>NC_063344.1:56180650-56202251 GCF_021869965.1 Rhincodon typus
CTCAGATTCTCCAGCATCTGCAGTTCCTACTATCATTGAATGGCTCATATTGTTCATGTTTAGTTAATTGTTCTGACTGTTAGGACAAGTGTGAGAGGATATAAACACTGTTGAATTTGTTTCTTTTTTCATTTACTTTTCTCTTAACATCAGCTTATACTTCTTGTGGTCAAAATAATGATTTAGTTTTCAAAACAGTCAATCATAAACACGTTATGACAATATTCCAGTATAATTCACTTATTTTTCTTTCAATGCCTTTATTAAACTTATATTTGAAAGCCTCAATCTCTCCAAAACCTGGGTGTGAACTTGATAACTTTACACATTACAGCTATGACTTTGTGAGTGAAATAAAAACAGAAAAGGCTGGATCTTTCCATCAATAGCTGCTTTGGCCTACAGGACACTTCCAAGACATTGGAAATAGTCAATGTTCTCCAAGGCTTCACTATGAATCTTGATGATCGGGGGTGACGATGCTACCTGACAGAACCTGTGGGAAATTATCCAACCACCACCACATTCAAGCCAAAACTGAAGTCAACCCAACCAGTGTCATCAAGCTGCAGTATGCAGATGATGCTTGTGTATGCGTGATCTCAGAGGACGTACTCCAGACTATCATCGGCATCTTTACCGAGTTATGTGAGAGCATTGATCTCACCCTGAACATCCGCATCAACCTGGCATTGTGGAGCAAACCCCCAGTCATCAAGGTCCACAGGGAAGCCTTGGAGAATGTTGACCATTTCCAATATCTCAGAAGTTCCTGTAGGCCAAAGCACCTATTGATGAAGAGATCTAGCATCACCGCTAGTGTGCTAGCGCAGCCTTTGACCACCTGAGGAAAAAAAAGTTCAACAACAACAACAGCATCAGATCTAACGCCAAGATCAAGGTTTACAGAACTGTGGTGGTTCCCACGGTCCTATATGGCTCTGAGATGTGGACTATCTACAGGAGACACCGCAACGTTTTGGAGCAGTACCACCATTGTTGGTGGCGCAAAATCCTGCAAATCCGCTGGGAAGAAAGATGCACCAACACTAACGTCCTTGATTAGGCCGACATCCCCAGCATCGTGGCATTGACCACCCTGGATCGGCTACAATGGGTTGGGCATGTCGCCCGCATGATCGACCCGAGATTCCCCAACCAGGTGCTCTACTCCCAGCTTCAAAATGGCAGCCAAGCCCCAGGTGGACAGAGGAAGTTCTTCAGTGATACTCTCACGGCTTCACTGCAAAATGCAGCATTTCCACAGATATCTGATCATGGTTTACAGGGCTGTGGTGGCTGTTTCCCTCCTATGTGGCTCTGAGACATGGGGACGGGAGATTCCCCTGTAGTTACCACTGTCTTATTCCCTTTCTTGAAAAACGCTCACAACTGTGGCATCTCAAAGCTCTCCCAGGATGGTCCCCACCTCCCAGATAAGACAGAAAAGGGCGTGGAGCTCCAGCAGGAGCTCTTTGCCTGCAGACTTCAGTGCTTCAACGGGGATACCGTCTGCTCCAACAGTTTGTTGTTCTTGAGCTGGAAGACAGCCTTCTCTACTTCGTTGAGGGCTGGCGCGTTGCTGAGCCCATGGTGTGTAGCGTGCGGTGCGAGGTGGTCAAGAATGCTTGGATTGATAACAGAGCCTTGGTTGAGGACACTGCCAAAGTGCTCGCCTCCAACATTGTTAGATGCTTTCTTCATCTTTGATAAGAATTACTCCGTCCTTGGCCAGCAGTGGGTGGGACCTTGGGTGTTTGTTGTGTGAGTGGATTTGTCGGCACAGGCGAAACCCTGCATATTGTTGATCATTCGTTCCAGTGCTTCCTCCACCCAGTTTCTCCACTTGTTCTTTATATCGCAGGTTCATAGTTGGACTTTGGCCTCCAGTTGCCTGTAGGCCTGCCTTTTCTCTTCCCAGTGCGGCTACTGTTTTACACTCAGAAATGCCAAGTGCTTCCAGCCTATTGGTTCTTGGATCTCCTAATCATTGTCATCAAACCAGTATTTCCTGTTTAAATTTCCCTTTGCTGTTTTAAGTGCCTGACCAGGTTTTTGTACACATTGATGATGGCTGCCTTGTGGACGGACCAGAGGCTGTTGGAATCCTGCGACTCATTTGAATGCACCATGCTCCCACCCGATGCTTGCAAAGCATTGAATTAGACCAGCTAAACCACTATTATTCGGATTTTTCACAATAAAAAATAAATCAATCTTGTTGATTGCTAGCAAAGTTTCGAACTGGTTCCTCTGTTTACAGACTATACATTGGCCAATTTACTTTATGCTGTTGAAATCGTCTTCAGATGAAAACGAGTGCAGAAACGGAGGCCATGATGAAAGTAAGCAAGGGTCAAATGATCCAAAGACCTAAAATAAGTTAGATTTTTGTAAAGTTGAGGAACGTCTTAACAAGATTCATACATTATTTTGTATGTCTGTGATTAGGTAATTGATGAGGAGTAAATGTTATTAAAAGTCAGAAAGTGAAGCAGAATTTGAGTTTCAAGCTAAAACTTTTCCTTTGTACCAATTACATTGATTTGACTCTATCTCGTGGTCCTGTCTACATCAGACTTCAGGCTGGGGGAATTACAGTGGAAGTTTGAAACATAAAAGAACAACTAAACATTAGGAAGTAATGTGCTCACAACTTCTGCATAATTTTCCAAAGATTTTCCTGCTACTTGACCTCCCCAAAGCCTCTCCAAGGAACTGGCTGCTCTTTCAGTTGAGAAGAATTACAACATGGCAGCCAATGACCTCAGAAGAGTTCTCCCCTCCTTTCTGCTATCACCTCCTCTAAACTCTTCTTTTCCATTTCAGTTCCCTCCTTCTTCTCTCCCTTTCTCTCTTTCCCTCAATTCTCTCCCTGTCCTCCTTTCCGATGCCTTTCTCTTCCTCTTCTCCACCTTTGTCTTTTCCTTTCCCTCTCATGCCTCACCTTTCATCTTTTCATTCTTTTGCAACTATTCTTTGTCATTCCCTAAACTCCTTTCTTCCATTCACTGCCTTCATCTCCCTGCCTCCTCTCTTTTCTATCAGAATTCTCCATCTTCATTCTTCTTCTATAGGAACAGAAATGAGCCATTTTACACCCTCAAACATGTTCTACCATTTTATAGCTCGAGGACAGAGCTATAAACTCCACATACTCAACATTTCCCCATTTCTATCAATCAATATCTCTTCTCTACTCCATCCCTCTCCTCCTACTGTCCTGAGAAGAAGAAATAGTTGGGGAAGGGTATTGAAATGGCATCAGAAATTCCAATTTCGAATGAAAGATACCATCAGAGAGAGAGAGAGAGAGATTGATAGAGGGGAAACTCTCTTTTTCCGAAAAAGTCTCCAGACCTGAAACATCAGCTTTCCTGCTCCTCTGATGCTGCCTGGCCTGCTGTGTTCATCCAGTTCCACACCTTCTTATCTCAGACTCCAGCATCGGCAGTTCTTGCTATCTCTTGATACAGGGGAAAATGTTTGATGAAAGAATCATGGAAACAGCCCTGTATTGGTAAGAGGCATGATCAAAACATGATCAGGAGCAGTGACTTATAAAGCTCAGGTAGGCGTGACTGCCCTGAATAAGCATGTGGACCATTTGACAGCAGCAAATTCACAGACTGCGTGGGAGCAAAACTTACCCTGCCACTGTAAACCTTGAGAAATATTTCAGGAATTGTTTATTCACCCTTTCATTGTCAGCTAGGCTCTTTGATTCAACTAGATTAACAGCCGAATCAGGAAACTCATATTCTATGACGTCCAGCTCGCTGACCTCATTACAATCATTCCAGTGGTATTGATGGGAGGAAGAAGTCTCTTGTGCTTTCTGGCACATCAGGAAATGCAATTCTCCCACTGCTATTTGTCCAGAGCAAGATATTTGACTTTTCACTGTGATATCAACTTGCCTATTAGCCAGCAAGTTTTGGACTTCCACAGCTGGCATTTGTGTATAAAGATAATGATTATGACAGACTTTTTGCTGCACTGCTGCCATAATACAAGGCATTTTTGCATGAACACATTGTTAAATGTGACTCTCAAATTCATTGAGATGATGGGTTGCTTTAAATCTCTTGTGGCTGGGCTGGCCTCACAGGAGTATAGTCCTCAGAATTACTGGGTCATACCTTTATTAAGGTTCAATACATAGGGAAGTTGTAGGTACACCCACAGTGCTGATATGAAGGGAGAACCAGGAGTCTGACCCAGTGAAAATTAGGGTATGGTATTATATTTGCAAGTCAGGATGGTGAATGGCTTGGATGAGAACTTTCTGATGATGGTGCTCCTGTCCATCTGCTGCACTTGTCTTTCTGCCGGTATAGAATGAAGATTTGGAAGGTGCTGTCAAATCTGGCGCCTAGGCGAGTTGTTGCAGTGCATCATGTATGTACATTTTGCTGATATTGTGTGTTGATGGAGAGAATGAATGTTTTAAGTTGTATTACATAGTTAACTAAGTACCTAACAGAACAAGTTTAACTCTCTCTTGTTAGTGTGAGTACATAATTGGGAACAGTCCCTTAACAATGAACATCTGAGATTGGACCAATTAAGTACCTGATTAAATACAGATTTCACCAGTCAAGCAATTTGCAGTTTGGCAGAAAGGAGAAGCTACTGAATATAATGCCTTGTAAAGTATTTGAGTTTCTCTAAATTGTGCTGGAATTGATTGGATATTATTAAAAGCTACAGTTTATCTGGCATGAATATGTTGGTTAAGGTTTATGGACTGTGCAAGTGAGAGTGATGTTTGAAGTTGTACAATTGCTGCTAATTTTCACTGTAGGTTAGGAAACAGGTTCTGGAATAGACAAAAGGCAATGGACTGAATTTCTCTCTCCCTCTCTCTCTCGTGTGCGCGTGATGCAAATGTCAAGAATTGTTCTTCCTAATGAATTAAAGTGGTGCCTGTAAAATTAATGGGCTGAGCCCCTCAGCAGTGGGGGGGGGGGGGATAGTTGTGTAAAATCTATCAGTGGCACCTCTTTCTTGGCCAGGCTGTAATTCGGGAGGATGGGAGTATTCCGGATGGGCAAAGTGTCCATGGACCAGTGGTGCTGAGACCTCATGAAGCCCTTAAGTGGCTCATTATTTCCTGATCAAGGCCCTCAATCTGGCTGTAATACACTGAGCAATAGTGATAGTAGGGAAATCATTTTTTTTAACACCTTTAGTGCAAAGGTGGGTATGTAAGGAGGCATAGGATTCAGGGAAATTTGGCTGTCTGGATACAGAATTGGCTGTCTAATAGATGACCAGAAGGTGGTAGTAGATGGAAAGTATTCAGCCTGGAGCTCAGTGACCAGTAGTGTTCTGTAGGGATCTGTTCTGGGACCCCTGCTCTTTGTGATCTTTATAAATGACTTGGATGAGGAAGTGGAAGTGTGGGTTAGTAAGTTTGCCAATGACATGAAGGTTGGTGGAGTTGTGGACAGCGTGGAGGGCTGTTGTAGGTTGCAACGGGATGCTGACAGAATGCAGAGCTGGGTGAAGAAGCGGCAGATGGAATTCCCAGAAAAGTGTGTGAAGTGATTCATTTTGGAAGGTTGAATTTGAATGCAAAATGCAGGGTTAATGGCAGGATTCTTGGCAGAGTGGAGTAACAGCGGGATCTTGGTGTCCACATCCATAGATCCCTCAAAGTTGCTACCCAAGTTGATAGGGTTGTAAAGAAGGCATCTGGTGCGTTGGTTTTCATTGGCAGGGGAATTGAGTTTAAGAGCCATGAGGTTATGCTGCAGCACTGTAAAACCCTGGTTAGACCACACTTGGAATATTGTGTTCAGTTCTGGCCATTTCATTATAGGAAAGATGTGGAAGCTTTAGAGAGGGTGCAGAGGAGATTTACCAGGATGTTGCCTGGACTGAGGGCAGGTCTTATGAGGAAAGGTTGAGGGAGTTAGGGCTTATTTTCATTGGAGTGAAGGCGGATGAGAGGTGACTTGATAGAGGTGTATAAGATGATGATGAAAGGCATAGATAGAGTGGATAGCCAGAGACATTTTCCCAGGGCGGAAATGACTATTATGAGGGCAGAATTTTAAGGTGATTGGAGGAAAGTATGGGGAGATATCAGAGGTAGGTTCTTTACACACAGCAGTGGATGTGTGGAATGTGCTGCCAGCAGTGATAGTGGAATCAGATACTTTAGAGACTTTTAAGCGACTCTTGGTTGGGCACGTGGAGGATTGTAAAATGTAGGGTATGCAGGGTACTTTGATCTTAGCAGGATAATAGGTCGGCACAACATCGTGGGCTGAAGGGCCTGTGCTGTACTGTTTTATGTTCTATGTATTCAGGAGGCATGCATGAAGGGCACTCTGTGTTCACCCTCCCTCCAGGGCAACCGGTTCCTCTTCAGGTGAGTAGTGGGGTGGAATGTCAATAATGCTGACAGTTCTGTAGCCTTGGGAGCCCCTTGGAGATTGAAAGTTTGTCCTAAAATTCCAAAGGGTGAAATCAGAACGCCCATTCTGTTGGCCCACATGGGGCTGGGAAGGTAATTTTCCTTACCTGCTGCACCCTGCACACACCCCACACCCCCCACCCCCCACACCCCCCCCCCCACCCCCACCACCTCTGGCCCAACACATGGCTACTAAAGAAGGCAGATCCTTTCGTTACTTAAATTGGTTGCCTACCCCTATTTGGTGGGCAACGTCTCTATGCAGGGTGACAGGATTATGTTCAGTCGCTATCTTGATGTGACTCCCAGCCATTTTCCTGACCTCCCTGCCACACTGTGGCCTGGACGTTCCTGCCTGAAGTATTGTGGGGCCTGATGACATTTTGCTGGGTAAAAATAATTTGGTCGTCTTGCATTTTGATCTTTCTGACACAGCTTTGTTCATGCTTCACTAACTAAAGCTTGACATGCTGTGATGGGGAAAAAACCTGTAAGGGAGGAAGAAATTGCTCACAGACTCTCTCAGATACTGCTTTAACGTTGCATCTCTCCCTATTCTGGGAGATGTTCAACCAGTCTCTGGGGCTTAGTGGAAGACCAGGACAAGTGCTGAGCACTTTTTATAGTACTTGGTAATATTAGATTTTATTACACCACTGTACTTAATTTCATAGTTTTAAAAGATTTGCAAGGCATCTTTGTGAAAACAATTGAGAGCAAAAATACAAATATTACTTTTTTACGCAATATTTTACACAACCCTCTCTCTCCTGCTGGAGTGCTCTGCCCACTAGTTTTACAGGCACCATTTTAACTAAATAGGAAGAACAATGCTGAACATTAGCACCAACAGACACTGGGGTTGTAAACTTCTTGCAGAGCCGGTGGGTTTGGTTGCAGACGTTTTTGTCACCCTGCTGGGTAACATCGTCTGCTGTGAAGCGTTGGTGTTCTGTCCCACTTGTTATTTATATGTCTCTGTTTGCTGAAGTGGTTGGCATTGCTTCCTGTTCTGTTTTTCAGTGGTTTGTATATCGGGTCCAGTTCAATGTCTTTGTTGATGGAGTTCTGGTTGGAATGCCCTGGCATGTCTTTGTTTGGCTTGTGCTATTATGGACGTGTTGTCTCAGTCGAATTTGTGTCCTTCTTTGTGTATTGAGACCAGTGAGAATTGGTCGTGTCTATTAGTGGCTAATTGGTGTTTGTGTATCCTTACTGTCAGTTTTCTTCCACTTTGGCCTATGTAATGTTTCTCTCAATCCTTGCATGGTATTTTGTATATTATGTTAATTTTATTGGTTGTGGGTATGGGATCCTTTGTTTGTCAGTAGCTGTCGCAGGGTGGATGTTGGTTTGTGGGCTACCCTGATACCTAGGGATCTGAGTATTCTTGTGGTCATCTCTATGTCTCTGATGTACGGTAGGGTGACTAATGCTTTTGGATGAGTTGTCTTGTTATGGTCTGTTGCAGAAGTAGCGGCGGATTGTGTTGTTTTTTTTTTGGTATCCATTCCTTTTAAAAATTCTGCATAAGTGCTCCTGTTCTGCTTTGTGCAATTCGGGATTGCTGCAATGTTTGTGGCCCATTTGAATAATGTCCTGATGCAGCTCCGTTTATGGGTGTTGGGATGGTTGCTGGAGTAATTGGATATTTGGTCTGTATCCGTGGTCCTTCTGCGTACACTAGTGCGGAGTCTTCTCAAACTTTAGACCAAGAGAGACCTTCAGTCCATTGAATTAAATGTTATTGTAGGATTCTTCTATTCTCGCCTCTTTTCTTCATACACAGCTCAAGTTTCACTCCATCACTAGTTGCATTGCTGACCGGTTTCCTTGCTATGTACAGTATACACGATGTCCTTCTCCATTGCCAAGATCTACCACCAGATTTGTTCCATTCGACACACCATCAATGGCTCTAAACCAGATTCTTTTCGCCAATGAAATGTGACATTTGTTCTGTTAGTGACCAAACAACTGACAGCGTTATTTGGAGATGTACAGTTGATCATTTTCACAATAGAATGGGAAACTGGTTCAGAACCAGAGTAGGCACAAAATCCAATTTTTACAAAATGTTTTCTTTTAAGCTTCCACCAGTTGCAGTTTTTGTCTCTTTATCATAAGTGAATTAAATAGATTGTGATTTTAATTTAAAAACAAAAATACAATTATGTTTCAAATGTCAGCTGTGATGAATGTTTATTATTGGCTGGAACATGTTTCCTTTTACCAAAGTTGATGTTTACTTTCCTTCAGTAAACTGAAATGACCACCCTTGACAAAAAGATGTTGCAAATGCATTATAAAAAGAGAATGCTAGGAACTGCAAAAGTGAAGACCAAGTGAAAACCCTCAGAAGATCATTAACGTTTGTTCACTAATTGACTTAAACAAACTCCCGTATTTTTCATGACTTGCTTATAAACTTTAAGGTCTATGTTGACTTTATCTTGATGCAGGAATGCTAATTGAGTGCACAATGAACAAGTGCTCACTGACATGACATTGCCAAATTACTAAACACTCTCAGTTCAAAATGAGCTTCTTCAGTGCTTTTTAGTTCTGTTCTGTAGTGGTCAATTTCTATTTCACAGCCTCGATTACCATTGATCTAAACATTATGTAATACCACAGAACTGTTCATGTGCTATTGCACCTTACCATTGTAAAGTGTGTATATTCCTTGGTTCAGTTGCATTTGTAAATGTCCACACTGCCTTCATGGCAGGTGGGACATTAGAAGGGATTGTTACACCATATGAATCTCCACCTTGAAGATGTACATGGAACAGGACTTGTTCTCTGACAGCTACTTAAGTGGTCGTATTGAGTGTTACTACTCCACAAACAGCAAGTAGATGGAAAACTGGAAAATGAGCAACACAGCTAAGTATTGAATGACTCAATAAACTGCTGTATTAAAATAACGGCATATTGTAATTCTGTTACCTAAAAGAACAAATGCTAGTATTGATGATGATGATGATTATGCTGTTTTGACCCTTGCCTCTGTGCATGTTTCATGTCACTGATTTCCACTCAGTTCTTTCTCACATTAAAATATCTCCCCAGTCTGTGAAGCAAACACTTATTAATTTTAGAGTGAGATTGAAAAATTGCACAGCATTTGAATGTGATTCTAAGAGTATCAGGGCCTAATAATTTAATATGAATGTGTTGATTCAGTCTTCAGTAATACGAGTCAGAATCTATCTTTCTAATAAATTAGAAAAAAGCGACGAAGCTGATGTAAATTGTTCATGATTAGGCCATTTCAGTTCACATTTTAAGTAAGTGGGGTTTCCAGAGATAACTTAGCAGCTGGAAAGCAAATTTGAATGAGTTTTAGAACTTAAAGGTCAATGCTGTTTTATTTTGTGTGAGGAGACTAGAGAATGAATCTTACTCAGCTGCTTTTGTACTGCTTATTTCTACAGCAATTGTTTGTGACAAATTCATAAATCAATGTACAGGGTACTTAAATGGGCTCCACAGTATCTCACATCTTGGCTAAACACTTTAGGCTGCAATCTGATTTTATTTTGGTGTGGGAATGCTACTTGAACACTCAATGAATGAATGCATGCACATCTGACATAACACTATCCAGTATTTACTAAACATAAGCAGTTCAAAATGAGTATCACTCTTTCAGTTTGGTGCTGTCATAATTGATTACTATTTCATGTTCTCAACTGTCATTGATTTGAATACCACCAAACCACTCACTTTCTATTTTATTGATAAGTGTAATTATTCAAGCATTAGGGGAAATAATTCTAAAATTCTGCGTAACAAGAATAGAATGTAACTTCCTCGATCTCCATCTACAATACAGGAACTGAAGAAAAATGTTGATATAATATATTTTGAGCACATTTGCTGGTATTTCAATTCAATCCGCTTAAATGCAAGCTTTTTTTACGTGCATGTGCACTTTTCAATAATCTTCAACTTTAGAGGAATACATTTCTCCTGGCCTGGCATTTATTTACTGTTTCCACCAAAGCCTTTCCTGTATATCTATTTTCAACTATTTGAACCAAAATAATGAATGTTTTATTTAAATACATATGCATTTTAATTGCTTATCTAGTGAGTTGGTGAAACCTGGTTATTGATTTAGCTTATAATCACGTTAACATTTTAATCTTCTTGCTCTTATTTAAGCACAGTGAATTGCCTGATGATCTTGTGACTTTTTTTGGCTATAACTTGCTTTCATCTGGGAAAGCTAACACACAACCAGTGCTATTATCTGTTCTAATACTTAGTTTGTCCATTGCGTGAACTTCACTGTTGCAATGGTACAATGCTGATACTCTTGTAGTAAGGTTAATAAGTGGCAGTCTATTGATGTTTTCTTTGGAGCTGATAGAGTGCAGTTATACTGCCATTTTACATAATGATGCGAAGCAGTTTTAAGTGTTCATTAATGTAAAAATTAAAATATAATTCCGAATTTACACAAGTTATCTAAACCAAGTAGTTTCAGACTCTATCCCACATTTGGTGTGCCAAAATGTGAAATAGCTGCCTGGATAAATATGATACAATTTCATAAGCGCTTCATTGCAAATCCTGGGAACTCTAGAAAAACTAGTGCCGAGCACAGTAATTTACTTTCCTGCCCTCTGTCCTTAAAGATGCAGTAGTAGAACTGACCGTTTTGTAAGTATCAAAGTACACGTACATAAAGTGGAGCTGATTTAACCAGATCTGAGGTACAAGAAGTGGTCACTACTGATCACCCATTGTTGATTAACAGTTGAACACAATAGCATTTGTAAACTTGTATATGTGTCCTTTCGATATTGAAGAAATACATAAAGAACAAAGCCTTTTAATACGATTAAATTAACTTTCTTATAAACTGACCTTTGAACATAAATTTAAAAAGTAGGCAACACTAAGCTGCTAATGACTGTGATGTAAGTTTAGTGTGTATATGGTCATGTGTATAAAAATAACATGATAAGGCATCAGATCAAGGTAATATTTTACCTTGTGTAAATGAAGTACATATCTGCACAGTGTCTTGATTTAAATTTCAATCTTTATTCTCCGTCTGTAGTTTAAATGTTTCTGGGAATAAACAGTAAATTGCTTCGGAAGAGAAGGTGTTTTGTTCTGTTTTACAAATACATGCACATAAGTGAAGCCTTACCAGGAAATGTAAGCAATAGTTAATCTTTTGTAATTTTATTTTTGCTTTACTTGACCCCAGTTTTGAACCATCTCTCCATTCATGTCAGAAGAACGGGATGACCAATTTTTCTTGACTATGTCATGTCCTTTTCCTTTTATTGTTGATATTCCCAGTTCATAGGAGGCTTTTAATTTTCCATTTGCAGTAAATGATTTTCCATCTCCATAGCATTTACACACTGGCTTTTTAGCATTTAATAGAAAGCACATTGATTACTTGTGACATTGCTGACAGCAAGTCGGATTTGAAAATGGCATACATTGTTTAAACTTTTATATTTCTCTTTATCAAATTGCAGGTAGTTTTGATTGAACTGTCACTTGAAAGGTGCAAACTCTGACTGACTGTGCTCAGGGCCCCCATTTTCAGCAATCAGATTCAATGTTGGTGAGAGAAGTTTGGTTTTTTTTAATGGTGCTTTTAAATTTAATTCTCCAGTCAAAAGAATCCAGCATAAACCTTTCTTTTTTTTCCAATTTATCTGACAGTTGAAAATTGATAAACTTAAACCTCATGATGTAATTTTCATTCTACTTGCATTTTTGAAAAATAAACTACACAACAGATTTTACATATCTGGAAAGAGCTTTCTGTGGTCCTATGGCAAAAACTGACCACTGTAATTGCTGCTGAATAATTGTAAGTTCATGATACAAAAATGCCTTGGAGATAACTTCACTGTGTAAGCTTTACATCAGTTGCACAGTAATTGCAATGACTACCAAATGAGCAATTTAACACATTGGTCACATTCAGTAGTTGCTGTCTACTGCAGCAGCCCTCTTTACTATCTTTCAGCTTAATTGTTAAACTCTACAATTATACTCCTGGTTCATTAAAATGATCCCACGTACCTCCTCAGTTTCCTTGACTACTGTTGTGCAAATTATGAAGTGTAGTCCTAATGTCATTGTACCAGCCGTCTGGTGGGTGGCCATGTCTTTAGAATATATTACATACTGGAATAAAGTTTATAAATTACTCCACCAGAGTGATCAAGTAGAGATTGATTGATTGATTACTAATTAATTCTGATAACCAGTTATGTCCAAATGATTTTTTTTTTTTTAAACAGTGTTCTACAAAGACCAGAAAGATACAGTTGCTGGTATTACAGATCAGCTTATCATTGACTTAATTATTTGAAATCTTCATTTCCCTCCATCCTATTGCAACAGGTAACCAAAGGCTTAACAGTTGATGATATTTTTAATCATTGCTTCACCCTGCTGTATTGTCATGGTTTTCTTTTAGTTTAACTATCCAGTGACACCCTTGGCATTTACAGTTTTCAAATGTCTGAAATATTGACATAATCATCTCCTATCATTTCCCAGTCTGCCTAAACAGCCGTCTAGTTCCCTTTTTATTCCCCATGTCCAATGCCTCATTAAATTATCCTATAATATTGTCTATCAGCAGGGAGGGCTCACTCTCATTTTTTTTTTTTCCCTTCATCACGTCCGTCCACCTGTTTTTGTCATCTTATCCCATTTCTACTTGATCCTCCATAGCCTATAACATGACCAAAACAATATCACTTTGATCCTGTCATGCACTCTAATTCCAATTGGCCTGTTGGCTCTGTCAGGAATTTATATCCCAAAAAGATTTAATTTAATATCCCCGTCCTCACCTTTAAATCTATTCATATTTCTGCGTAACCTTCCTCTGGACCTGCCTTTGGTCTATATCCTTTCCTGCATCAACTAATACTTTGTACTAGTACTTCTGTACAGGCACCTCCAATACATCAATTTGGTCGAGTTTTTATTTGCCTCTCCAGTGTAAGTCTGACACAGTTCAGCGATGGCAGCCGGGGCATCCTTAATAAATGCTTCCCTGTTTCAAAATGCTTAAAAATGACTGCAAGGCCTCTATGTATGGGGGTCTGATCATTGTTTTCATTCAGCTGATGTTCCTCCCTCTGGAGGCAGTGGGAGAGCTGCTGGGGACTGCTGTTTTTGCTGGGCTGGCTGAGGAAACATTTAATTGCTCTCGCATTCTCCACTTTTCATCTGAAAATCGAGGCCATAAGCACGCTAGCCACAGTGATATCCATGTCAGATGCATGAGCTATTAATCCATGGGGGTGTCTGAAGTGGAACACTAGTGGTGATCCTGAACACTTACTTCAGTCACAATGGAGCATTATGTTAGGCTCTGGGTATAGTGTGCCATGGAGACTTCACGAAGAAGCCACTATAATGCCATGGTATGGAGTTCTAAGGCACTGAAACTTATCCAGATGTATGTTGGAGAATTAAAATGACCATGCGACAGTGGGGAAGTGAAATTCTGGCAGTAAGGTCACTGATAGTTCCCTATCCCTACTGCACAAAAAAAAACCCTGTTTTAAACATCACAGACCATGTTCTCATATACTTAAGTTTCAATGTGTGAATGTGGCAGCTCCAAAGCATTGTCTTGCAGTGTTAGGTGTGAATTTTGTTCAGAAATCTCACACGACAAGCAATTAGTCTCATATGTAATGGTCATGATTGCCTGACATCGTCATTGTAATGTTCATTCTTGAAGAATGAAAGACTTGGTGATGAAATGCAATTTGATCTGTGCTCGATGGCATCACTGGATGCATTATTATTGCAACTGCCCTTAGCAGGGCCTCAAATTCCAAACAATTTTACTCTGCTCCAAAAGAGCAAAACAGTAACTTATTCTGCCCACTCTGCGTGCGGTGGCAGCCATTTTGCATTGTTTAGCACAGTTGACTTTGGATCAAAGATGACCAGGTTTCAACTCTTTATCATTGTGAGTGACTTGCAGCCTGCGATATAACATTATCACCCCCATCACTTGTGTTCCCTGTTGTGTTGCTGTCCCTGTGTCCGTGATGACCTTTCAGCACCATGCCTCCTATTTCAACTTTTATCTTGCTATTAATGATTCCAGTTGCCCCCTTTCACCATAATCATTCCCTTGGTGGCCTAGCCCAATAATCAGTTGACTCTGACTTGAGTTTTCTCTGAGGCTCCTCAGTTTGTGGGATTCTCTTCTCCAGAAAGCATTGGAGGCTGGGATGTTGAATTTATTCAAGGATAGGTCCGACTAAAGTTTTCATAGATAAAGGAGTCAAAGATTATGGTGGCAGACAGGAAAATGGAGCAGACACCACAATCATATCAGCCAAGATGTATTGACTGATTGGAGCTGTCTCCAAGTGTTGCGTGACCTACTCCTGCTCCTATGTGATACATTACTAAAATGTTGACCCTCTAGTCATCATCTTTGAAAATTCTCTTCAGAAATTGTCACCTTGGGTTGGAGAATTGACTGACAGTCTATTATTTAGGATGACATAGGAAGTTACTGGTGTCCTTGTGTAATATCTTTTATCCGAGACAAAGAGTAACTGAGCATTTGCACAAATATGGATTGATAAAAGGTTGCAACAGCAATTTGTAAAAGCTAAGTCGTATCTAATAAATATAGGTATGTTTTTGATATGGTAGCTAAAGTAGTAGATAATAAACTGTCTATGACTATTATATGTGTGGACTTCCAGAAACAATTCACCAAGATTCTACACAAGAGAATAAAAATGACAACACGTGGAATTGGACAGATTTTCTCCTGTAAAAGTGGTGCTGAAATGTTGTTGAGCCCATGGTTGTGCTTGATTATATGCATCTTTGGTGCTTGTGCTATATCAGGACATTTGGTAAACTAGAAACAAAATGTTTGCCAAAAAAGATGCCCTTTTACGATGACACTCTGTTTATTATGTTAATTATAAAATTGTGTGAGAGCATTCCTGCTGATGGAGGATGAAAAGAGAAGAGGATGTATAATTGAAAGGGACGCATTTTCAGGGATGTGGAGAAAGAGCAGACATTTATCACTTTGCTTTCAAAGATGCACAACAAGCCCAAAGGGATCTTCCATGATTACATCCTTCCATGATTCTCCACAACCTATGGCCTTAAAAACACAAGGAAACTGACTTGCGCCCAATTAGCATTAAATAAACAATATCCATGGCAAAACCTATAGTTGCAAATAACAATAAAGGCAACCTGTACCTAAGTTAGCACTAACACAGGAAAACATTCCTGGATGATTCACAAAAGCAGGGGCACAATCTGGCTGGCTGGGTAGCCCGTTTTTAATAATAAGATCTTAAAATGAAGTCTCACTGTAATGTTTAAAGATTATTCCACCTACTGGTGCTTTGATGTCTCCAGGTAACACAGAAAATAGCAACATTAGCCAAGGCATTAGTAAAATTATCCTTGAATAAATTAATACAATTATTCAGAGATCTCTGCCCGAAACAGTTTAGATGGTTATGCAAATGTAAGATATTTAACAGAAGTAATTTTATTTTTCTGGTCTCAGTCACTTTTTATATTACAGAGGAGAAGGAGGATTTTTGTTAAATTTGAAGAGGAATGCAAGTGGTTAGATGAACCTCAGATTGCTCTGTGAGTCTGTATGTTTATTAGAATGCTTTTGCAGCAGAGTTGGCTGTTCTTTAGGCTGGTATTTGTCTAACAGTATGATGTGCTACATTTCATTAGAATGAGTGGATTTGATCTGTTATTTTGAGATGAATTTGAGATCTCAAGTGAAAGTTGGAGGTTCCCAGTTTGTGCTCAATTAATTGATCTTGGCTGTGTTATGAGTAGAGTTGCTGCCCTAGTTTGATTCAGAAATTCTGGGCCAAAGCGGGGATGAATAATCACTAGGATTTTTACTCCTGATTCTTGGCTGCATGGATACAATTATGGATATCAAGTGAGGATAGAATTTTACCAAAAATTACCTGAGTAATGGGTCTGGGGAGTTTCATTAAAGGTTTCTTTTCAAGTTATCTCGTGCATCTCTCTGGTGCTCACCCTTATTATGTAAGCTCCATGCCACTCTGGCACTATCATATGCTCACCAGCGATGGAAGTATTAGCCACTGTCAGGACCTTCTGTGATTTCTGCAACCATATTTAAAGCCCAGCTGTGCACCAGGTTAAATGCGGCCAGCCATAATTGCCATTCTCTGTGCCAATAGTGTGAGGGCAACAAAATAGACAAGCTTCTGAGGGCACAGATGGCAGAGGCAACATCACTGGAAAAGAAGTCCATATTCGTAAATATCAGAGACAACACAGTGTGGAGCTGGAGGAACACAGCAGGCCAGGCAGCAGAGGAGCAGGAAAGTTGATGTTTTGGGTCAGGACCCTTCTTCAGAAGAAGGGATGTTTTTTTTCTGAAGAAAAGTCCAGACCTGAAACATCCAGTATGACTCCTCCTTCAGAAGAGACTTCTGAATTGAAACATTAACTCTGTTTCTCGCTCCACAGAAGAAAGGACTGTTTTTCCGCAAAAGCGTCCTGACCCAAAACGTCAGCTTTTCTGCTCTGATGCTGCCTGGCCTGCTGTGTTGCTCCAGCTCCACACTGCGCTGTCTCTGACTCCAGCATTGCAGTGCTTGCTATTTCCATTTTCATAAAGGTGTTGCTATTTGATATCATCAGTCTGTTTGGCTGTCATTGTAACTGCAGCTACATGAATCAAGCTACAGTTGTACCAGTCCTTATGGCTGTACCATGTTAGAACTGTACATCTGAAGGAGTGTCATGCTTTCAGGATAAATCCATTCAGGAGAAGCATCTTTACCCAGAGCGTGGTGAAAATATAGAATCACCACCACAGGAAATGTTGAAGTGAATAATACAGATACATTTAAGGGAGAGCTAGACAAGCAAATAAGGAAGCAGAGAATGATCGGAGGAGGTCCCATAAATCTGACATGGTCAGAGTAGGCTGAATCTCCTGTTTCTTTGCATATTCAAAGTAATCATATTCAATTCTGCTATCTATAGGCTAATATTTTACTGTTTATTCTTTAGAACAATTTGTAATATTTGTTAATTTTGACATTAATTCTGTTGTATGGGTCTGAATAATGAGTGGAGAAAGGAGTTTGTGATGCAGAACTGACGCACACCTTTTCTGATTCTCTAACTGTAATCGCAATGCGGAGGAGGGAGGTGTTGAGAATAATGTTGAAAGAATCGTATAATTTTTCATCCATTGTTCTTTATCTAAATAATTATCAAAGTTCAAGTGCAGGAGGTAAGGTGCAAAAATATGCTGACAAACTTTCATTATGAATCTTATAAAGTACCTCACATAAAATACTGAAAGGTGAAGAAGGCCCGTTAGAACCACAGACTCCAGAGTTGGCAATGACGTGCTTGTGTCAGTATTTTTCAAAACACCTATTACAAAAGGTAGAAGTGGCATGCAGAGAAACACGAAATGGCCTGGGACAATTTCAAGACCCTTTTACAAATCAGTAACTCTTTCAGGTTTATTATTTATAGTTATGGGATTATGATCATTGCCTGGCCTTGGAGTCATTGCATTCAACAGAGTCAGAGAGCACAGTTTTCCCATTCTCGGAGGTGACAAGCAAGGCAAAAAAAAAATCAGCAACAAGGCCCTGGAGAAATACTCAACCTCCTTCTCACTGCCTCAGCAATTAAGTGCTGGACTTGATGGCCTATTGAGGTGAAACTTTTCATTAACTTGTTCAGAGATGTTATGACACTCTGGAGCAGGAGGGACCAGGTGTCCTGGCCCAGAGGTTGGGACGCTACCACTGTACCACATTGCCTTCTAAGATGGCCTATTGGGAAGACTGAATTTCTTAAGTTTTCAAAAATTAAGGACCATAAGTGGTCAAATGATGGATACGTGTAGTCACAGAGTCATACAGCTTGGAAACAGAACCTTCGGTCCAATTAGTCCATGCTGAACATAATCCCAAACTAAACTAGTCCCACCTGCCTGCTCCTGGCCCATATCCCTTCAAACCTTTCCTATTCATGTACTTATTTAAATGTCTTTTTTAAATGTAACTGTGCCTGCATCCACCACTTCCTCAGGAAGTTCATTCCATAAGCGAACCACCCTCTACATTTTTAAAAAAAAATCTGCCTCTCATGTCTTTTTTTTTTAAATCTCTCTCCTCTCACCTTAAAAACACACCCTGTAGTCTTGAAATCCCCCATCGTAGGGAAAAGACACCTACCAGTAACTCTATCTATAGCCCTCATGACCTTAAGTCTGTATAAGGTCACCTCTCAACTTCTTATGCTCCAGTGAAAAAAGTCCCAGCCTATCCAGCCTTTCTTTATAACTCAAGGCTTCTACTCCTGGCAACATCCTGGTAAATCTCTTCTAAAACTCTCCAGCTTAATAATATCCTTCCTATAACTGGGCGATTGGAACTGGACACAGTACTGAGTACCTGAGCCCCTAGGTCCTGCTGTTCTGCAATACTACCCAATGCCCTACCGTTGTTAAATGGAATCACTAGACTGACACAGAAGTTCCATTTTATTCCAGCCTGAGTTTATTAAAAATTGATTTAAAAGTATTTCCACACTTAAATACTACAACATCACAACACTTCAATTAGATGATTTGAGAAGAATATTGTCACCTAGACAAGTTAACCTTTCTTTACATACAACAGCTTGCATGATTGCTGCACCTGAAGTGTCAAAAATGGCACAAAAGCATCAAAATGGGATTTTGCAGAGAAATAAAAATAACTGCAGTCGTTCTTTGATATAATAAGTCTCAATATAACAGCATAAAATTCAAATTTTATCATGGTATAAACTGCTTCATAATACACTTTTTTACCTTTTTAGGATCATTCTTAATCCACAGTTTGGCTATCAGTGCATCACTGCTTCCATTACTAACTGATACCTCCACAATGCATCTGTGTATGTGTTGTTCCTCTTCGCGAGCCAGGTTTGTCAACAGTTATATATCTTGCTGTTAGCTATAGGTAAGTGATGTTCAGAAAAATGTGATATTGGTTTCCTTGGAAACACAGCTGTTGGAGACTGATGTTTGGGGTTGAATAGCTTCCCGTAATTGCTACCATGGCTTTGAAAATCAGAATAAAATGAACAGGGAACCTATTTATTTTGAAATACAATACAATGTAACTAAGGTGGTAACTACAAGAGATGCAAATTGCTCCCTCATTGGAAAGGGGGGAGAATGTGTCTTTTTTTAAACCATAATTAATAACCATTAGCAATACTGTAGGAACATACAAAGATGAAATATGCAATTTCTGTAAATTTGTTTGAAAGGTCATTTTGATAAGAAAAAGACTTTTTTCCATGAGTATGTGAAGAAAAAAACTTCCACCCTACAAATATTTGACAGTCAGATTCTGGTTTACCAGTCGCTGGGAACACCTGAACAATAACTCAATTTATAGGCAATACTTTCAAAAGGTATAAAGTCTATGAAAAAAAATTTTTTTTTTCTTTTGGTCATTTTTTTTAAGGAATCATAGAATCTCTACAGTGCTGAAAGAGGCCATTCAGCCCATTGAGTTACACCAATCCTCCAAATAGTATCCCATCCCCTCCCTTAACGCCACATTCATCATGGCTAATCCACTTAGCCTGCACATCCCTGGACACTACAGGGCAATTCAGCGCAGCCGATTTACCTAACCTGCAAATCTTTGGGAGTAAATCCATGCTGACACAGGGAGAACTTGCAAACTCCAGACAGACAGTTGCCCAAGGTTAGAATTAAACCTGGGTCCCTGTTGCTGTAAGGCAGCAGTTCTAACCACTATGCCACCCACTGAGCAACACCAATTTGTTGTATTTCAATATAAATTATACCACATGTTATTTTGTTAAGATTATTAATATAGATAGAATTCCTCCCAAACTGGCTTTTATTCTGGGGCTCTGACCTTCCTCTAGCTGCATCCCATCACTGTTGGTACAGCAAGGCAGGCTTGCTGTCTATGAATGTTGACCTCATCTCAAACCATAAGGATGAGTCATTGTAGGATTGTCTGTACTCTACAATGCACAGCTAGGGGAAAAGGTGAGGAAGGTACAAACCTGGGAAGTGTATTTTTATAATGTTATCCCTGTTCTGGCCACATAGTGTAGAATATTTTAAAAATTGGTACTATTATTATTCTTCTCAATAGAAAGCAAAAATATCAGACCCATTTTTGTGCCCACTCATCAAGCATGGCCACAACAAACATTCCATGAGTCATAGTTACACAGCACGGAAACAGACCCTTCGGTTCAACCAGTCCATGCTGACCATAATCCCAAACTGAAACTAGTCCCATCTGCCTGCTCCTGGCCCATTTCCCTCCAAATATTTCCTACTCATGTACTTCTCTAAATGTTGTAACTATACCCACATCCACCACTTTCTCTCTCTGGAAGTTCATTCCACATTTGAACCACTGTGTAAACAAAAAATATCTCATATCTTCTTTAATTCTTTCTCCTCTCACCTTAAAAATACGTCCCTGGTCTTGAAACCCCCCCACCCTAGAGGTAAGTCACCTGTCAATCACCTTATCTATACTCCTTATGATGTTATAAACCTGTTTAAGGTAACCTCTCACATCCTAGGCTCCTGTGAAAACAAAACGACCAGAACTGGACATACTACTCCAGATGAGGCCTCACCAATGTCCTGTACAATGTCAACATGGCGTCCCAACTTCTACACTCAAAGGTCTGAGTAATAAAGGCAAGTGTGCTAAATGCTTTCTTAACCATCCCATCTATATGTGATGCCAACTTCAACGATTATGTATCTGAACCCCTAGGTCTCTCCCCAATGCCCTACTTTTAATTGTGTAAGCCTTGCCTTTGTTTGTTTTACCAAAATGCAAAACTCACATTTATCCGAATTAAACACCGTCGGCTAATCTTCAGCCCATTGACACAATTGATCAAGATCTCTTTGTAGTCTTAGATAACATTCTTCACTGTTCACATACCACCAATCTTGGTGTCATCCGCAAACTAACTAACCATGCTTTCTATATTCTCATCTAAATCATTTATATAAAATCACACACATAAGTGGACCCCGCACTGATCCTTGTGGGACACCGCACTGATCCTTGTGGGACACCG
>NC_063344.1:56202261-56229744 GCF_021869965.1 Rhincodon typus
CCGCACTGATCCTTGTGGGACACCGCACTGATCCTTGTGGGACACCGCACTGATCCTTGTGCTAGTCACAGGTCTCAAGTCCGAGAAACAAAACAACCATTCACCATCACACTGTCTCCTGTGAGCTTGAAGAAACGCAAACCTAGTGGAATATTTAGTGACTGTCAATCTCGTCTCCTTTGTGATGTTGAGATGGAAAGGGGTAACTGAAATGCCCCCTGGAAATCTTGGATTGTGTGAGTGGGAAGGGGACAAATAATTGGCAAAACATTTGTACTTGCCCCAGTAGCCTGCTCGTTTTTTTTTCATTCATGCTAGTTCCCATGTGCCTTAAGCTTTCTTTTAATGTTTAATTTTTTGTCTTTTGGACTTTGTTACTAAGTAAGTTGATCACTTTGTTCTGTCTTTTTAGGACAGTAATTAATACTTTAGTTTTGGTAACAGTTTGAAGCTGGCATTTAGAGAACCAAACAGTAATTTTCAATGGCTGGCAGAGGATTTGAACACTATGGACACTATGGGCCAGATTTATATGGAAGAAGCAGGAAAGTTGAGACAGGAGACCTCCTGCTGCAGCAGATGCTTCAGCTTTAAAAAGACTTCCATCTACCATATTTTTGCTACAGAAAGACCTCCACCAAGTTCCAACAGAGTGAAAGAATTAGCAAACAAAGTCAGTAGCCAGTGAGCATATTTTTTAAAAAAGCCTCACAGAATAAACAGATTAGTGACAAACTTGAAGCTGTTCTTGTACTGAAAATTAGAGCAGTGACTGAAATGGGGTGAGAGGTTGGTAACAACACAGTTTGACTGAATGTAACCATTTTGTTATTTAACTTCCTCTGTGAATAGCATGGTAATCATTAAATAACTCCCTTGGCATTTCTAAAATAAATTTAAAAGCAGTTCTACATCAATATTTATCAGTGTAAAAAGGTTTATACTCTGATCTTGATTTTTATATCAAAAACCCCCAGAGCAATAGTCAGTGTTGCACAGATATGAACAACATCTGCTCAGCACAAGTTTTCTGCAGTGGTCAACATAGTACACGTGTAAAACAGTATAAACTGGGTTACTATTCTTAGAGCCAATCTTTTAACATTTTATTTTATCTATTGCTTCAGTTAATGTTCGCTTCAATAACTTTCACAATCTTAAGGCTCATGAAAGGCAATGTAATATCTTTACATTGAAATTTTATGATCTAATCTTAAGAAATACATGAGATTGAATTGCAGTAGAATTGCACTTGAAAGATTTTTCTCAGATCCTAGTCAACTGGAAATATTAAAATAGCATTATAAGATTTGCAATGCACTTATAAGCCATTTACAACCCTGAACCTTAAACTGTAAAAAAGAATTGCATTCAACAGAATTAATTATCAGCTATGCTTCTTTTGCTTTAGTTGTATTCAGATATCACAGACCAATACATACATTCCACCAACATTTTGCAGAAAGTGCAGGTCAAACCAGACTTGATCTATTGAGATGGTGCTCCTGATAATTAAAACTTTTAAATGGAAATAATCAAAAGATGATGATCTTGAAGATTTCAAGTGATGGCGCTATGATTGTTTTCTTCCACAGCTTGTTTGTTTCTGGGTTTGTCCTTGGGAAGTAAAATTGTTGATCCAGTGTCTTGAAGACAAAAGGTCTTTGTAGTTTGTATTTTGTCATTACCAGAGGGAATCAGACACTTGTTTCTGTCTGTCTCCACTAGTCCATTCCATATTTTGTAGATATTTTATATTTTATATACACAATCAGCCTATTCTTTTTTCCCCTCCATTTGCTGTGGTTATTCCCATTCCAAATCATTGGACCAAGGATGTGACTCTCGTGTATTTCTGCTAATTTGGGAAGAATTGTTGGCATGTCTTTGAACTGCATTAGTTTTATTTATATCTCTCATCATATAAAGGCTGCATGCACAACATGCATTCTCTTCTTCCTGTCCCGCAGGTCCGACCAGTCCCCCTCCACTGACACCCTCATCCGCTTAGCCAAACTCGTCCTCACCCTCAACAACTTCTCTTTCAATTCCTCCCACTTCCTACAGACAAAGGGGGTAGCCATGGGTACCCGCATGGGCCCAAGCTATGCCTGCTTCTTTGTAGGTTACGTGGAACAATCCCTCTTCCGTACCTACACTGGCCCTAAACCCCACCTCTTCCTCCGTTACATTGATGACTGTATCGGCGCCGCCTCGTGCTCCCATGAGGAGCTCGAACAGTTCATCCACTTCACCAACACCTTCCACCTCAACCTTAAGTTCACCTGGACCATCTCTAACACCTCTCTCTCCTTCCTGGACCTCTCTGTCTCCATCTCGGGCAACCACCTCGAAACCGATATCCATTTCAAGCCCACCGACTCCCACAGCTACCTAGAATACACCTCCTCCCACCCACCTTCCTGCAAAACTGCCGTCCCCTATTCCCAATTCCTTCGCCTCCGCCACATCTGCTCCCAGGATGAGGCATTCCACTCCCGTACATCTCAGATGTCCTTGTTTTTCAAGGACTGCAACGTCACCCCCACTCAGTGGTCGAGAATGCCCTTGACCGTGTCTCCTGCATTTCCCACAACTCATCCCTCACACCCCCTCCCCACAATAACAACCAAAACAGAATCCCCCTCGTCCTCACGTAACCACCCCATCAACCTCCGGATCCAACGCATCATCCTCTGACACTTCCGCCATCTGCAATCCGACCCCACCACCAAAGACATTTTTCCCTCCCCACCATTATCTGCTTTCCGGAGGGACCACTCTCTCTGTGACTCCCTTGTCCGCTCCACACTCCCCTCCAGCCCACCACACCCAGCACTTTTCCCTGCAACCGCAGGAAGTGCTACACCTGCCCCTATACCTCCCCACTCACCCCCATCCCAGGCCCCAAGAAGTCTTTCCACATCAAGCAGATGTTCACCTGCACATTTGCTAATGTGGTATACTGCATCCACTGTTCCCGTTGTGGCCTCCTCTACGTCGGGGAAACCAAGCGGAGGCTTGGGGAACACTTTGCAGAACACCTATGCTCAGTTCGCACTAAACAACTGCACCTCCCAGTCACGAACCATTTCAACTCCCCCTCCCATTCCTCAGACGACATGTCCATCCTGGGCCTCCTGCAGTGCCACAACGACGCCACCCGAAGGTTGCAGGAACAGCAACTCATATTCCGCTTGGGAACCCTGCAGTCCAATGGTATCAATGTGGACTTCACAAGCTTCAAAATCTCCCCTCCCACTACCGCATCCTAAAACCAGCCCAGCTCGTCCCCGCCTCCCTAACCTGTCCTTCCTCCCACCTATCCCCTCCTCCCACCTCAAGCCCCACTCCCATCTCCTACCTACTAACCTCATCCCGCCTCCTTGACCTGTCCGTCCTCCCTGCACTGACCTATCCCCTCTGTAACTCCCCACCTACACTCACCTTTACTGGCTCCATCCCCACCTCTTTGACCTGTCTGTCTCCTCTCCACCTATCTTCTCCTCTTTCCATCTTCTATCCGCCTCCCCCTCTCTGACTATGTATTTCAGAACCTCCTTCCCCTCCCCCATTTCTGAAGAAGTGTCTAGGCCCAAAATGTCAGCCTTCCTGCTCCTCTGATGCTGCTTGGCCTGCTGTGTTCATCCAGCTCTACATCTTGTTATCTCATGCATTCTCTAGGTTTGGACAAACATACTTGAAGTAAAGCTCTGACATTTTTGTTGCAATATTAAAAATTGCTCCTTGTAAATTTAAGAACTCAATTTGCTTTAGTGTTGTCTGCAAAATGTGGAGTCCCTATTGAAGATTTTCTGAAGAAGGGTCTAGGCCTGAAGCGTCAGCCTTCCTGCTCCTCTGATGCTGCTTGGCCTGCTGTGTTCATCCAGCTCTACACCTTGTTATCCCTATTGAAGATTGTTTTTATGATGAACGCCCAGGGATGGTTGTATATTGACCAGTTGGGTTAAAGAAATTTAAGAAATTGATTGATGGATCCTTTTGGTAAGTAATAGGCATAAAAAAAGATTTTTGGCTTTGAATGTTATCCCTCAAAGGACAAGCTTTTACAATTTCAAATCAACTTGTCATGAATAGATATGATCTTGAATTTTACCTGATGTGTAATCCACCTGCAAATAGCCAAACCCCGCTGTCTAGCTTGTTGACAAGGTTGTTTGAGTATATCAAGAGAGGGCCAAGGTCCCAATGCAGTTCCCTGAAGAGGACATATCTAGGAGAAGATGATTCCCTATCCTACACCACTGTTATCTGTTAGTAAAGAAGTACCAGATTGAATTTCCTAATGTCCCCATCTTCTATAGTCGTGAAGTTTTTAAGAGAAGAACTTTGCCAAAAGGAGGCTTTTGACAAATCTAGTATTGCCATTTGAATTGCTTCAATTTGTTTCAGGACTTGAAGTTAGGTCATCAACGCTCTATGAAGCCTGTGCTTCATAGACATTATCATATACATGTTAAAGCAAAGGAGCTGTACACCTACAAATGTCTTTGGATTGAAAATGAGAGCTTTTTCATTCGTAGACTAGCTGTTGGAAATGTATCCTAGATTGCCAAAAATTTTCCTGTCTTTGAATGTACACTGTTATCAGACTCTAGTACGAACCATTGTTCATTTAAATAGAATCAATTGAGTAGAATACAAGATAAAAACTGAAAGAACTGTGGATGCTGTAAATCAGGAACAAAATCAAAGTTGCTGGAAAATCTCAGCAGGTCTGGCAGCATCTGTGAAGGAAGAAACAGAGTTAACGTTTCGGGTCTGGTGACCCTTCCTCAGAACTGACGGTGGCTGGGAAAACGTCAGTTTTTATATGCAGAAAATAGGGAGGTACTGCTCTCTGGCCAACATCTCTGTCTCTGGCTTGGTGCAGTGTTCCAGCGAAGCCCAATGCAAACTGGAGGAACAACACGTCATTTTCCGCTTGGGGACACTACAGCCCTCTGGACTCAATATTGAGTTCAATAATTTTAGGGCCTGAACTCTCCAATGTCCTAGCCCCCCACCCCACACACCAGGCCTTGTTACCACATTGCCTGCCAGTACACACTGCCTGGTGTTAGTCACTAACAGTCCCCATTAACAACTATTCACCCTCCCAGCCTGATCGTTAGCAACTCCTTTGTCTGTCCAACTGTCTTTCTCTCTCTCTTTGGGCTCTATCCTATCGCTTACTCCCTACCCCACCCACCTCCCTATTTTCTGCATATAAACTGACGTTTTCCCAGCCACCATCAGTTCTGAGGAAGGGTCACCGGACCCGAAACGTTAACTCTGGTTTTTCCTTCATAGACGCTGCCAGACCTGCCAGCTTTTCCAGCAACTTTGTTGTTGTTGTTGTTGTTGTTGTTGTAGTGTGAGTAGAATACAAGACACAGCAAGGATGACCTTTTTTTTAATCACAAGCAAGCTTAAAATTTCCAGAAAAGCAGCATTTGGCTAATAGAAGCTGGTAACCAGGACAGACACTACTAATACATTGCCTGAAATATGTTAAAACAACACAGAAAGAAATCTAATCCCGTTTCACTGGGCAAGATAAAAGGGCCAGTTACACTTTTTTTCAATAAATAACAGAAATGTTGCTAATTACGCTAAGTTCTTTGAACCTATTAAGACCTTGAATTTCCTATCATGAATTGCCAGGAGATTTGCTTAAGTCAGCCCATGACACTATACAGAGCCCACCAATGCTCTACAGGCATTACCTCGAAGAGGCAGACTGTCCATCAGGGTTCTGCTCTCTCCTTCCCCTTTTGTCATGCATCTGTAGCAGAGGTTGAGTGGTCAGTTTCCAACTGAGTTGTGACTTATTGGATGGGTTGCAGCAAGTTCCTCCTATGCTCCAATGTCAATTTGTTTCCTTTTCAAAAAGCCTTCGAAGTTGTCAGCAAGGTTCCTTTTAAAAGCAGGTTCCAAACTCCCACTCGCAACAAAACTGATCCCTCACTAAATCAGTGGTGAGAATGGGCTGACACAGGCCATCCACCCACTATCTAATCAGGCTCATTATTGAGCCAATTAAAGACCATTATCCCCAGGCCCCCTGGGAGAATACAGGGCTTCTCCCATGTGGATTTTCGAAGCCTCCTGAATGCAAACTTTGTTGGGATTGTAATTGAGCTCCTGGAGGTTGTTGGGGTGCCCCTCTTTCAAAGACACTTAGTACCTGATTGAGGGACATGGCATTAGGAGTGTCCACTAAGAACCCGTCCTGCTTGTGACAACCATTCCATTCAGCATGAACCATGGCTTGGAATCTTCAACAATCTCTCTATTCTTCTACCACCTCGAAGGACAAGAACAACCAATGCATGAAAGCATCGCTACCTATAAGTTCCCCTCCAAGCCACTCAGCAACTCTATGGCTTATCCTTCAGTGTTATTGGATCAAAGTTCTGGAACATCCTTCTCAACTGCACCCACTCCTCATAGACAACAATGATTCAAGAAGGTGGATCACCATCATCGCTCACTGAGGATAGGCAATAAATGTTGGTCCAGCTAGCATCTACATCCTATGAATGAATAAAAACATGTTCTCTGTTCGCTTTGAGAATTGGATATTGAGAATTTGGGTGGCATCTTTAAGTTGTGAGAAGATATGTGCTGAGGAAGCCAATTATTTGGGATGCAAATATAATGTTGAGACCAATGCAGTATCCAAATCAGTGGAGCTGATTTCGTATTATCATGCTTTCATTATGCCCTGTCATACTAGTCAGCAAACTGCCATAGCACCTCTGTTGAAAATAATAATTTTTCCCCTGCATCCAATTCTAACTTTGTCCCCCTTTTCCTTCTGAAGACATAATAAAGCACTGGGCCATGAGCCTCCAGATCACTCAGATTGTTGCTGTTGCTATCCAAAGTGTCCTTTGGATGAAGAGCTGGTGAAAACAAAGCATGTGCTTGTGAATTCTAATCATATGTACGTGTGCTGGCAACTAACAACATGCAGCAAATCATTGACTTCATGTAGAAATGCTGCGGCTACATTCACAGGACACTGGATGGCTTCACACCACATAGTTCACCCTTCAGCCAGTGGCATCTCCTGGGGCATCCTGGATGAATAGATAATTGAGTTGGATGAGAAAGGAGATACTTAAGACAGGAGTGTAGAACTCAATTTCAGAGAGCTATTGATACATGGAATACGTTAGTAACACATGGCAAGTATTGGCTTTCTGTGGTCCTTTAATGGGGGGTTAGACATTTCTTTTATGAACATCAAGGATATTTCAAATTATAGATTGTAGTTGGACACATAGTTAACTCCAAATGGTCACATTAATAGTTTTCTTGTTTGCCTTTTAGGGTTGGAGAAAATGTTCACAGACTTGTACCTAAGTTGACCTAATTTATATTGTTTGGTTTGGTTTGAATTTCCAAGAAATCTGCATGATGTGGTTACAGTGGGTTGATAGTTCAGTCCACATGTACTAAGTTTGGATTGAATGCACACGACCTTTTTTTTAGTCTCTATTATGTTTACAAGTTTAGGGTTTCTCAGGTGTTTATTCCTCAACAAACACAACCCAAAACAGATTCTCTGGTTGTTTACCTTAGCGGCTGTTGGCGCAGTTGGCTGGACAGTTGTTTTACGATGCAGAGTGATGCCAACAGCACAAGTTGAATTCCTATGCCAGCTGAAGTCACCAGGACGGTCCCACCTGCTCAACTTTGCTCCTTGCCTGAAGCGCGGTGACCCTCAGGTTAAACCACCACCAGTACTCTCATTGATGAAACAGCAGCTCTCTAAGACAATGGTGACTTTACTTCTACTCTTAGCGTAATTTACTTTGGCCAAAGCAGCCACCTTATTTGCCTACTAACTATAGTAACTATTCTTTAAGATTAATTAATTGGCTATTAAATGTTTTGGGAGACTCTAAAGATTTAAAAAGTACGAGAGAGGTGCAGCGCTTTTCTCTTATTACAGTATAAATTGAGTCTGTCAGTTATTTACCCTGAGGGAGAATTAAAGTACCCTTTTAAAAAAAAGATGGACTGTGTGACTTGTTTGGTGATGTGTGTGACAACCTGTATTTTATGGTCAACAGTTATGCAAATCCAGGAAGTCTCAGTATCTATCTTTGGACATTTCATAAACTGCTTGAATCTATGAGTTCACTCAAAGGTTCCAAAAGTTTAAGGGCTGATTAATAGAGCTCCCTCTTATGGTAGTAGGTACAAGGGACGAAGAAACGCAAAAGTTTCTTGCGAAAGCAAGTTTGTCATTTATATCTTTTGCTTTTCTTTTGGGATGAGAGACTTCTCTTTTGTGAGTGTGTATGCACTATACATCTGTGTGTATATTGCACCATTTCTTACTTGTTCAAATTTTGTTGAATAAATTTAATCAATGCTGTAAACGTAAAATGAGAACTCTTATTTGGCACAACACTTGGATTTGTGCCCGCCGCCTCAGTGTCGGCACTTTGGCCATAGGCCCTCCAGTGTGACACACTACTCTTTCAGACACATTTACCGCTACTCACTTGGCACCATATGCTGGGAAAGTGGTGCTCATGTGGGCCTCCCTCCACACACGTGAAGCCTCTGAATTGGTGCTGCTTCAATGCTCCGTCAAAATACAGATCCAATCAATGAATGTACTGGCCACTCACCAGAAGCAGGCAGTCAGCTGCAAGAGGAGCCCAGCACTAATGCTGTCTAAAAGATTAGGCAATCGACTACTTAAATTAAGGCAGAATAGCTTGAGCGATTGCTACATACATGCAAATACGGAGTCCCTGGATTTGACAGAGATGACCTGCCCCCACAATGGCTGCAATGTCCATGGGAGCAGCAGTTGCCATGCCTTTGGGTCAGCAGCAAGAAAAGAGATGGAGCAGAGGCCAAGCCTTCTGCCAATTTGGAGTTGGGGACCTCTAACTAGACAACCTCCTGCTGCTATCAAAGAGCATGCGACTGCTAAGTAAAGAGCAGTGCTTGACTCGGTCGGCTGACTGTCATCCAACTTCACCACATGGGCTGGATTTAATACAGCCTACAAGAACAGGTTAGGTAGTGGACACAATTATAGGAGAGAGTATGTATTCCATTCCCATTGGTAGAAATATCAATCTCCATTAAATCAGCAGTGAAAATGGGCTAATACATGCATCTCATCCTCTGTGTAGTTCGGGTGATTAATGAGCCACTTAAAGTTCATTATCCCTTATCTAAATTCATGCACGTAGCCACAAAAAGGTTTGACCACAAAAATGTTTGGCTATAAATGTCTTGCTGGTTTTTTTAATCAGGCCACCTGGGTGCCTGAAAGCAGTATTATGTTTTTAATGTAGTTGCTTAGGGTGTGTAACCTTCACGTGCAATATGGTATCATTTAAATTCCAAAGCCCCCATTCCTGTCCTGGGCTTCATGCAAAACATGCAAATGACCACAATCAGTGCTGCTGGATCTAGCTGGTCTTAACTCAATGTCAGATTAATTTTCATGAGTTGAGACATTGGTTTGCCACAAGTTCTGCTGTTATATATTTATGAATGCAAATTACAGAAGGGAGAATGACTGAGTTGGCTACAATAATTTGACTTAAACGCACCTTGGAACAAATGAGTCAGCTAATGACCATGTTGGAATAACAACAATAGAATGAATATTTGGAATTACATAATTCCAAGGCAAATATAAAACTTATGCATGTCTTAATCCTAAATACTTATCACAAAAAGAGGCAATTTGATCCATTGTCTCTTTGCTGGCACTTGACTATAATGATCCAAAGCTGAACTCCACACTCGTGTTCCTGGCCAGAAGCCTTGTACCTTCCTCAACTTCAAATGTTCATTCAATTTCTCCTTTAAAAGTGAAATCTTCTTCACCTCAACAGCTTTCTGTCACAAAGAATTCTATGCAACAATTTTCTCCCAATCCCTCTCCTGACCCTTTTAATACAATTCTTATTTGATGGACCTTTGTCACTGACTCAGCATATGGAAGGAATACATTCTCATTGCTCCTTTTGTCCAAATAGTTAAGCATTTGTAAAACCTCAATGAATTCTTCTCTTAGTCTTTTCTATTCCAGTGGAAATAGTCATGGAATCTCATACTGTAGTTTCCTATTTCTGATGTCATCCTGGTGAAGGTATATCATGAATTCTCCTTTTAAACAATTGTGGGCCCTTATCTGCACCCAGCACTCTACATATATTCAAACTTGTGTTCTGTGTAAATTTATCATTGTTTTGCTTTGTTACTTTTTCTATTCTCACACTCGGACACGTTACGTTCCTAGTTTTTGATAAACTTAGAAATGTTGGGAGTTGCAGAATTGACTCCAGTACAGACTCTATATTTAATGAAAGCTTTAACCTAATGGCTGCGTAGGATCTCACTAATTTCACCTTGTAGCATGTCAATTTGGCAGCTAAACTACCTTTTAAATTCAATACCAGGCATTTGGATCTTTGAATATTCTGGATTAAGATTTGATACAGAAGGTTACACTAGCCAATATGTTAGCTGTGACTTCCCTCCGACTAAACTAGTTTAAATTATATCATTAGAGCAAATTACTGCAGATGCTGGAATCTATGCTGAAATCAAAAAATGCTGGAAATCATGACAGGTCAGGCAGCATCCGTGGAGAGAGAGCAAGATGACGTTTCAAGTCTAGATGACTCTTCATCGGAGTTATACTCATGCTGTGATGACTGAAATGAATGTAAATTGCTTTGAAGATGTGCGGGTCTTAATTTAAATTCCATGCGCTGCTGCCCTTGAGAATTCACAATGTAAAACTGTGAGAAAATAGTTATGGGGAGCTTTAGTTTCGTTTTGAAACACACTCTGGAGACTTGGTTTCAGACAACGGTCAGACTGGTCCTCCTGTATTTAGTAGTGTAGTGTACGTGGGTTCAATATATCCACTTAAGAAGGCAATTGGTCAGACACTATGTCCCTGGGTTACTCTACCTATGAAGACAAAAACATTACAATTTGTACTGATAAACCTTTGGTGTTTTTTTGAGGACTGAAGCATGAAGAGACTGCAGGAGGCAGTGGCGAATGGTAGGTTGTAAACCATCACTAAATTACCCCTTCCCCGGAGGTCTCAAAAATGTAATTGCCCCAATAATACTTTGCTTGAATTTGAACCTAACTCGGTGAAAACAGTGGTATCAGCCTGGGTTCCTAATTTAAACTCTGATGGTTTTATGTTCCTTCAGTCGTAAGTTAAATTGCAGTTAAGTTTTGTTAAGTTCACTCTCCACTTGTTAATTTCCCAGCAAGTGGTCGAGTCATGATCTAATGTTATATACATACGTAGTTCATCTGGGGAAAAGAACTGAATCAACAAATTAAGTCAATCTTAAAGATTTAATAAACTAACTTATATCTTATTGACAAATTATGCATTTGAATCTTAGCCAATGGGGAATCTTAGATGTGGAGCAAATGGCCGTTTATTTATTTGGAAGTTGTGTATGGCTATGGAATGTAAACTTGTCCTGCAGAGATAAGGATTTTTGTGACTGAATATCAAACTTTTGCAGGGACAGGTTGATTGGAGAAGGGTAAGTATGCATTCAGTTGAAGGTAGTAAGAACAAAAAAGGCCAAGAACAATAAATTTTAATGTTTAGAGAAATGTTAGAGATAGGCACAATGATACAACAGAATAGCTGTGTTAGCCATTTTTAAAAAAAACACCTGCAGATGCTGGAAAACTGAAACAAAAAAGTGCTGGAGAAACTCAGCAGGTTTGGCAGCATCTATAGAGAGTGTGACACTTTGTCAGAACTGAAAGCAGCTGGATAGAGTGGTATATATGCTGATGATGGAGGTCTGGAGCAAATGAATAGAATACATGGAGACAGAGAGAGAGGGAGGGGGAGGAAGAGAAAGGAGAGGCAAACAAAGGGATTGTCGTTAATTAGCCAGGAGATAAATGCTGGGGTAGAGTGCTGACCAGACATGTGAATGGTGGAAAATGGATTAGTTGTGCTGCAGCAACCCATACAAATCAGGATCCAGGGGTGTGGGCCCAGGTAATGAAAATAGAGGAGGGTGTTCACATTCTGAAATTGTTAAACTCAATTACTCTCTGGGCTCTTAGATCGGAACCTAATTTTGTAAACAACGTACCAGCAAGGATGGTGCAATTATTAAAAGTTCTGTGGAAGGGTCACTGGACCTGAAACATTAACTTTGAATTCCCTTCATAGATGCTGCCAGACCTGCTGAACCTTCCCAGCTACTTCTATTTTTGGCGTTATTGTTGTCTCTCATACTGACCTCTGCATTGAGGATGCTGAGTGACAGCTCTCAGACACTTCCTCCAATCTGCCCTTGGACCATAATCCCACGATCAAGCATCAAGCTGTTGTTTCTACAACAGTCACTCAGTGTATCTTATCTGAGGAATTCCCTACAACAGCTTCCAACTTCTACCTCCTTCCCAAAATCCACCAACTGGGCCGCCTGGTCAGACCCATTGTTTCAGCCTGTTCTTGCCCCACAAAACTTATTTATTCCTAACTTGGCTCCATTCTTTCAAACCTTGTCCAGTCCCCACCCAGCATTCATTTCAGTCTCAGGGTATCATGACAAATCGTTTTCTTTGCCTATCTGTTTTTTTCTCTCCTTGTCGACATTGTTGCCATGTATTCTACTCATTCCATCACAGCCCCACCCCCTGCCATTATCAGCATAAATACCATCTTTTTCCAGCTGCTTTCAGTTCAGACATAGATGTCTAGACTTGAAACATTAACTCTATTTCTCTCTGCAGTTTCTGTCAGACCTGCTGAGTTTCTTTAACACTTTCTGTACTTAATTTCGTAGTATATAAAGATTTGCAACTCTGAGAAAACAAATGGGAGAAAAAGACATAATTTTACCTTTTGTAGGATTCTTTTTCTAGTCTCTCACCTCTTTTCTTCATACACAGCTCAAGTTTCACTCCATCACTAGTTGCATTGCTGATCGGTTTCTTTGCTATGTACCTGTGTACATGATGTCCTTCTTCATTGCCAAGATCTACCACCAGATCTGTTCCATTCAACACACCATCAATGGCTCTAAGCCAGATTCTTTTTGCCAATGAAATGAGAAATTTGTTCTGTTAGTGACCGAGCAACTGATAGTGATATTTGGAGATTTACAATATTTCTGAACCAATTTCCCATTCTCTTGTGAAATTGATTCAGAAATAGAGTAGGCACAAAATCCAATTTTTACAAAATATGTTTGCTTGTAAATTGCCACCAGCTGCAGTTTTTGTCTTATTTTTAATTAAATTGATTGTTTTAAATACATTAAAATTAGAAAAGTATAAAAGTGTTTCAAAAAATGTCAGCTGGATGATGAATGCCTGTTATTAGAACTGTTCATGTTCCATTGCACCAGGTTATCGTTCAGTATGCTCCGTGGTTCAGTTGCGTTGTTAAATATCCACACTATAATCATGGTAGATGGGACTTTAGAATGGAATGCTAACCCACACAAATTGAGGATGTACAGAGAACAGGACTTGTTTTCTGACAGCTACTTCGTGCGGTTGAGGTGGGTGTAGACGGTGTCACTACTCCACAACAGCAAGTAGATGGAATAATGGAAAAAAATAAATAAATGTTGATTGGTTGGTTAGTGGTCATAATCTGTACTACATTATTCAATTATGACATAATTATTACCTCGAACAAAACACTTGATGTTAACCATGGTTATCCAAATGTCCAGACCTCATGCTGCACTGATCCTCGTTTCTCCTGGACCATGAATTTTCTTCATTTCATCCAGTTTTTATAATTGTTTCATCTCTTTTCTTGCTCTGCAAATAAAGCATTTTTCAAATTCATGTTCTGTAACTTTGTTCCATATGGTGGCTCAGTGGTCAGCACTGCTGCCTCACAACACAAGGAACACGGATTCGATTCCAGCCTTGGGCGACTGTGTGGAGTTTGCATGTTCTCCCTGTGTCTGCATGGGACATGGTGGGCTGAGTGGCCTGCTCCCACACTGTGGGGTTTCTATGATTCTACAAGTTATGTAAATTTGTAGATAAACAAATTTTGTAGGGCGTATTACGTCTCAGAAGTAGATCTTCGAGTACTTGAATATGAAGTAATGCATATTTGAAAGGTATCAAATGTGTGTAAAATATAAGGTAGCAAAAGGACCATGTTGTGTGCTAAATGTAACAAACATCACCAATAAGGATGTATCTTGGAGTTGGTGTCACAATGTTAGTACATTTTAAAAATAGGACAGAGTGGAAGAGAAAAAGGAAGAAAGAGTTGAGAAATTATCAAATGTTTTACAACAAAGTGAGGATGGGTGATTAGCTCCTCCAAACGTAATCACTTCCCACTCTGTCGCAATAAATGTTTTTGCCTTTTTTGGCAGACAGCTTATCACACTTCAATTAATTAACTAGTGTAAAGTAGAGCAGCCAATTAATTATATGATTTTCCTGAGTGATAACAGGGGGATTTTATTATCTTCCACCCCCAAAAAATGAAAATAAAAATCGCAATATTAATCACACACAAATACATGTGATACACTTCTAAAAGTAGGGGTTATAGATGTATATATAGACAGGATGATAAAGGCAGTTGCATTTTGACATGTTATGTTTTAAATGTGAGTCACAACTGTTTCACTGTTTTCTTGTTCCAAAGTTATAAATGTTAAGTTCTCAGTGACTGTTGGTTTGTTAAATGGGCGTCCGTTCAGTTATCAGACCCTCTTTGTGCCTCAAATGCATGTAAAAATAATCTGGCTCAAGAAAGAGATGCCTTTGGTTTGTTTGCATAGATGCAAATTCCAATGTTTGTTTCTTTCCTTGATATGCTGCTATACAGAACTGAACTGCGTTTGAGTATGTAGATAATGATATTTTTATAAATGAAGTATATTTTTGAAATTAAAAAGATTGTTCCTTGGTGGGTGGCATGGTTGGTCAGTGGTTAGCACTGCTGCCTCACATCACCAGGGGCCTGGGCTCAATTCCACTCTCTGTGCAAACTCCACCATGACAGGTGCCCTTCTCCCCATGTCTGCATGGGTTTCCTCTGGGTGCTCCGGTTTCCTCCCACAGTCCAAAGATGTGCATGCTAGGTGGATTGGCCATGCTAAATTGCCTTTAGTGTTCAGGGATGTGTAGATTAGGTGGGTTATAGGGGGATGGGTCTGGGTGGGATGCTGTGAGAGTCAGTGTGGACTTGTTGGGCCGAAGTGCCTGTTTCCACACTGTAGGGAGTCTAAGATATGCTGCTGCACAGAACCAAACTGCATTTGTGGCTATGTACGTAGGTAATGATATTTTTATAAATAAAGTATACTTTTGAAATTAAAAAAGCTGTTCCTTGATATGCTACTGTACAGAACTGAACTGCATTTGTGACAAAGACATTTTTATGAATAAGGTATATTTTGAAATAAAAGAGGTTGTTCCAAGTTGCTTTTTTCATTGGGTATTTGTTTTTGAGGTAGATAGAGAGACAGGCAGAATGAGTGTCTTCCAGTTTACGAATATATTTTTTCATGTCTCTGCTTTGCAGCTCAGAAGCAGCTGTTGATAAAGTCAACAAATGACAAATGACTACACCTCCCAGTCGCGAACCACTCCCTGGACGACATGTCCATCCTGGGCCTCCTCCAGTGTCACAACGATGCCACCCGAAAACTGGAGGAACAGCACCTCATATTCCACATTGGGAGCCTTCAACCCAATGGTCTCAATGTGGACTTTACGATCTTCAAAATCTCCCCACCCCGACCTCATCCCAAGACCAGCCCTCCCTCTCGTCCCCGCCTCCTTGACTTATCCATCTTGCCTCCCACCTATCCGCCCCTCCTTCCTCACTGACCAACTCCCATCCCAACTCCCTACCTACACTCACCTTTACTGGCTTCATCCCCACCTCCCTGACCTGTCCGTCTTCTTTCCACCTATCTGCTCCACTACCCACCTTCTATCACTGCCTCCCACTCTCTCTATTTATTTCAGAGCCTCCCTCACCTCCCCCATTTCTGAAGAAGGGTCCAGATCTGAAACGTCAGCTTTCCTGCTCCTCTGATGCTGCCTGGCCTGCTGTGTTCATCCAGCTCCACACCTTGTTGATAAAGTCCATTTGTTTATTCCTGAATCTGCTTATTGTTTCTCCAAGCTGGTTGCTGGCAGGGAAGCCTTTCATCTCCAGTGTGTGAAATTATCATGGAAGTGTGAGTAAATCAAGAGATGCCTCACTGAGTTTCAGAGCCTCTTGATTAAAAAGGTAATTCCGATGTAGTTCGTTTTGAATATTCCATTTGGGTTGTCTGGGCTTGTTGGAAAACCACACCAAGACGGTATTATCCTTTTATTAAAATTATTTTTAGGCAATCAAAGTCTTAGGGCTTAAACTTAAATGACGAAACCTGAATAATAATAATCCATTTTCATTACAATCATAACAACTGGAGATGAATTCATTTCCACTCCAACTTATTGGCCTGTTTCCACCTTCCTGCTGGGTCAAGATTTTAATAGATTGCCCCAACTGTTTGGTCATGTTTCCCAAGTGTTCCCTCTTGTGTCCTTCACTCACTGATCCAAATGTGTGGGTGCTTCCACATGCATTGACCCATTGAGACAGACTTGCAGCAAAACAGTTGTCATTGAGTCAAAGGAACAGGAAAAGTATTTGGATGGGACTGGAGTTGCGGATTATAAGAATTAAGTGTATGAGGGTCATAAATTCTGGTTTAATAGAATAGACTATTTCTACATCATCAACGAACAGCTATCAAAAGTTGTATTCCCAGAAAGTTGCGTACTTTCTGAGTTCTTTAGGATGATCGTAAACATCATTGTGGAGAAACATGGGTAATGTCCCATTTACATTGAGCGAACTTTTCACTTACTCCCAGAAATCCAGAACTAAGGCTTCAAGTTTAGATTACAACTTAACCTATTTATTATATATTAATAATGTATACCTTTGTATATGTTTAGTTATAGATATAGCAAGCTCTGGTCTTATGATTAAGTTAGATAAGTACTAATTTATATTCATATCCATGTTGTGTTGTGGTCGAGTGCAAAGAGTCAACTCTGCCCACAATGCTGTTTATACTCAGTAATGTGCAGCTCCATAACTTCATCGCAAGGTTGCTCCAGAGTCCTAAATCCTTACACAATAATTCCCAGATATAAACAACACCTTGGAAGTTAATACATGTTGATAAATATAAATATAGACTCCATTGACTTTGACTTTGACACCATCCTTCAAGCATAAAAACATTTAACTGATGAGAGGTTTTAAAGTGCGTAAAGCCAACCACTGTGGGGGTGGAGGGAGAGACTTCTAACTGCAAAAAAAAATGCTTGACTTGGAACATGTTAATGATTATAAGCTACAATAGCCATCGTCCTCTCTACTTAAAATAAAGCATGCTGCTACAAGTTGGCAATTTCTCTAAGCAGACGGAGATCCACCCCAGGGAGAGAAGAATCACCAAACCCTGCTATTGGATTGTTTATAATCATGAAAGAGAAGCAACGATCACTCTCCTCACAATCTCACTCCATCTACAGAAGACTTGCACAATGCAAAGCCAATGGGCCACATTACTATGGGTTCCTACATAGCCTGTCAACCTGTTGGTGAGATAGGTATGACTGGGAAACTTTGCAAGGAACTGCTCTTCCAAACAGATGGCATTCTCTCCTGCATTGTTACTCAGTCTATTAACAGCAGCTCCAGAAAGGAAGCAGTCTATGATTAGAGGAGCGAAGTAACATGACTTTTATCAGTCTGGCCAGGGCCTGGATTCATGGTGGTGGGTCTGTAGCATGGACATTGGGAAGATCAGAAGGAGACATTGGCTTGGGGTGAGAGGGAGGGAATGAAAGTCAGACTGTTGCCTGGTGGGGCTGGGTGATGCAGATTGAGAGTCAGGCCACCAACGGAGGAAGAGACAAGGCAGATCTTGAGGAACAAAACAAACAAAAACAGAAATTGCTGGAAAAACTCAGCAGGTCTAGCAGCATCTGTGACGATAAAATGGAATTAAGTGTTTCAAGTCCGGTGACCCTTCTTCAGAACGGTATCATTTTCAAAGATACTGCAGATCTCCTCAATTTTTCTAGCAATTGCAGTCTTTGTTTGTTTTAGATCTCCAGCATCTCCCATTCTTTGTTTTGTTTAAGGTTTTGAAGAACAGTGTTTGCAGCAATAGCACACTTGGGAGAGCTGGAGTGTTAGATTCGATAGGAAGAAATATGTCTTGCTATCTTCAAAGCGAATCTGTATTGCTCCTCGATGATATTAATCATCAAACCTCCAGGGCTGTGTGCATTGGTGAGGGTGAATGGGTGGGTGTGGGTGAATTAGTGAGAGCAAGCAGTTGGTGTGGGTGAGTGGGTGGGCGATTGGATGGGTCTGGGTGAAGTGGGTGAGTGTGAGTGGATGGATGTGATGATATGAGTGAATGAGTGGGTGGGTGTGAGTAGATGAGTGTGTAAATGAGACTGAACTGGTCACATACCCACCCACCCACAATCACCCTTCCTGCCTTCAGAAAGCAGGCTGGGAGAGGAGAAGAAGAGTCTAGGCCCGAAACGTCAGCTTTCCTGCTCCTCTGATGCTGCTTGGCCTGCTGTGTTCATCCAGCTCTACACCTTGTTTTCTCAGATTCTCCAGCATCTGCAGTTCCTACTATCTCTGGGAGAGGAGAAAACCCAGGAAGAAAGGTAACGTGTTTTTGTGCAAATTCCACTGATACTAGCTCAGACAGTGACCCACCAGAGGTGACCAAGACCCATTGTTAAAAATCAACTCTTAGGCTCAGCCCCGGTTGCCACCAACTTCCACTGTGATTAAGGGTCTGGTCATTTTTTTCCTCTCTTTAGCTTCGCTCCTTAATCAAGAAGACAGAAAAAGGTCTCATTAGTTAGCTCTGCTGTTCAGCACATTTAAATGATTTTTAAAAGTTAATTATTCATTTAAATTATCAATTTTGGCTTTGGACTTTTTTTTTCTCTGAAGTTCACTTTTATTGTTGAGCCAAAACTTATCTTTCCGAAATTTGCTCACTGGTGCCTCAGATAAGAGAAAAAATTGAAATGTGAGAATGTACTATGCAAAAGATTGGACAATCCTAATCTTCAAGTTACTTTTGGATGTAAACTCTGGCAGATCGACTGTGGAACCATCACAGCTGCTGAGATACTTGTGCAATTCTGGAGTCTTCAATTCTGTCAACCTTACAACAATTTCTTTTGTTTAATTGTAGTCACATGTACCTAACAATAGTGAAAAGTTTTGTTTTGTGAGCAATGTTGGCAGATCATAGCAAACAAAGACATGCAGATCATCGGGTGCTTAGGCAGAGTGAGACATACAGGTTAAACTGCACAGAAGGTGTGCAAAGCAAGATCAACATTAGCTAGATCAACATTATTGGAAGTTAGAGAGTCCATTCAGCAGTCCAATAACAGCAGGGAAGAAGCTGTTCTTGAGCCTGTCGGTGCATATGTTCAACCTTCTGTATACTCTGCCTGACAGAAGAGGTTGTAGGAGAGTATTGCCAGGATGAGGTGGGTCGTTGATGATGCTGGCAACCTTTCTGTTGCAATGGGGAGTGCGAGCAGAGCCCACAGATGGGAAGTTTGCTACAGTGATGGTCTGGGCTGTGCACACCAACTTCTGTAGTTTCTTATGGTCCTGAGCAGAGCAGTTGCTGTACTAGGCTGTTATCCACTCAGGCAGTATGCTTTCAATGTTGTATCTGTAGAAGTTGGTGAGGGACCTTGTGGACACGCTAAATTTCCTAGGCTGCCCAAAGAAGAAGAGGCATTGTTGTACCTTTTTGACTATCACAGCTACATGGGAAGTCCGGGACAGGGTGTCAGTTATCATTGCTCCTAGGAACTTGACGCTCTTGACACTTTTCACCTTAGCTCCTTTGATGTAATTGGTTTATCAGTGGCCATGGAGAGTGAATGAAGACTATTCCAATACAAATAACAAAGAAAACTGTGTTGTTTCAAACTATCAGGCAAGACTCTCAAAAATTCCCTCATAATTGCCATTTTTCACTGACTGTCTTTTCAGATGGCAAATTCAGATATTTAGACAGCAAGGTTCACAGTATGCAATCATTGAGTTTACATATTTGTGAGATTATGAGCTGATGTCCTCTACAATACTGAATGAATTTGCTCAGTACAATTATATATGAATGGGAAAAACAACAAAAGGTGTTGTTTAAAGTAAGGTGTGAAGTTGTGGGTTCTGCATCATAGAAAAGACATTAATGCTAAAGGGATCATAATGCATCAGTTCACCAGAATGATTACAGGGAAGAGAAACTCCGGTTGTGACCAGAGTCTTTAATCAGGGATTATTTTCATTGGAATGGAGGAAACTAAGAGGAAGTTTAATAGATGCTTAAAAGATATATATGTTTTAATAGGATGAACATTTCCTCTAGCGAAATTAGCAATTTATAATTAAAGAAATGTTTTTATGCATTAGTCTTCTAAAATGTTTATCACAGGGAGTGGTTGAGACAATAATGGTTTGTATTTTTCAAAAGGGAATTGAATAAATTCTTGATGTGGAAGAAGCTACAAGCAGTGGGGAGATAGAAATGAGAGGTTTGGATTGCTCTGGCAAAGCATTGCCCCAGATTTAGAAATGTCAACACTTCCTACAACTGTATAAAAAATTTGGTTTAAAACATAGTTTGTTATATTTATTATAATCCATTATCCCTGGGTGAAATGGACATTTCTTTGTAAGATTTTTAAAAAAGAAATAATTTTTAAATTAAACTTTCAAAGAAAGGGGTCAAGTTCCTGATACTTAGAAAGATATTTTTGAAGCATGATTATATTACTGTCTGTGTGTTTATGTCTAGTAATTTTGATTGCATAACCTGGGAGTGGGATGACTAGCTGAGTTCTAGTTACATGACTGTACCTCAACATGTGGACTGTGGTGGTTTAAGAAGGCAGGCGCACCTTCTCAAGGGCAACTAAAGACAGACCATAAATGCTGGCCCAGCCAGTGACACTCATGTTGCACAGCAGATAGAAAAGAACATGAAACCAAGATCTACGAAGCGTTTAGAGAATGCTTACATTTCTTTATAATGTTGGTGGAGAGTTAGACTTCTGATGGATGCCTCTTTAAAATCTAAAGTTAATCTGTTTGAAAAGAGATAAAGTGATGCAAGAACAATTACTATGACTCAGTACAACCAGCTTTCTGTCACACTCAGCAAGTCTGATCCTAATAACTGTGCCGCAATGGTATCAAATTTAAGCAATTAACATTCCACAGCCCTCATTTCTGTAAAATGAACAGATGCATACATTTTAGGATTAAGCAGTCGTAACAGCAGTAACATTAATCAGTAGGGCAGCATGGTGACTCCGTGGTTAGCACTGCTACCTCACAGTGCCTCCAGTTTCCTTCCACAGTCCAAAGATGTGCAGGTTAGGTAGATTGGCCATGCTAAATTGTCCATAGTGTCTGGGGATGTGCAGATTTAGGTGGATTAGCCATGGAAAATGCAGGGTTATGGGATAGAGTGGGCGGTTAGATCTGTGTGGGATGCTCCTTAGAGGGTTGGTGTGAACTTGATGGGCCGAATGGCCTGCTTCCACACTGTAGGGATTCTATGATTCTCACAGTGTATGTTGTCCATTATGAATAAGAATACACTTAGATTCTTCAAACACTCACTCTGGATGTTGCTTTAGTTAATACTTGGACAGGAGATCTGTTGGAACTCATTTGTTATTGTTCAACTTCAAACAGGCCAACATTTCACTCAACTATTAAACAAAATTTCAGTCCAAGTGTTGCAATTCACTCCATGAAGTGTCTGTAATTTATGGGACTTTACACTGCATTAAATCAAATTTAAGATGACTATTCTTTGGATAAAAAATTTAGAACTTCTGTCAAACTGAATTTATGACATTCGTTGGTTCCTCGATGATACTCCTATACAAATCCAACTACACATAATAACTGCCAATCCTTGGGATCAGAAATGTATTATTATCAACTAATTTAGTCATTTTATTGCATTCTAGACCATGTAAGACCTGACTTTTCCAATGATCATGAAGTGCTTTACAAATTAAATAGACTGGATTCTCTGTCAAACAGAATACATTATCGTTTTGAGAGATGACTGATTCTTAACAGTTGCAAAAACAGATCAGTGAGAAATTTACAAAGATAATTTGTTTGTATGATATCAATATGTAATGTATGTGGAGAGCTTAAATGCAGGTCACCAAGAACCAATTCTAGACACCTTCAAAATATCAATAGGTTTAAAGAAGAGCTAAAATCACAGTTTCCTGTTGCTTATTCAGCTAGGATTGCTCTATCTGTTAAGTTTCCATCAATGAACAAATATGGTCAATCATATAGATTATGTATGCAGTTGAAGTGCTTTACAGCTCCAATAGACTGCTTGCATAGGTAACAGTATATTCTTAATGGTATGAGGTAGTCAATTTAAGTTATTGCAGTTAATATATCCTATCTGGTCACTGTGAAGGTTGAGGTTTTGATTTCTTTTGTTTTGGCACAATTGCAGAACATATGTTACTTTCATTGCCAATTTCTAAAATATTTGTGAACACCAATGCTCATGTGTCCTAAATCAAATAGTTTGTGTAATGAAATGCTTAAAAATAGTTTATTTTTCAACAATGGAAGAATATCACCACACTATCCGTGTAATTGACTAATCCAGTTCCAAAAATACACTTAAACCAAACTGCAAAAAGTGAAATTGTAAACAAAGATATATGATTGCTAAACAATGGTTTGAGTTGGCCTACTTTTACAAACAAATTTTCTGTTTAACACAACTATTAGTCATTGAAAACCAAGAGCAACACAGTCTGTGCTATCCTTGTTTCGATTGTTATGCATCTCCACTGTAAATTAGTGCACAGTTTATTGAACACCATGGTGCTTCTAACCAAGTCCCATGGCAGCAAATGTCTGGTATGAAAAATGGAAGCGGTAGCTATATATATATATATCTGCTACAGCAACATGTTTGGCTTTTATCAGGCAGTTTGATCCATTTTCTGCTATTATTGTTAGTACAAGGTGCTGATTGCTACACCCATTGTTCCTCTAATTCTTTGACCTTGCTGGACTGCTGCTAACCTGCCTAGATTGCCCTTTCACAATTGAGTTCAATAGCCTTAATAAGGGATCTGGGCATTGCAACCATCCTGCTGATAGTAAACTTAGAAAGATTAAGCATCTTCACTTGTCCTTGCTCAAACCACCATAGATTGAATCCCCAAAATAGCAATTACCACTGTCTTTTTATAACATCTTTTCTTTATTGAAATAGAAGCCTGCCCTTGAGGCTTATTATTTGGAATTAAAGTATCAAGTTATCCTCCTTTAACAGCAGATGACTGAACACACATATTCCAGCATATGATGGCTCAGTTTTTGCTGCATGGCCATGACCAGTTGACCATGTGGTTTCAAGAGCTTTGAACACACCACTTGTTGGATTTATTTCAATAATTTTAGAGCAGGCTGAATGAATCAGGTCAGTGTTTAATTCCTCGAGATTGTTAAGATGTGGAATTCTGTAAATAAGTGCAGACTTTGAAGTATTTCAAAGCAAGCAAAATTTTTCCCATAATTATAAAGTTGCTATTGTAAAATTGATAATGTGATCTTCTTAGTTTTTAATTCTATAATTCTCATAATGAACGCCAGTGTTTTTGTTTCCATTTCCAATCGTTTTAATCTGGATTGCTATTTTCAATGTTGCCTGAATCTGCAGTCTTTTACCTCCCCTGTGCTATTTGTATTCTTATTTTCCAAGGAGATATTTTTATTGTACCGTGGATGTGGGCATTGCCAACCTTGGCCAACAATTATTCCTTATCATTTACTGCTCTTGAGAAGGCGTTGTTGAGTCACCATCTTGTACTGTTGTGATCCTTGGGGTGTAGGAAGGGAATTCTCTTTACCCAGCAACAAGTGAAGCAATAGATATATTGTTCCAAGTCAAAATGGTGTGTGGTTTTGCAGGAGGTACTTGCAGGTTGTCTTCTTATTCTTCTTATCAAAATGCATCACCAGATACATTGAAACTTATTTGCCATTTGTATACCCACTCTACAACTCTATTAAAATCCTCTTGTATTTTGTTGCAGTTATCCTCCGGATTTAGTTTGGGGCTATGGTTATAACCATCTCTAACAAGAGAGCCGCTACATGAAGCATTGCCAGCCAAGACCTGCTCTTCACAATGCACAGTGTGGAAGGGAAACAGAAAAGAGGGCACATAAAAGCTCATATTCATAAAGCATCATCTATTTGATGGACCGTCATTGTAACCGCAGTGACAAGAGTCAAACTACACAGGCTACCCATCCTTAGTGCAATACTGTGTTAGAGCCCTATCACAGGGAGTGCTACTCTTTCCCTAACACCTAGTGTAGCCTATAATCTTCTCATTGTTCAATTCAGGAATATCACATACTGGGAAACCTTGAAATTGTTGAAAATATTTAATTTATTTAGAAAGCGGAAAAGTGAAAGAAAAAGAAAACAAATATCTGCATTTGTTTCTAAGAATAAACAAGGGCTACTTGCATTTTGCACAACAATATTTACAAAATCAAGTGCTCACTGTATCCAGCTTTCAGTACTGGAACTCTGTGCCAGTTCAATCCTAACTGGCTTGTCGTACCAAATGCTTCACAGCTGTTTCTCTCATGCTGAAGGTGATGTTGCTCCTGCTTATTGGCCTCATCTTCCTCCTCAGAAGACCGCTGCCCCTCCCCCAGGTCTCCAAGTGTCCATCACATCCCCACAGCATGCTAGCATTATGTAGCACATTCTCTCCATGGGATATGCTGCTAGGCTTTCCCAGGTTGATCTAAGCATCAGAACCTAATCTTCAGAAGACCTATCATCTGCTTCATGATGGCCTGGTTGAAAAATAGGGAACAGAGCATCGGCCTGGATTAAGGGACCGTGTAACAGAGTCATCATCCAGGTTTGGAGAAGGTAGTCCTTGACCCTCAGTAACCATCCTTGAAAGGCATCCAGTTCTTGAAACAAAGTAGGAATATCAGAGTTTTTAAGGGTATAAGTATCATGACAGCTTTCAACGCAAATGATGCAGAATTCTAAGATGTGGTACTGATGATCACAGTGGATTGTACATTGTTAGAATGGAAACACTTCCTATTGTGAAGTCAGTCACATTATGTTAAGGCCCTCTCAATGTGATGTGTACAGTCTATATCACCCTGCTTAGGTGGAAGCCATCTACATTTGCAAAGTCAACTGCCCAGGCTGCAGCATTGACTTCCTCATGGGGAAATGAGCTGAATTGGTTTGGACTGGTAGAGACTGCATTGGGAACAGCCTTGATATATGTATGGGTTGTGGATTTGAGGTATCCCTCCAAGGTCCCTGGTGGATCCTTGGAAGCAGCCAGCTACATAACAATTTAGCAAAGTTGTCACCTTGTCAGCCGCCGGTACTGAATGGTGACCCATCCCTTCTGGTCATATTTCCCATACAGTTTACATAAGTTGTGTGACAGAGTCCTGGGTCTGTAGCTGCAATGCGCCTCACTCAGCTGGAGGAAATGGCATTGAGAATGATAGACTCTTGGCTTCTAGTACGTGACAGCTCCTTCAGCTGCTATTTCTATTTGGCAGCATCTGGAGATCTGTGGATGCTGACACATGTGTAGCTCCTCCATTTATCTGTGCTTTCTTAGCATTGCAGCCACTGTCACCATAACCCCTGCTGTGGCTGGATGTATTGGTCACACTCCCAATGAACCTTTGTGAGGAATACCAGAAACAGAGCAGGTCCTTATTAACATGAGCAGGCTTCACTGATAAATAACAGTTTAGAATAGTCCTTGATATAGTGGTATTCTAACAAGGAGGGCCAATGGAATGCCTGTAAGTGGACCTTTAACATAAAAGACCTCATTCTGGTGCATGCAGCACAAGTCATTTTCCACCTACAGCCATCATTGATGAGTGACCAGGCCCCTGACTGCTCTTTGTGCGAATACTGGACTGACTTACTGCAAATTACTGGTTGCACTGGACCTGCAGGACTGACCACGGCCTGCTCTCCTGACTGCAGTGATACAGAATCTCTCCCTATGAACACAGCAAGTGGCCAACCGGCCATGTCCAAGTCCTGGAGAGAGATGGTTCCTGGAGATAAGTAGATAATAAAATTTCATTTCCTTTCCCTCGAGAAAGCCTTGTTGTTGGCTCCTTAATTTTGATCAAGTTAATTTACTTGCAGTGTGATGCCTATGTGTTTTACTAAAAAAATTTTTAGACCAACTGAGACAGGTTTAAAAAGAGGCAAGCTGATTCTCCCTTATCTGGCCATAACAATGAAAACAGGAGGAAAATAACATAAAATCTGCAGAGAAGCTGGAAATCTCATTTACCAAGGAAAGTTGACACTAATATTGCTTTTTTACCCTCTCTGGTAATTATTTTGAATACTTATAAAACACGCAGACCTGTAACTGAATGTTGCATTATGTCAATCATAGGAAACCTACAATGTACTGTTTACACAAATATTAAATAGTTTTGCTCAATACCAAGCTGTGGTGCATAGATTGGGAAATAGCTAAATGCTAATTCTGATTGCAGTGTACATATGGGAAAGAATAAGCAGTTCAGTAGTAACTGAAGGGTAAAAGCAACATTTTAAATGCAAGTCACAAAAAGATCATCAAAGCATTTACATTGTGTGCCCAACTGTGCAGGGATCTGTTAATGTGACTTGCTGCAAACTTCCTTCACAGTTAGTCAAACAGAAAGGAAGAACACCAGTCTAAACATCTGTCATTTTCCCTCTCTGCTGTGAAGGTCACGTTATATTATATTATAGGCAACCTCTGACATGCAGACATGAACTTCCTCACTTTCTACTACAAAGACAATTAAAATAACTAGAACTATGACAATAAGAACTAAGGACTGAAGTCTGAGAAGTGACTATAATGTCATAAACACTACTTTGTATGTCATTAATAGCCAAAAAACTCTTCTGTTCTATTGATCAACAAGAGTGGCAGATGTCAGACAGCTTCAACCTTTCTAGCATTAATCACCTTACAAAGCCTTGTTGATTCCAATGATGTTCTACAAATCAATGAAGCACAAACTAGTTCGACCAACCAATAAAGGCTGTTGCTTAGTCTGTATCTTTTAGGACTACATAGGCATAGATAAGGAAGAATATCTTTTTATATCTGTTAAGTGAGCCAGTAGGAAGCTTGTGGATTTGATGACATGTTGATTTTTTAAAAGTTTGAACGTTCATGATCCATTAACTTTAGCTTTTACCTAACAGTCAAACTAGAGACTTTATTAGTGAGCACATTTAGATCATTAATCCTACTCCTTCTCCTTCACCATTCA
>NC_063344.1:56230244-56261855 GCF_021869965.1 Rhincodon typus
AGTGTTCTTCTAGATTATGTGCTCAAATTTCCGAAGTGGGAATTGAACTCTCAGCCCTCTGGTTCAGTGAGGCTGACGAGATTGGAAACTTTCACCGGTCCAAGAAATGTTGTTGCTATGTTGGATTAACTACATAAGTAAATGGAAAACAAGACTTGAATTTTCCTCTTAAAAGTCATAAAGTTTTGTTTAGATGATCTTTTGGAGACGAGAATCTCGGTTCATAAACTTGCTTTCCTTAAAGCTTGTGTATACCACCCGATTGAAGCTCATTCACAATTCAGATCTTGCTTGTCTTTTCAGCTTTTAAAATGTATGTACAAGTTAGCTTCTTTCCATTTAGAAATGTTGCAAGTGTGGTATTTTACAGGCTGTCTATCTGCATTCTGTTACAATACTAATCCCTTTCTCTTTGAACATGCAGTGTGGAACCCACGGGAAGATGACGGAAGAGGTGATAGTGATTGCCAAGTTTGACTATGTGGCCCAGCAGGAGCAGGAGCTCGACATAAAGAAGAATGAGCGACTGTGGCTCTTAGATGACTCTAAATCATGGTGGCGCGTTCGAAATTCCACAAACAAAACTGGCTTTGTACCTTCAAATTACGTGGAAAGAAAGAACAGTGCAAGGAAAGCTTCTATTGTGAAAAATCTAAAAGATACCTTAGGTAAGTTTGTCCTTAATAATACATATTAGATGATTGTAACAGTCAATTAATTTTTGATTTTCTTTGAGAAAATGTTTCTGGAAAGAATTCAAAATACAGATTATGTATTTATTGAAAACACTCATTGGCATAAAGTCTGCCGCCAAATTATGAATGTCAGCAACAGTAATCATGAGAGAGTAATTGCAGCACTGAAATCTGGAAACATTAGTGGGTATTTATGTGAATGAAATTGAGGCAGATGGGTGGGCGGTAATAGACGAAATATGTACTGTACAAATGTTGTGCTGCGAAAGTGATGCATTTGCAAACATCAGTTTCTTCTTTTTTGTTCTCATAACCTAACACGTAAAACTAAGCAGACTAGAGTGGAGATCAACTTCAAATCCAAACTTGCACTCAGAAACATAATCTCTTACAAGTACTGTTTTCAAGGAAAATTTATGGAGACTTGTAATTGGTTTCTTGATTACGTGCATTATTTAAAAAGGACATTCAAGATAAGCATTTATTAACTACGTGTCCAACAGCTGCACAATGATTGATTTTTACTTCGGCTACTTCTTTTCATAATATTGTCCAAAGAGATTGGACTTTGCATGTGCTTTTGGCAATTAGTAATCTAATTTGATCGAATATGCACAAGAGACAAATAAACTCAGCTTCTCTAGTATCTCTGTGGCATGTGATAGTTTGGGAAACTTGGTCGGCATGGACGAGTTGGACCAACGGGTCTGTTTCCGTGCTGTATTACTGTATGACTCTACGTACCGAATCACTGATTTTTTTAAACAAATTTAAAAACATTATTTTATGCTACAGATAATAATGATTGTTGGAAAAGTGATAATATCATGAGCTATTGTAAACCTCAAAAACTTTTCATTCAAGCACTTAATCGTGATACAATCTGAATCATCTGTAAATCACGTGAAATTAGTCTTTAAACTGCTGTTCTTCCTATATTTGTTTCTTGCAAGTCCTGGTCAATCTTTAATAACAATTAACTTAGGAAAATGTAATGCATGTTATAAGAATCTATGGAGAAGTGTTTTCAATAGGGGATATCCTCACAGATTCAACTCTGTTTTTGTTCCATGTGAAGATGACTGAAGTATACGGGAAACAGACTGTCATGAGCTTACCGTAAATATTGGCAAAAGAAAATAATGTAAATCAGAAATGACTCTTCAAATATGACCCTGCACCTCCTGAGAACACTGACTGTGGGTTGTATGCCTTTCAACTTGCATTTAACTGTGGGTTCACAGTCATTTGAGGAATTGATTCCAGATGTATTCATAATCCATTCATACTAAACCACACTTCTCTTCCCAATTGAATATAAAATTCTAAAATCTGATGTCAGGTTATTTAGAACGACAGCAGTTTTGGATTTTCAAACTACCAGAATTCTTTTTCAATGTTGTGACATGGGCATCATGGTGAGACTGCAGTATATGGCTAATGGCATCATGGCGTGACTGCAGTATATGGCTAATGGCATCATGGCGAGACTGCAGTATATGGCTAATGGCATCATGGCGAGACTGCAGTATATGGCTAATGCTGGTTTGAGAAACTGCTGGTGGGCCATCTTATTGAATTGCCCTCCTCAGACTTTTGAGTCTCTCACTAGACAGGTCAGATAAGGGTGGCAGTTTCTGTCACTAAACAGAAATCTGTTGGGTACATAAACAAGTCCGACCGAGGTGTGTAACCACATCCCTGAACAAGTTGATTAGACAATATCTAGACCAACAACCCAAAGCTTCATAGCAAGTTCTGCCATCTTTGTAGTTTGATTTTCTAAAATCTACACTCCAGTTCCTGAATTGTTGGAGTGAGATTTATAATGCTTTTCTATATTACTAGTTCATGGATGTGAAATATTGGTCCAGTGATGCTGCCAATGCTCTACCAAATCCTTACCACTAATATGCTATTAAAAGTCTGTTTGCTGGACTGTGCTATATTTTTATTTAGCTTTCTACCTGGTGGTGTTTAGTTTTGGTGCAGTTTATGATTTCATTTGCATTAGGATTTTCCTTCACTTTATAACAACTGCTATATTCATGTTTTATTATACCCTTTGAAAATATATATAGACGTAGACATCATTGTAGAAAATCTTTCCCAGGTATTGGGAAGGGCAATCAGAAGTTTGTACAAAAGAAGTTTGATTTTTTTTTTGGAGGGCTCAGAAAGGAAATTTGTGAGGTAGTGATGCAGATCACTTATGGAGGGAGTTGCAAAGTGTGGGACCTTGAAGACTGAAAGGTACAATGGTCAGTGCAGCAAGTGGAAGAGACAGTAGGGGTGTGATCAATGTTAGAAAAACAGGAAATTTTTGGAAGAGCTATAGTTTTGGGGAAGTAAGAAGAGAAGATTTGCAGAAACCTTGGAAGTATTTGAACATGAGGATTTTCTTTTAAATTGGAAACAGTAGTTCCATAATGATTGCGGCACAGGCAGCAGAGGTTATTATAAACTGAAGCACGCAGTGTGTGGAGAATGGTAAGTCACCAGGAAAGTAATGAAATTGGTGAGCCCGCAGGTGACAGAGACAAAGTCTGGGACAGAACACTGCAACTTAATAGTGGGTGCAGGTGATTGTTATGAAACAGAGTATCTCGAATCACAGCTCAAGTGCAGAGATTGCGAAAAGTCTCATTCAGCCCAAGATAATGGCCAGTGGGGAAGATGGAATTGGCGGCAACTCTGTGTAGTTTCAGGAAGTGAATGAAAATAATTGCTTCTGTCACCTCATTGTATACTTGATGGAAGTAGTGGCATATTTAAGACTGGATGTCAGAAAAAGACCACTGTCTCTGTGAGGCAGTGAAGAGTGAGGCCCCAATGTGCTTGGTATAATCCAGCCATCTCTGGCAATGGATGGCCAGTCTAGATCTGGACATGATATACTGAAATCAGCATCCTTTGGATTTAAATTAATTTCCATATCCAAGATGAATAATTTAAATTGAAAAAAAATTGAGGACTGAACCACAATAGCTGATGTTAAATTTTTGTCAACTTTATTTTTAATTTGATTTCTCTCTGTCAGAGGGAATGAAAACCTCTTGAGCAATTCAAAGCATTTCAGGAAAACCATATGATTTCATGAAAATTGCATTGCATTCTTATGAAAAGTTTATGTCATGGTTTTGATGACAGAGGAAAGAAATGAATTTTATACTACACAGAGGTGATTGTTCTCACTCCAACTCCTTTGTCTTTGATTTAGAAATTAATTGGAGTGGAACAACAGTCAGTGTATTCCTCACTTATTGTAAAACTAAACTGAAAGAAATTTTCCATCTTGATTCACTGAACCTTGAAGAAACAGAGTCAAATATTTTTGCTTAAACAAATAGAAACCTGACTCATTATAAGCTGAGCCATTAGTTGCACTAGTCTGATTTTTAGGTACAATCTTTGAGACATTTAGCCTACTCCTCACCCTTAATTAAAATTTTGTGACTTACCACAAATACTGAGATATATAGTTGATTCGTAGATGGATTCCAAAGTTTCCTTTCATTTGGAATTTGACTCTTTTATGCTTCTGTAAAGTGTAGCCTTATTAAAGCGTGTTTTTTTAAAACTTAGTATAGATTCATTTGTTTAAACAAGGTTAGAGTCAAATCTTAATAAGCTACCAGCTCTTTTAAGAATTGTGAGTATTGTGCATGATCACAGTTTTCCACATGATAATCTAATTATTGAGTTATTGACTACTTTTCTCCTGTCTCACTATTGTCAGTTGGGACGTCAGTCTAATAAATACCAGTCTAAGTACCCCCACCTATCCACCCCCTCCACCATGCAGACCAATAGACCATTGTACTTTTAAATGCTTTTCCATTAGTCCTGCAGAGAGGGAACAGAGTTCCATTCATGTCAGTGATGAAGTCTTCAGCACACAGATGGATTTAATTTATTTTGTTCAACTGATTGGCAGATTCTGAATCACAGAAGTCCTCGTGATGTGACTCTGCATGATTAAACATATTGACCTTCTTGTCCTTTGTGATGAATTTACCCTGTGAACATCATCTTCATGATACCAGTTCAAAGATTTTCAATATTAGGGCTTATTGTTAGATGAAATATCCGAACGTTTCAGAAATTTTGACTGCATTTATGCATGCAGAGAGTGGGTGAAACTTAACATGAATGGAATTTTTACCTTGGATTCTGAGTCAATTGACTTTAATAAATTTGATTAAAAACTTTAAACAAGGTCGAAGTCCCTGCCTAGCAACAGTATGGGTACACCAATTCTATGGTGGTGGTTCACGAAAATACCTCGCCACCACCTTGAGGACAATTAGGGATGGCTGATTAAATGTTGATCTTGGTATTCTTAAATATTTTGCATGCTACCTATGAGTCAGATGCTTTATATTATCAAAAGTTGGGGACTGTATCAGAAAATGGTATGGCTCGGCCTTGATGAGTGAGACTTTGAATATTTTCCATGCTGATATGATCAAGGTACTCTTCCTGATGTTGAGAAGCCACATTGAAATAGATTTTTGTTTGAGTTTCTCCAGCCTTATGTAAGTTTCCTTTTACTCAGACACAGGGAGTGTTTGCTATAGCATTGACAGCAATAAATCTGGTTTAGGTATTTTAGTGGTAATTCTGTAGAAGATCTGAGTTGGAAAAAAATTGATGCGTAGATGCTTCCTTACTGTCTTTAACTCAAAATCTTAGATTTTTATATTGTTGTGCAATGCTTCAATTAAACATGGCACAGAATCAATTTAAGTTTAATTATAGATACTGGCATTCAGCATATGATCTTTTGTGGGTCCAGACGGTAGCAATTGAAGGCAGTGAGATATATTGTGCCTCAAGTTGTCATTTGGTTGTACCAAGTTTGAGTATTGCTGAAAAAAGACATAGTTTGTCAAAGCTTTCATCTTGCAGTCATTAGAACGTTTCGCAAGAGAACCAATTCAAGGGGAAAACCATTGTTTATAATGCATTGGAATGAATTTATTTGATTACCAAGTGACTGATTGGTAGAGGTGCTGGCATGGAGAATGTGCCCATTAATGCTGATTGACAGTTAATAGCTAAATTCTGTTCGCTTTTAAACCAGATAGATTAACTGTGATCAATCAGAGCATTGCTCTAATAAACCAGCGAATGGATGTTATGTAGTTTGTTGAGTTGAAATAGGCACAGTGCATGGACATGTTCTTTCTGTATGTAAAGAGCAGTGTCCTGTATATGAAGGTATGTAATTTCCAGTACATGTGAGTATATCACTCTGCTAGCTTGACTGATAGTCTTATATTAGTTATCTGCATAATTTCCTTGCTCATTGAGTTCACTTGTCAACCAATCAGCACTTTTTTTTTTATGCAGCATAAATGTTGGTTTTTCCATTTAATTGGTATTCTTGTGAAATGCCCTGATAAGTGCAAGACAAAAAGTTTTGGTAAAATGTGTCTTTTTCAGCAATATATATACCTCCTTGCTCTTGATCCGATGAAGATCAGTAACACCCCGGGAAGGAAAAAGCATCTGATTCACTTCAATGAAGTTGTTTTTATTTATTCATGCAATGTTGGTTTCAAAGGCAAGGCAAACGTTAATTGCTCACCATCTGCTATGGTGGGATTCAAACCTAGTGACAAAACAGGACACAAATATGGGTGAGAAAAGAGTGACAAAAAGTCAGTAAAGCACTGTTCAGGCACCAGTCCAGATTATAGGTGTTGATGAAGATGATTTCCTTCAGTCCCTTTCTGGTTTCTTTCAATTTTTTGAGATGGAAGGGCTGGATGGGCTGGGACTTTTTTTCACTAGAATGTAGGTATTTGAGAGGTGACTTTATAGAAGTTTATAAAATAATGAGGCGTGTAGATAGGGTTAATGGTATTTGTCTTTTCCCTAGGATGGGGCATTCCAAGACTAGGGGACACCTTTTTTAAGGTGGGTGGAGAGAGATTTAAAAAAGACATGAGGGGCACATATTTTACACAGAGGGTGGTTTGTGTGTGGAATGAGCTTCCAGAGGAAGTGGCGGATGTGGGTACAATTACAACATTTAAAAGGCATTTGGATAAGTGCATGAATAGGAGAGGTTTGGAAGGATATGGGCCAGGAACAGGCAGGTGGGATGAGTTTAGTTTGGGATTATGGTCGGCATGGACTGGTTGGACTGAAGGGTCTGTTTCTGTGCTGTATGATTCTAATACTTTATGGCATGAGGTTGTAGCCACTAATTCTCAATCCTTCCTACACTGGTTAGGAAATTGTCCATTCAGTGTCTGTGAAGGTGGTTTTCCCCTCTCCTTTCCAGAAGGGAATTTGCAGAGAGAGAGAGAGAAAGAGAGAGAGTAGCTGGTTGCTTAGAATGTTCTTTTACATCTTTATTCACAGAAGAAAGAGAACAGGAGGAGAAGTGTTTTCTCCCTCAAATGTTGGATGTTTCTTCCGTAATTTCCAGACACAAAACTGTATCAGTTTGCCTAGGAACCAAACAAGAAGTTGTTTCTATGCTGAGTTCTCTTGAAGATGCTACTGATCCAGGTTGAAATAAAACAATCAAATGATTTCTGAAGAAGGGTCTAGGCCCGAAACGTCAGCCTTCCTGCTCCTCTGCTGCTTGGCCTGCTGTGTTCATCCAGATTTGCACCTTGTTATCTCTAATCAAATGACTGTCAAAACTGCCACTGGTCACCTTATAGATGAAACACAGTTCTGGTAACTTTCTTTTAAAACTGCCCATCTTTTTTCTCAGTCCCTTGGTTTAAGTAGTATCCTTTACCATTTTTAAGTCCGCTATCCAAAATATAAAAGAGATGTTTTTCACTCCAGATTGTGTCCAACAGCCATTCGCGAGAGAAAAGAAATCCCAAAGGACTGGTGTTGTGGAGTGAAAGTGTAAAACAAACTTAAACTCACCTACTTTCTGACTTCTAACGGAAGTGACATGGTGGGGAAGGCCAATACTGCACTCTCGGGAGATGGCACTTTCTGTATTTGAATGAAAAGGTGATCAAGCAAGCTAACCTGTTACCTCGCCAACAGTCAAACCTCTAGGGAGATGCCACATCCACCACCCCCACACCCCAACCACCACCACCACCGCAATTATCGGTAACTCTTCCTTGATGCTCCTTCCCTTTCGATCCTGAGTCCCAGTGATCACTGACCCTGCCAGTCTGCATCAAAAGCTGCAGGAACCTCAACAGCTGCTGTGCTGCAACTTCTTCTCCGTCATCAGCATTTCCAAATTGATGGGGTGGGGGCGGTGGTGCGGGGTGTTGTTCTTATGTATCAATCAAGCCAGCTCCTGGATGGAGCAACAGCTTAAACAAAAAAGTTGCATGGAGTTGGAGTTCAGTGTCTCCAACCAAAGTTCTTCCTCACTTAGTAGCTTGGAAATCCTTTCCCAGTACACATTGAGGCCTGTATAGCTGTACACAAGATCAGATGACTTGGTCCTCCTTTTTGCTAATCTCCTGTTCCAACTTGGCTATGTGTTGCATGATGATACTTGTCATCCTGTCCGTACATTAAGATATGGCTGGGTGCTTTTGTCTTCAAGTCACAGTCTGGAAAATTGAGTACCTGATCCAGGCTGACGTTCCCAGGCCTTACTGACACAGTGCTTTACCACTTGGGTTTTGTTCTTTAATGGGAGAAAGAGCCTCAGTTTAATGCCTTATCCTGATGTTAACAATACAGATCCCGTTCATGGTACAGTGAAAAGGAGGAGAAAAGTTCTCCCCTGTGCCTTGGTCAATATGGAAATCCCTGACTTATCTGTGAATCACACCATAGTTGTTTCTGGAGCCTTGCGTTGTAAATTGAGTGCAGCGATTCCCATATTGCTACAACGTCTACACTTTAGAAGTACTTCATTGGCTGTGAAGCTTTTTGGGGTGTCCTGAAATTGGGCAAGGTGCAATATAACTGCAGGTCTCTCATTTCTTTTGGGGTGAGATACCAACTGATGACTTGTGCTCATGAAGCTTTGTCAGCATAAAGCTCTGAATTCTAGAGTGAAAGCAAAATGTTGCATGTGCTAACAAAGCTGTGATACCAGGCTAAACTTTCTGTACTGCACACTTGGTTGATTTAGTTCTGTTATCCACCAGCGTATGTGACTTTTTCACGATTGAGTCTTAGAACTCTGGTCCTTTTTAAAGCTTCATTTAGTTCCAGACAATAAAAGGTGTAACTGGAATTTTCTCCTGTTTCTGACCAAGAATTGTAATGTAGGATAGATTTTGCTTAAGCCAAGACAAAATCAGTTGCACAGTAGGATAAGATCATGGCATCTTTCACATTCTTAAGAGTCTGTACCATACTGTTATTTCCTTCATATTGGATGACCTTTCCAAAACGAGGATCAATAAACTCTAGCATTTCATGTATGGCTGACTTCTCAATAACTGTGTTCCTGTTTCACAGTAAATGCTTAATGACCAAAACTAATCCCATTTTTTTTTTTAATACTGACTGTATGGCACTTTCAAAATAAAGTAAAATAAAATTGGTATGATCAACTGAGGAAAATTAATGTATAGACTTTAGTTTAATTTGTCTGTCTCATCTAGAAAAGAGCAGATTTTCTTCATCTTGTTTAAAATTTGCACTATGTAAGGCATAGCATTTTTGTTAGAAAGCTAAATTAAAATTTAGTATATAGAACATCACAAGCACTGGGGATTTTTATTAACGACTAATTACTACCTTGAAGACCAGCAACCCGATTTTCCAATTTTAGAAACTATCATTGGCATGATGTCAAGGGAATAATCTCTCCTATCAGCCATCTACTCATCTCCAATATCTCCAACATCCACCACCTCATTCATGCCGTCACACCCTCAGCGCAACCTCCATTCGAGCATATTATCCTCCGGCATGTCTACTTGATTTTAAATCCATATTGTCCAAGTGTCTTTCTTCCACAACCATATGACATTGCATGTTAGCTATATTCTCAAACTCTCCTTACTCTCACTTCTGTCCACCACCAAACAGTGGTTTTAATCCTCACATCAACTTTTGTTCTAATTAATTTTTCCATATTCAATTAACAACATAACACAACTAACTTTTATGCTGAAATGATTTAAGTGGAAAGTAGCCGATTTATGAAGAAATGATTCTTGAATATTAATTAGAGGAAAGGAAGGGAAAGGAACGTTGTACCTTTATATAATTACAAGCTGGTATGGGATTCAACTTGCTTACTAGATTTAGATATATCAACATAATTGCAAAATGGCTTGACCCTAATGTATTATATTGGGTTTGCATCAGTAAATGGTTTACAGTTATAATTGTTTTGGATTGGGCTTGAAAGAGGAGGTTGTGTAAATAGTGTTGTTCCACAGCTGTGCCAGACTATTAGCTGCATTAAAATTTGTCACTTTTTTCTCAAAATGTCAAGAGCAGCCTGCTGTAGACACAATGATATTATAGCAAATGCATCCATTTTATCTTATTGCTGCTACTCTCAATCTTTTTTCTTTCATCCTCAACTTTTGTTTGGTTTTCCTGCATTGATGAAAAATTGTGCCATGTAGCCAACCACATTGAAAGGTCCCAAGATTTAAAGTGTATCACCAAGATATTTGTAGACAGAGTAAGGAGGAAGTATTCTGCTGTATTTCTTTATTTTTCTACTTTGTACTAAGAAGAACTGTAATGTTGAACATTTAACTTATTTCTTTATTTTTCTGTTTTGTACCTAAGATTTTGTACCTAGGTACCTTTGTACCAAAGATGACGTCAGGAACGGTGACTTTGTGTACTTTTCACTGTATTCCTGCACATCTGTACTTGAGTACACATGACAATCAACCGAATTCAAATTCTAATTCTACTCAAGCTTGTCTCATACAGTGTTTGTGTGATTGTAGTCTATTTTGAAAGAAATGGGGATTTAAAAAAAATGTAATCAATGTCATGGTAATGGTAGATCTAATCACGTCCATGGGAAGTTGCTTCATCTACATCTAACAGCTTGGATTTAGAATTGGGATTTTGGAATTGGCCAGTTCTGATATTTTGATTTTTGAGCTTGAATGGAAATATCTGATATGAGTTCTAATTCCTCAGATTTATTGCAGTGTTCCAATATGCATTTGCCTTCCACCCTCTAAACTTTGGGCAAACCAAAGGTTTGCTGCCCACATGCTAACCCATACAAACTTCCACTGATGTACATTGGCTCAAAAGAGATACTCTGAGATACTTTGTGTTGCCATGGTAAATTGAGGTAGATGAGGTATCTGAAAATGGCAGTCTTTGGGCCATTTGTGAGTTTTGTGCACTGCACAGCAAACAATGTGATCATGGGAGCCAGTATTCTTCAGGATAGCATTGATAGGCTCCATTTCTTTAGCAAGGTGGGAAGATGAGCAAATGGTTAGGTTCAACTTGTGAGAATGCTGATCAGATCTAATCCCATGGTGCATGGAGCTACACAGACCCCAATGTTTGTTTAATCAGTGAAGGTAACATTTGAGAAACTCATTAAGCAAACTGTTTTATGCAGGAATTATGAAGTGGCCACCCAACTGGTATTTTCCAGTAACAGAATGCTGTAGGCAGTACAAAAAGACATTCTGCCTGCCACACAATTAAGTAATGTAGAGTATGAATTTCAGTGTTGGTACAACGCCAGGTACATAGGCCACATGAACCAGCAATTGGTTGATTGAATTATACAGCATGTTCCTTCAGTTCTTCATAATAAGCAAAGTACACACTGTTATTTACCAGTCTGCACTTGCAGAACCAGAAACAAAATGTCTGTGTTAATATGTGATTCAGTGATTGGGTTGCATGATCCTGATTGCACCAATAGCTGCACTAAGAATCAATAAAGGCGAGGTCATAATACGGCTTATTTGTGCTTGCAAGAAGTGCTGTGCATTCAAAGACAGATTGGATGTATTCAAGTCTGATGAATTGTTCTGGAGCTTGTGGTACCTTTAACTAACTGTTGCTTTCTCTATGTGAGTAGCTTGGCCAATCCCTGCCAACTTGCCAATCAGTTTACTACATTTTCTTTATAGTATAAATTATTGAGAATGTTTGAAATATGGCATTCTTGTGCTTGTGCTTGTCATTATCAGGGGTACCACATTTTAGTGGAGAGACTCCACTGGGGTCCTCCCTACCTGTTAGTAAATTGTAAAAAAATTAAATTTGTCTATTCAAAGAAGAATAGTTAACTACTTTGGTGTCCTAACTAAAAATGTTTCCCAAACGATTTTGTTTTCAGGCTTTGCTATGCATAAATTGGATGCTATTTTTGATTCAAAGCATGCCTTGACTTCAGAAATAATTCATTCGTTGTGTAGCACTAACCCAAAGAAGCGATAAGGTGCCATTAAAATGCAGATCCTTTTAATAATACTCTTGTGCTGACAGGGCTGTCAACACCACAGGAATATTTAAGTTTTGAAGCTGGTGATGCAGATTCCAAATCCTTATACAGATTAAGAGCCATGCTTATCCTGTTAAGAATGATATGTATCAACATAAGAGATATATTTTAGTACATGTTAAATTATTGCAGTATTTACCGCAGTAATATTCTGTAGCAGTAAAACTTTGTAAGGCTTTTGTGTTTCTGAAGAGAGCTATAAATGAAGATGTTGTAAAAAGATTTTAATACCTAAATATTCCCCTCTCTGATGTTTTTTAAAAGTGTTGACTGTTTGATGGAATGTGATTTTGTGAATGCTACATGAGTTCTTGCCAATACCTGTCTGAACTCTGTTAACTCAATATTGACCTCTGTATGGTTCAACTGTTCACAGGTGAACTTGTCAAAGCTTGTGTCTGAGTTTAGTCAGTTACAGTTGCATGGAAGTTGATGTGTGCTACAGAAATGCTGATAATTCAAGTACAATGGCATATTAATTGTGTGAAAAAGTGCAGTAATTTTGGTCTAATATGCAAATACTTTTGGAACGTTGGTGCTGTTGTAATTTTGACACTTGACAGTTGGTTTGTTTAAACTGAACAAGAGTGGATATTTCATGCAATTCAGTAAAGTAGATCTGTTAATATATCAATCTGGTGAAACTGAATCAGGGTTGAACAATTAAAACTGCTTGGCCACACAAAAAGAAGCAAAGATGAACTGATTTGATGGGAAACTGTTACTGAGTTTGAAATAAAAATCACCACTGCATTAAGCACTGGAGCCATTTGTATCTGAGGGGGGAGGTACTGGAGGATAAAGTGGAGGGGAAATTAAAGAATGGGAGTTGAAATGTGAGTGCAGTGTTTAGCCTAGTCACTGATTCTGATTGATAGCCACTCTTGTAATTTGTAAAGTAATCTGAAGTAATGTAACCATTGTTACCGTGACAACATGATTCACTCGTCAGACTGGTTTTATAAGCAATTCCAGTGATTGGTTGGAGGTAACTGGAATCTGTTGCTTTGATATGCTGTCAAGTCACATGCTTCTTGGGGTGGGGAGTTTCTAGGCTGATAATTACTGTATGACGACTCAAGACTTCTGTCAGACTTGCATATCTGAGCTGAATACAGAGGTAAAGGAAAGCAAACAAAATGGAATCAGTTAATATTATCAAGCAGTTCTTTGGTAAGTTACAAGTTTCCAATCAATTGGTAATCCATGGTCCAGTCAGTTTCATGCTTGCATTTTGCTGAGTCAATTTAGGCGCACAAAGTTGATTTAATTTTATGTTTAGTTTTTAATGTCGATAGTGTTTTATTTCATCTATTTTGTATGTACCAAGTTGTTAGATTTGAAATAGTTAGTGTCCTTTTGGTAGGAAATGAATAGGTGTGTTAATTGTTTTGAGCTTATTTTACCACTCTCAAGTATTGTATTAAGCTACAATAACATACCTTCATTCCAATGCTCAAATTTTTGGTACAATTTCCAGTTTCAGACCTGAGTTAAGATTACTCTCGTGGCTCCAACAACTTGTTAAATCTTGACTTCAAGTGAAACCTCTTTCTTCCCCATTTCAAGCTACACACTGGCTTTTGGGTTTTTTTGTAAGCAGGGAAAGTTTTGACTACTGGTAATGATAATGTCATCTGCTGAATACATAATTGGAAGATTTTATGTGTTTGCTTTCTTGCATTTTACACTGCAATAGGAGGCAAATAAAGTTGGAGAACTGTATTATTTAAGTTTTGTAATAAGTTGGGGAGGAGGTGGTGTAGTGCCAGTTATACTGTAATACAAGGGAATGCCCTGTGGATATTGGGCTCAAATTCCACCACGGCAACTGGTGGAATCTACATTAAATTAATAAACTGGAATTAAAGTAGGAAACTATTGTCGACTGTCAGGAAAAGCCTATCTAGACCACTTCCTTCCTTTTGGGGAAGGAAGCTTGCCTTTCTTACCTGATCTGATTCCAGTACCATACCGTGGTTAACTCTTAATGGGCCAGCAAGCCGCTCAGTTATATCAAATTGCTAAAAAGTCTAAAGAAAGGAATGAAACTAAACAGACTACCCAGCACTGACATAGGTGTTGAAAGCAAAAATGACAAATCCAACCCAGTCAACCCTGCAAAGTGCAACATCTGGAAGTAGCCCCAAAATTTGGGAGTGCTATCCCACAGATTAGTTGACCAATAGCCTGACATAGTCACACATAGAAATTCATACATGACAGCCAAGGTCCCAGAAACCAGCAAAGCCGCAGGTTGTGTTCTGTCTCGTCAGCAGAATGACCACGTCTGAGGTCGCAGCACAATGGTATACTGTCAAGAGGGAGTTGTCCTGAGAGTCTCTGCCTCTGAACCAGATGAAATGTCATGGTGTTAAGTCCAACATGGGTAAGGAAATCTGCTGCTGATTACCACCTATCACTTCTCCTTGACTGCTGAATCTGTGGTCCTCCATGCTGAACATCAATTGGAAGAGGCCCTGAAGGTGGCAGAGGCACAGAATGTATTCTGGGTGGAGACTTCAATGCCCATCACTCACAGTAGCTCACTAAAACCACCACTACTGACCAAGTCTTAAAGGACATTTCTTTTTGACTGGTCCGCAGTAGGTGGTGCTGGACATACCTATTTGACCTCATCCTCAGCAACCTACCTGCCACAGATGCACCTTTCCATGACAGTAATGATAGGAGTTACTACTACACAATCCTTGTGGAGACTAAGTTGTTTGGTACTGTCAATGTGCTGAATGGGATAGACTTCAAACAGATTAAACATCTCAAGCCTGCGTATCCATGAGGCATTATGAGGGCCTGGCCACTCTATGACTGCCATCAAGTGGAGGGACCAGCCCTCATACAATGAAAACTGTAGGAGGGCATGCTTGGTGCAGCACCAGCCATTCATAAAAATTTTATACTTGCCTAAAGTTGCAGCACAGGTCTCTGTTGCATGCCAGATAGCAGAAGCCACATGCAACACATGGGGCTAAGCAATCCCACAACCAACAGATCTAAGCTCTGCAGTCCTGTCACATCCGTTTGTGAATGGTCATGGACAGTTAAACAACTAGCGAGAGGTGGCTTCACAAATATCCCATCCTCATGGATGGGGGAGCCCAGCACATCAGAGCAAAAGGTAAGGCTGAAGCATTTGCATCCATCTTCAGCCAGAAATGCCAAGTTAATATCCATTTTGACCTCCCCCTGAGGTCTCCAGTGTCACAAGATGTCAATAATCAATCAATTTTAGTTACTCCACATGATATTGAGAACGTACTGAAGGCACTGGATACTGCAAAGACTGTGGGCTCTGATGACCTTCTGCAATGTCCTTAAGGCTTATCCTCTAAAAGTAGCCAGGCCCCTAGCCAACATTGTTTCAGAATAGCTCCATCATTGCCAACTACCCAACAATGTGTAAAATAACCAAAGGTATGTCCTGCCACCTAAAAGCAGAACAAATAATTGGGCCAATTACCAACCTGTGTACTTGTGATCAACAGCTAATTGACTGAAGTGTTTTTTGACAGTGCTATTAAGCAACATTTGCTGTAAATGCAGAATATTGTTTTGTTTAGCATGACAGAAATTGGCTTCTTTCTTGCAGATATTTGTATGAGTGGACTTTGTTGCCATATCCTCAATGTTGAATGCCCTGATTGTATTTACTATTAAGTCACACATGGATAATATTGGTAATGTACCAAGGAGAGGAGCAGATTCAAAGGTGTGTATCTTGGCCACAGATAGCCAGAGTGGAATTCTGATTGCTGAATGAAGCAAACTTTTGGCAACAGATTGTAATTAAGGAGCAGTGAGGGGAAATGTGGATGGGGAGGCAGTCCTAAAAGTGATTGAGGGGGTGCAGTGGATTGGAGCCTGATCTACTAGGGGCAGGGAAAAATTAAAAATGGGTAGGGTCAAAGTGGGCTTGCTTTGAGTTGGAGATAATTAGTACTTCTACATTCTGTACAACTGAAACTTATCTTTTTGGAGGGTGAGGTTGGAAGAAGGAGAAGTTAACATTCTCCCTGTTGTTTCAATGAACATTTTTGACTTCAGGAGAGATGAAAGCTTTGGTGAGTGAGTAGGAAACCAGAAAAAGAAAAGAAAACTTGGACTGCATTGAAATCACAAAGATATTGGAGGGGCTTCTTCTAATAATAAATGTGGAAGTAAACTGTTGGAATCAGAAAAGCATGGAGTTTAATCCTCAGTCGATGTTGATTTTCTATACTTATCAATGACTACCATGCATCAGGACTAATTAAAAAGTTGTAACCCCAATCTTTATTCCTGAAAATTGTGCATTGTTCACGTTAGTTGAGCACCAGAGTAGATGCGGCTGTGATGCTCTATAATTCAGAAGCCTAGGGAAAGAGTATTGAAAAGAACACATTGTACATAAATCTGAAAGGTCTAAAAGGGTTAATACTTGTTTTGAACTCAATGAATATCACCCACTGTGGTGAAGGCATAAAGACCTGGGGAGAGAGTAAGTGAGAGTGGCGTTGTTAATAAGCTAGGGATTGGTGGGAAAGTGAAGACTAGGGGATTTTATGGGAAGCAAACCTAAGGCTGAGTTCTCTCAACAGTATTTGCATTTGTATACTATAATGCAAAGCCAGTTTATAACCTGTAAACAGTTGCTGAGAAGCAATAAACTACATCTTGTACACTCTACAACATTTGAATTGTTGGAACAGCCGATAGCTACCCCCTTAGACACTAATGTAAACTGCCAAAAAAAACCCACATTTTTTTTCTTATTCATCCGTGGGATATAAATGGTGTTGGCTGGACCAGCATTTATGCTCATCCCTAGTTGTCCTTGAGGAGATGATGGTGAGCTGCCGCCTTGAAACACTGTAGTCCATTTGGTATAGGTAGACCCACAGTGCTGTCGGGGACGAAGGACATTCAGAAGATATGGATAGTCGTGCATCAACAGTAGAAAAGTGTTAAAAACTCTGTTAGAAATATAAAGATAAAGTCAAATTCCTAATTACGTAGCATTTTAAGTTTTGCAGAACAGTGTGGGTATTTCTCATTTCAATAATTTAATGTTACTGTAGGGCCCCTTCTTGATTCTGGTGAAAACACGTTAAAAATTAAATGAATACTGCATGATATTCCTGAGTTACATTGCTGAGAATAAATTCTGAATGAAGAAATGAAATTCATTTTAAGATGCTTTATAAATGTATTTGGTTAATGTACACCCAATTCATGAATCATTCAAAACCTCATTTCCCATTCATTATCCTGATGCACTGTATAAAGAATGATGTTATGTAAGCTCATCCTGTCCTGACTTGCTCTGTATGACAGGCCTAGCTGTTTCAGAATGTAGAACTGCACAATTTTTGTTCAGCTTAAAACGACGATGTAGACAATGAAGAGAGATGAATATTTGCTAAAATCAAAAGGAAAAGGACTCATTTGGTGGAAGAGAAACTTCTTTACAATCAACTGAAACGAACATAGGATACACCTATTTTAGTTTAAAATGGCACCAATGACCAGATGTAATGAGTGTATAAAGAATTTCAAAATGTAATCAGTTCAAATGTGAAAATATTGCCCAAGGCACCATCTGTCACTGGCAGCAAAATTAATGTGATGGAATGGCTGAAATGTTTACAATGGTGATCATGTTGTCATCCAGTTACTTTTTTAGTGTGTAGATCTGGATTCCACCAATGTTGCCCCTCAGTTGCCTTATCACACTGCAGAGCAGTTTTCAGTTTTGTTCTTCTTGGTCACTGTGATTTTTGACTGTGGGCAACTTTTGTGGTTTCCCAATTCGATGGAGAATAGCATTTTGTTCTTTTATAGGTAACTGCAAAATTTAAAATTGATGCATATTGTCCCATGATGAGCATCTTGCCAGGTTCTTCCCCAGGCCTCCACTTCTTGCCTTCAAACAACTGCCAAACCTTAAACAGACCATTGTTTGCAGCAACCTACCCAGCCTTCAAGACAACATCAACCACAACACTATACAACCCTGTCATGGTAACCTCTGCAAGACATGCCAGATTTTCAACGTGGACATTACCATCACACGAGAACAATACCCACCACGTGCATGGCAGATACTCATGTGACTCGGCCAATGTTGTCTATCTCGTATGCTGCAGGCAAGGATGCCCCGATGGAATGTATATTGGCGAAAACATGCAGATGCTATGACAACGGATGAATGGATACAGCACAAAACTTGCCAGACAAGGATGTTCCCACCAAGTGGGGGAACACTTCAGCGGGTCAAGTACATTCGGCCTCAGATCTTCGGGTAAACATCCTCCAAAGTGGACTTTGGGATACACAACAATGCAGAATTGCCAAGCAAGGGCTGATAGCCAAGTTTGGTACCCATGAGGAAAGCCTCAATTGGGATCTTGGGTTCATGTCACACTACAGGAGACCCACCACACTATACACACTCTCTCACAGATTCTTGTGCGCTCTCTCTGGCTCGGACGCATGCACACACTCGTGAATCTGTGGGGTGAAGTTGTATGTGCAGATACATTCTATTTTGTTCAAAAAGCACACAATTTATAGACAGTCAGTCAATGTGGCATTTTATAAATTCCTGCTTTAGAAATAAAACCAGTCTGACTCCAAACCAAAACACTAACAGATTGTAAACAAGGTCTAACATCTAACATGCATTGCCTGGCCTAAAATGTCACCTCTTCTTTACACTGATAAAACCTTTTAGTTCTCTCAAGACAGAATTTGAGGATTTACATGTACATATTAATCAATTAAAACATTTTTTAACTGATTTTAAAGATTTAACAGCATCTTAGGTTTGTTTGGTTCATCTTCATCGGTGGTGTGATCCTTTGATTTTCTTTTTACTTATAAGTTCTGTGTCTGATACCACCTCTCTCATTAACACCTGAAGAAGGAGTAAGACTTTGAAAGCTTGTGTTTTCAAATAAACCTGTTGGACTATAAACTGGTGTCGTGTGATTTTTGACCTTGTCCACCCCAGTCTAACACCGGCACCTCCACATCATGGCTACCAAATGTAGTTCTTGTTGGAAAAAGTTAACACGGTAAAGTACTGTAACATGTTTGCCAGTACTGAGTTTTGATGCTTTTTAAACTTTAATCACCCAATCTTATTTATAATGTTAGTGATCAGAGCCAAAAATATTTGATTCTAAGCTCCATTAGAGGCTATACTATAATTTTCACATTCATATAAAATCATATTTGTTGCTGATCATTGCTGCATAGTTTATTGATGGATTACAGGTATATAAACTGGTGGAATGATTTAAATCTGGTTTAGTACTAAAGTAGCACAGTGCTAAGAAAATAATTTAATCATTGGGTTTAAGAAAATATGTACTTAAAAGAAATGATGAAATATTGGTATGTGAAATCCGTGTACCCAATGTGCTAGTTCGAGACTGCAAGTGAACCAACGTTTATAATGATGAATTAAAATATAATAGCTATACATCAGCGTAAATATAGCCAATCAACTTCAATGGACAGGAAACTATGAATATTAAGTAGATTCCAGATGTGGAGAAAGGAAACCCCTTCATGAATTGAAGGGGTTCTTATGAAGAGAGATGGGAAAGATTGGATCCTTATCCTTTTATGTTTAGAAGAATGAAAGCTGGTCTTATTGAGACATATAAGACCCTGAGGGGAATAAATAGAATGGATGCTGAAGGAAAGTTTTCCACTAGAGAGGTTAGAACTCAGTATCAATTTTTTTTTTAAAAAATGAAGTGTCTCCTGGTTGAGATAGGATTTATTTTCTGAGGGTAGTTAGTCTGTGGAATTCACTTGTGTGTGCTGCCATGTGTATTTTCTAAATGGGTGTGTTCTATAAAGGGCTTACATGGTCTAGTGTGTGTAATGCTGGCCACTTCCTAGTCTAACAAAAAGAGTCTTGAAACATAAATATGAAATAACTCCACAGAGGTATCCTGTCACCTCTTGCTTACACAAGGAAGGTCCTTGACATTGATCCAGCTCCCTCAGCACCAGCTGTCTGAGTGAGCAGAACCTCTGACACACCTGTTTATATCTGTCAGCCAGGACTCTCTGATTGGGCTGTTTATCTGGTCCAATCAGAGAACTCATTCTGTGAGGTCCACCTGGCTGACCTTGTTACAATCATTACAGAATAAAGTGTAGTTTATTGCAAATCTGCTCTATATTAGCATAGTGCAGACCTAGCCTTGTGTCTGTCTTCCACGAGATCCTACTTCATTTTCCCACAAACTACTTAGGAAAACATCAAAGTGGATGGTGCTAATTGCACTCAACCAATCATTAATCCTTTTGGACCCATATTAAACAGTTGTAATCAGTTACTTAGAAAATTATGATGTAACCAGGCAGAACCGACATGGCTTTGCGAAAGACAGATTAATGTCCATGAGCTTTTTGAGGAAGCTATGTTCATGTAGATGGAAGGGGACTGGTTAGTGAATACAGATTTCTAAAAGGCATTTTATAAGGTGCCATATCAAAGGTTGCTGCACAAGATAAGAACACAGTCTAGAGTTAACATATTAGCACGTTACAGAATTAGTTAACTAACTGAAAGCAGACAGAAGGAATCAATTGGTCATTTTTGTAATAGTACAACAGGAATCTGTTCTGAGTCCTCAACTGGTTACAATCTATAACAATGATTTGGATGAAGACACTGAATGTATGATAGCACAATTTGTTGAAGGCACCAAGGTAGATAGGTAAGTAATTTGTCAAGAGGAGATAGAGCATTTACTAAGAGATATAGAGGGGTGGGGAAGCAGACCGGAAAGTGGAGGTGACAGTACAACCAAATCAGCCATGATATTGTGGTGGAACAAGCTCTTAGGGCCAAATGGCCTATTTCTGGGATTTTTCAATCCAAATTGAGATGTCCAGATGTGCAGTACCACTCAGCCCAAGATCAAGCCTCGTGCTCTGTCTCTATCCGTAGTCATTCCAAAAATATGGAGAGTGGTATGGTTACGTCTTTACTGAGGCAGCTGAACTATTGATTATGTAACGCAACAAGAACTAACTTTGTAGGGCCTGAAATTATGCCTGCAGGACTTATAATTTTGTGGTTGAGCCATTTGGATTTTTTTTTTGCTTTTCCTTGACCCATCAATCATTTGAAGAAAAATGTAAATGCTTGGACCTTTGCGGTGTTTGTAGTGAGTCAGTCGATCAGAATTTTGGTATGCTCACATACTGTACCTCTGTAGAAGAACACTGGTTCACGACCATTGGTTACACAATGGTGTGTACATAGTCATAGCCCAGTCATTACACGCTTGGATGGAGAGAAAATCCAAGGTGGAGTCTTATCTGTTTTAGTAACAAAAATTACTCTGATCTAAGTTGGCTAAATATTTGCTTGGAATTGATGTAAATTTTCTGGAACATGATTTGTAAATTTATCCTAAACTCCTATCTGCTGAAGCACTTAATGCAACATGTATAATAGAACTCAGTTGGAATTTTGACAGTCTGGTATGGTACATTTCAGAAGTTAATATATTGTTAAATTGATAGCTACTACATCTGTTTAGCTAATCATGTATGCATGCAAATTTCTCATGCATGATATGTCAGAGTTGAAGCTCTCAGTCAGTTACGTACTTCATGATTAAATTCTGCATTTGTGTGTCGACAAGCAAGACTGTATTGCTCTTGTGAGAAATTGGAAATATGGTGCAGGCTTTGAATCACCCAGTTCTACTTTGGACATAAGAAGACAGAGTGCCTTAAGATAGAGCGTGCAATTCTTTATTATGTAAAGACTCCTGTGTTTTTTTGCCCATGCGTTTCTTTCATCCTGCTAATTGAAAAGGCTGAGGGAAAGGGTCAAAGCAGCATAGATTGTTTTCATTTGTGTTGCTAAGAAAACCTGGAGTGGCAGATCAACAAAAGTGCTCTGCAAGCATCGTGCACAGTCGAACGGCCAAGCAAGTCCTTTGCCTGCTTGTAGTAACCATGTAGTATTACAGCTACTGGTATCTCACTTTATTTTAGTCAACTTAAATGTTACATGTTAACTCTGGAAACTGGAAGGTAGCTGTTATAGTCTGATTAACTTTTATTAAATGAGTCCACTGTGGATTTCTGCCTGAAGTGTGCTGCACTTCTACCATTTGGTTATGGAAGGAAGCGCTTGACTGTGTAATTTTAATGTCAAAAGACTTTTGCGAATGAATGCACGGCTGATTTCAGTGAAAATGGCTGGTTAGGAAGGCACAACTTCATATGTGATTCTTTTTTAAAAAATATTTCTCTGACCTAGTTGTGTTGACATGCCTCCTGTTGCACTGCTTTAGGTCATATTACTGTCATTGGTTATTCATAAAACTCATTAAGTATCTTGAACAGGTCAGTCCACTCGTACATTTCTGCTGTATTTTAAAAACTTTCCTGTGGATGTATTATATATCTGTTTCTTAGCTGGGCTGTGAATTGCATCTACTGCTACACTGTAACTTAATCCATAAATTTGACATCAGATTCCATGTTTAACTGGTTCTTCCTCACCGAACACTTTTGCTCTATCTCACCATTCTTTTTGTATTGCCATGATGCTGCAATCAAATATGAGCTGTAATTTGATCCACCTAATTATAAGGAAGACACAAACCATTATCTTTGGCCCGCATCACAAACTCTGTTCCCAGAACAGATTTCATCCCTTCTCCTCTTCCAACAATATTTCAGGCCAAACCAGACTGCCGCAAGCTCAAAATTGTATTGGACCTTGAGGTCTAGTATTAACAACATCATCTCCTGCATTGACTTGGCCTGTTTATCCCTCATTTTGTTCTGTCACCTCTGCCCCTGTCATTGTCCATCTGCTGATGAAACCCACAGTAATGCATTTGTTATTTACAAACTTGATCATGCCAGTGCTGTCTCATCTTTGGACAGACCAAAGGAAACCAGACCACCCATAGGAAACTCATGCAGAACATGCAAACTCCACACAGACAATTGCTCAAGGCTGTAATCAAACTGGGTTGCTGGCATTATGAGGTAGCACTGCTAAACCCTGAACCACCAATTTTATTTTCACACACAAAACATTTGAATACTATCAGCACTTCCCGGTGTTATTATCCTTCTATGCTTGTGATAGTTAAAGGACCTTTTATTGTATGACTAATATTGCTAACACATTATATCTATGCATCAGAACTAAATTTAGCAGTTTACTGCATAGTTCGTAATTTTACAGAGCTCTTTGGGATTCAGCTCCATCTATATGGAAGTTATTTTGTTAAAATTAGCTTGCTTGTTTGTAAATAGAATATACAAACATAGCTTTTATATAAACTTGCTTATTTCTAAGTCTGGGGATCGTGTTGTGGCTTTATGCCGTAAGTTTTTATTTAACATTAGGTTACCTTATAATCAGTAAATTAATAGGGCTTGTCATCTCATTGAATGTCTCCAGCCTTCTAACTCTTCAACTTGCTGCCTTTTCCCTTTCCTTGACCCTCTAGTTTGCAGCCGCCTCCTCGCTATTGCTGACCTTCCAACTTGCAGTCTCATCTCCAACCCACTGAATATCCAAATCAGCTGGAGTCCTGGCTTTCTGTATTGCCAGATCCTGATCCTGATGGTGCAGCAGAGCTGAGTTGGAAATCAATGTTTTCTAAAACATTTCTGCTTGTTGTTTCAGCCTGCCGAGCCCTTGCTCGGGAGTGAGGGCTCTGGAGATGAATAGCATTAGTGAGAGGCAGGATTGGTTTCAACAGAGCTTTAAGAGATGATTATAAAACCTCAAGCTCATGACTTCTGCACCATTAGAGCACTTTTTTCAAACCTGAAAGCGCCAGCTTGAGATAAGATCTTAAATGGAAATGCAGGTTCAAGAGGGATGAGTCAGCAAGTGGCAGCTTCAGCCAAAGGGTGTGTCAAGGAGAGATAGAAGGTGCAAGTCAGAATCGGGGGAATGGAAGAATCTGCACCAAACCAGGGGATTGGTGACCAGCTGGATCCACCATAAGTAGAAATTTACATTTCTCTTCTATTTATTTTAAGTCATCTCATTTATCACTGTAGGAATTTAGTAGTTTGAAGTATTTCGACTCAAAGGGTATAATGTTTTAATCTATTTTCTGATAAAGAAGATCCTGCAAACCTAACTTCACTTTCAACATTAGTTCCTGAAGAGACCCAAGTTGTTTAGTTGTTTTTACTTTTCAGGAATGCAAGCTAAGTGAGGGCTTGCTATTATTAAAATGGCTAGGCTATTTCAATTAACTGGAAATATGTTCAGACATGCAGTTAAATTTTTGCAATTAAACTTTTAATAGTGGAATGAAACTTTTGAGTAGTCTTAAAGATTCCACTAAAGCTCAGTGCATACTAACAAGCTCATGTGTTTATTGGCAATATATGAATGAACCAAAGTGCTCTTCAAAGCAGAACATGTTTCACATTGTTGATTCTTTGAACACTAATGATAATCCCATAAGAGTGCTTATTTTTGCCTATTCATGAAAAGATTATTTACTGTTGATAATGATGTTTGAGGTCTGTTAGTGTACCATTTATATTTGCCCACAAACAAAGGAACTGCTTGAACTATATTCCAAAGTGATTTAGTTCTTGCACATCAAAGATTACTGAAGCAGCCATTAATCTTGTCTACATGGTGGATTTTAAAATTTTTGTTTTTGGGGGAAGGGGTTAAAAAGAGCTGAGGACTTTTTTTGATGTCTCCAATGCATGGATGAAGGATTGTGTAATGAAGCAGAAATAATAAACCATCTGCTAATATAGATAAATTTACATTCTTATGATAGATGTCATAGAAGTTTCAGTTCTGTAATAAGCAATTTACTGACCATGGAGATCCTTCTTTTCCCTTTTTTTGTTTGAGAGATTTTGTATAGACAGGACCCATTTGGTTGAAGTGAGAAACTACTGACTAGAATTATTGCAAACAAAATATTTGATGTGGCAGAATATATAATCGGAAAAGCTGATCAAAGGCATTTTGTCATGTTTTACAGTAAATATATGTTGTGGTATCTATGAATTATTTTTAGAAAACATTATGACTATTAAATGCATTTACAAAATGGATACTGATGAAAAGATATACTTGGCTATTCTCAGCTCATTTCTGCACTATATTTGGTTGACATATGGGATTCCTCCTAAATACTATTTTGAACTTTTCCCTCCACTGTCCTAGTTAGAATAAAATTCTATTTTTGTTACTCTGTGGATTCGAAATGTTCTGGTGTAATGCTGTGCATTTTAATATTCTTGTCCTTGTTTTCAAGTCCATCCATATTCTCACCCCTCCTTTTTATCTCTGTTATTTCCTCCAGACCCACAACCCTTCAAGATATTTGTGTACATCTAATTCAGGCTGCTGAACACTCAATGATTTTTAAATTGCCCCTTAAATTTGTCTAAGCTGTAAGATCTGAAATGACCTGGCTACCTTTTGATTTGCCTTTATAATATTCACCATACCATTCTATTCCAGTGATCTTGATGATTGAAGCTTAGACAACATTCAGTTTATAGAACAACTATAAGAAATGGTTTTGCAGTTTTATCCAATGTGTATTTTTGTCTGTCATTGTACACGAAGCATATCAAATCATAGTACTGGGATGTCTTAAGAGTACAATACATGCTCAACCTTGTGTATGTGTGCATCTTGTGGTGCTGCTCAAAAGGTCAGTGTATGCCATGACTAGATGAGCCATTGTTGGCCTCTCTATGCTTTAAGTATACCGGTTTTTATCCAATAAAGTGATCCCTCACTATTATGCCAGCTATAGTTAATTACGGTAATATTTCACTTCACTTCATGTTGTAGTTACATTTCTGGAATGTGCAAGTTTAAAGGAAACAAATTTAAACAAATCAAGTTTACAGATTATAATCTAGGCAAGCTCTTTAACTCAGTTGAGAGTAAGGGCTTGGGAAACAAACACCAAAAGGCATGAAATAAGCTCTGAAGTTGGAACAGCTTTTGATTTGAAAGCTCTTGAGGATGAATTGCAGGCTGATATGGTGGCATCAACAGTGTTGGCAAGCAGGAGAGGCAGCTCCATCGTGGCGCTGATTGGATCACATGACCCTATGCCACAAGCAGAGCAAATATTGAAATAGGACTCCTGGTGCTAAAAGCAAATACCACTCCCTCCATTAACTAGTTAATGTTAAATTGAATTTACTTGAGGGACGAATTAAAGCAAGGCCTTACTGTACTTTTATTGCTACCAACAGAATGTATTTAATAAATTTCTGTTAATTCTATTCCTCAGGAAGAAACGGTATTTTTCTAAGTGTTGGGGAAAGCAAGCTAGATTGTGGTGTTTCAAATGCACTTCGTCTGGAAAGCAGTGTTTTTTATGAAGTCCTCAATTTGCCATGAATTAGTAGCATCGTCACAGACCTGTTGCAAAATGTTACTTTGAAACTATTGTTCCTCAATTTTATTCATCGACCAGACTTCCAGTCACGTGTGACTTCTGCCTGGCAGATGGGTTGTTGACAAATTTGATTAAACACAAATTTCAACGTGTGTAACAGTGAAAGATTAGTGAATATTGTGGTCATTTTGAGTATATTCTAATGACCCAGTTCCTTGCAAAGACGCTACGCCTTATCTGTTGATTGGCTTGCAACGTTTGGAAACCAGAAGGCAACATTAGGGAAGTTAGTACCATTCCATCTTCTCTGAGACCTCTTCAGAGGAATTTAAATGTCTGGGGATACATGGGTGTCTTGGTAAAATTAGCTTTCACAAGGCAGTTTACATGAACTTGTGTTCACATCTCTTAGCACGTACCTAATTTTAATTGGCATGTATTGCTCAAATACATTATAAAAACAGATGTTGATGAAAATGGTGCAGTGGGGATAAAAAGTACTAATCCTTCATTGTCTTTTCACATTCTAAGCCTGTTTCCGTGGTTTATCTTCATGATGTTGCATGTTATGCAGCAGCAATATGACTTTAAATCCTGTTTCGTGTTTACAATATCGTGAGCAATATATCTGCCATATGGAAGTTTTTGTAAAACTTGCTTTTAAATGACAAGAAAGCAAACCACTTAAACATGCAGTGTATTGTTCTCTGAATTACATTATGGCTTGTTAAGTTTATTTCATTAGTGTTTTGTTTTTGTCAGATTAAAATCAAGTCTTCCAATGGCTATTGGTAATTATTCTGCAGTTGTAACACCAATGAGTTGAAGGAAACTTGATAACCCATGTCTTATTGTGTGTGATATATGGTTTCCAGTCACTGAAGGGAATCATAACAAAAGTAGGCAACAGCCTTTTTAATCTCGACACGGTAGGTAGTAAGCCTGAATACCTAACAATCCATTAAATTTGTGGCCAGTTAGTGAGAAACACTCTGAAACAGTAGAGTCGCTGCACTCTCTGGCAGATGTAAAAGTTTGAAAGGCCCAATTACAAAGAACAGGAGCTCTACCCATGAACTAGCTCATTTTTATCCTTCAGCTAGGTTATCTGGTCATGATTACAATTGTTGTTTGTGGGATTTTGCTGTGTAAACTTTTTCAATTATGCTTCTTGCACTTAAGCATACAGACTGAATGTAAAGTGTTTTGGGATTTTCCTAGATCATGAAAGATTTATTATAATTACAAGTTTTATTTCTCCTGAATCAATTAATTCTGGTTTTATTTGTGTTGGTAATCCACAAGGTTTGTTTCCTTGATTATATAAAATGTTGCAATTATATCCAGTACTTTGGCAAGTTGTATTAAAAGTTTCTTTGTACATCAGAAGCTTGGTTTTGTTCAAACCCCAATATGCAATAAATTTTAAGACGTTCTGGTTTTTTGTCAAGTGCATGTTTGATGCCGTGAGAGCACTTTATTCCTGCTTTTGTCACTTCACGGGTTCAAATGTTGTAGGATTTCACTTGACAGTTTTGGCTGTGAGGTGCTTCAGAGCAACACTGGATGAATGCTCCATGATTGGGGTGGATCCCATAGAAGCATTTAACAAATTAGGTGGATATACAACTTCTGAGTTATTGTTTGTAGAACAGCAAGCATATTATCTTGCAATTTTGGATGATGGTTATATTAAATAAATGAGCTGGGCATTTCTCATTTCTTTAGCAACTCGGAGAGCACAAATTGACTCCCAATTTTCCCAACATCTGTGGACTTGGGTACAAATGTAACACCTTTGTTGATAAATGGGCATCAAAATTAACCCAGCAAGAAAAGTGAGCCTACAAGACAAGACTAATATGAGGCTTAAGCTGCTGCAGAATGTTGCTAGCTCCTTGGAGCTGGAAGTCCGTAGCTGAGAGAACCCTAGGATTTCTCAATGCGTCTGAGAGTTGGGGCTTGGACTAACAGAAGCAGGAATTGCTTGGTCTGACTGAGATCTAGGGCTCAAAAAAAATCCAAAGAGCAGTGTCAATTTGGAGAAGCTGAAATAGTTACCTGCACAGTCCTAGATAGCTAGGACCACACAGCCATCCAAGTCCAATTTGAAGAGAAGGGCTTGAGCAATTGAGAAGTGAGCAGCCATTGGGATAGTCTCAGTTCAAACAATGTTGGAGGAAATCAGAGGCTATGTCCTTCAAGAAGAGGAATTTAAATCCCACTTGATTAAAAACAGGGTTTTATCATTTTTTTTTATTAATGGCTGATTAATTTCTTTGGTTTTGTTTTCTTTTGCCAATCCATTTAACATCCAGCATGTGGTGTGTTCAACTGCACTCTGTATTAATTCATGTTTACCTCATGTCAATTCTGGATGTTTAGAGTACGAGAATGACTTTGACTGTTTCCATTGTTGAGTGGTAAAATTCTCCTGCTTTGTTTAAAACTGTGGAATAATGTGGCATAATTCTCTTAATAAATATCTAAGACTTCAAACATTTTCTATTGTACAAGAGCAGTTACTAGTTCCTGACAAGATTGATTAAAAAAATTTTCGGTTTTGTCTGAGATCGTAACATACTGTGCTTAAAATTTTTAAAAATGTAAAAATGGCACCAAAATAACTAGAATGTAACGGGCAGTTAGAATACAACAGCTTGGTGTTTGAAGAATCCTCCTAATCATATCAGGTTGTCATTATGACTTAAGGGAGGTTATTTGTCACATTGAGTTCATACCAGTTGTCTGTAAAACAATACGGTCAGATTACTTCCCGCTCCCTCAGAACCGTGCAACTTTATTTCACTAATGTGTCCACCTAATTTTCTTTTGTAGTTATTGATTGATTATCTCCACTTCCTAATCCTCAAAGGCATCCCGTTGCAGTTTATTATCACTCACTGTGTAAAATGGTTTGTCCTCCTTCAGTGGATGATGTGAACAGCTTTTGTCCATCTCCCCTAAACCTATCATAAACCTGAACACCTCTATCAAATCTTTGCCCAATTTCCTGTGCTATACGGAGGACAACCCCCAGCTGCTCCAATTTAAGGGGCAGCATGGTGGCTCAGTGGTTAGCACTGTTGCCTCACAGCACCAGGGACCCAGGTTCAGTTCCAGCCTCGGGTGACTCTCTGTGTGGAGTTTGCACATTCCTCCCGTGTCTCCATGGGTCTCCTCTGGGTGCTCCGGTTTACTACCACAGTCCAAAGATGTGCAGGCTAGGTGGATTGGCCATACTAAATTGCCTGTAGTGTTCAGGGATGTGTCGATTAGGTGGGTTATAGGGGAATGGGTCTGTGTGGGATGCTCTGAGTGTTGGTGTGGACTTGCTGGGCCAAAGGGCCTGTTTCCACATTGTAGGAATTCTATAATGATTAACCCTGTAGTTGATATTCTTCATTGCTGGAACATTCTCCTCTTTATTCTCTCAAGGATCCTCACATCCTTTCTAAAGGCTGGTGACCAGAACAGGGTGTGATTCTCCAATTGTGGCCTATCTAGAGCTTTATAGGTGTTCAGTATGTGTGCTGCTCTGTACTCCATTTTTTTTGCCCATTTTTAACCTGTTCTTAATTCTTGATGGAGTCACTGCTTCAATCACTAACCTTGTACATTTCATAAGTTGACAGTCTTTTGTCCACAATGATTTTCCAGTGTTCTGTCCTAAATTTCTTGGGATATAAATGCAAGATTTAAATCTCTGCTCTCTAGACCCTTAAAGCATTGGAATCAATTAATTTCTAATAACTGTGAACCATTGCGTCACAACTTGTGACACTTAAATCAATTCCGATTGTTGTGTTCTTAAATACAAAAGTCAGATTTTTGTTTTACGTCTTGAGACTTTCTCATACCAGACAGAAACCTGGTGAACCAACAATATTCCCTGAAATCATTATCATTCATAAGGGCAGTATGCTCAGACTCATAACAAATATTGTGATTCTGTGAAACTGCACTGACTCACATTTAGCCTCTGACTACCACCCAGAATAAAAGCAAACTGCACCAAGTTTCTTCAGTAACAATAAACAAACTCTTACTCTTTGTTACTGTTTTTATTAAAATTATTTCTAACTTATGTAACTTAAACTTTGCCCTTTTAAAATTCTCTTGTGTGCACATGCAAAGGGCTGCACACAGACACAGCAGTGAGGCAGACATTCAGGGAAAGGAAGGATGTTGAGCAGGAGCTATGTGGGAGCACTTCATAGTTTTCCTTTTATATTTTTAAATTTATTTTATAAGTCATTACACTTGGGAAACTTTAGCAATGTTAGGTATTTAACTTTACATGGTATAATGATTTAATTTTTTTCTGATGGGAATTGTCCAACAGAACTTTAGTTTTTGTGTTGGTTCTAATGGGGAAAATCTGACTTGCTTAACATTGTTTTATTTGAAGTTTTGTTTCTCAGGGACGTAACTAAGCATTAAGTGAGGAATTAGTCTAGTGTGGAATCACAAACTTCTAACAGCACATTAACTGTCGTCTTACTAAGCATTGATAGTTTTTATTTCTTTATATGCAAGCCTTTCCTATTTGTAGGTTCAACTTCCTCCCATTTACCAACACAGCACCCACCATGTCACCTGCTCAGATATATGCACATCAATTGGGTGTCATTAAAGGACATAGTCCTGATGCTAATCTTGTCAAGGCGTTTCAAACCATCCAGCAAATATGTTACAGGGCTTAGAGTCCAATGCATAATCTGGGAATTGTTGAAGCAGTTTTGCCAGTTTACTGGTTGGAAGAGAATTACTAATCAGAAACCAAAACACGACAAGACAAAAAATAATTGTGTAAATAATTTCAGAGATAGTAGGAACTGCAGATGCTGGAGAATCTGAGATAACAAGGTGTAGAGCTGGATGAACACAGCAGGCCAAGCAGCATCAGAGGAGCAGGAAAGCTGATGTTTCGGGCCTAGACCCTCCTTCAGAAATGGGGGAAGGGAAGGGGTTTCTGAAATAGATAGGGAGAGAGGGGGAGGCGGATAGAAGATGGAAAGAGGAGAAGATAGGTGGAGAGGGGACAGACAGGTCAAAGAGGCGGGGATGGAGCCAGTAAAGATGAGTGTAA
>NC_063344.1:56262255-56280244 GCF_021869965.1 Rhincodon typus
TCCCACCTATCCCCTCCTCCCACCTCAAGCCCCACCTCCATCTCCTAGCTACTAGCCTCATCCCACCCCCTTGACCTGTCCATCCTCCCTGGACTGACCTATCCCCTCCCTAACTGCCCACCTACACTCCTTTTACTGGCTCCATCCCCGCCTCTTTGACCTGTCTGTCTCCTCTCCACCTATCTTCTCCTCTATCCATCTTCTATCCGCCTCCCCCTCTCTCCCTATTTATTTCAGAACCTCTTTCCCTTCCCCCATTTCTGAAGAAGGGTCTAGGCCCGAAGCGTCAGCTTTCCTGCCCCTCTGCTGCTTGGCCTGTTGTGTTCATCCGGCTCTACACCTTGTTATCTCTGTGTAAATAATTGACTTGTTGTAACCTACTGCAGCCAAAAACAATTGTAAATTCCCAACAGGCAATAAGACAAATTCCTGCTACGTCTGTCACCACAATTGATTTTTTTACGTTTGCTTTTGATGATGCAATCAAAACTGTTTAATGTTGTAGACCCAAACTTCAAGTAGTGTCTTTCAATGTGGTGGGAATATTTACTTGAAGTATTATTTTCAATGCCAGGACAGGAATGAAATATAATTATTGCTGTGCATTGCCCTCACAAGAAGTAGACTCTTTGGCTCTTGTCATTAGACCGTGAGATTCCTAGGAGATGAAATAGAGCAGAAATATTCTCTGCACAGATGTCCGTCATTCCTGCAATATTTCTCATTGGTTGTTGCAGTGTTCTGAAAAGGAACATTGAAATGAGCATTTACGGTTAGGGAAGATTTCTGGCTAGTTATATAATGGAAAGAAGTTGGAGGCTCTACCGTTGCTAGCTGTAGCTCCAGGCTGCAATATTGCATGTAAAAGTGTATACTGCCACTGCAACTTGATCTCCTTAGAAGCCCTGTTGACTCAGCTGAATGGATGGCCCATATGGATTAAATTGGTGCAAATGACATTGGATTTGATTTAAGTCACTTTCTCCCACAGCCCAGTGGATTTTTTGTTTTTGAGAGGAAGATGAAGGATGGTGTGTGCCCAGAACTCTGCCACTCATCCTTGGATAGATAGACAGAAGGAGAAGACTGAGAACTGAGTCTTAGAGTGAGCCATACATTCTTCCCCCGGGGTGTTATGAACACTTTTTGTTACCACACCAGCAACTTGAAACCCTTTTGTGAACCAGAGCAAAATCATTGACCATGTCCCTTCCTAAAGACACCAATTTAGTTCTTTTGAATAAAATTCTACAACCAAATTCCGGAAGGTTTGCTAAATGCTATATGAACACTGCCCAAAGGGAAAAAGGAAACTGCAGCTGGGACCATGGCCAAGTTCCCGTCCTCAAACTAGGGACATATCGTTATCCAAGTGGCCCTTTGACACCTGTACACACTACCCCAGCCTGCTGTCCAACCTTCCAAACTGTCATGACTGCTTCCACAGCCCAGTGATGGTGAATCCCTGCGGCATTCATTAGCAACACTACTATTCAAGAAAGGAGACAGGGAACTATAGGCACTCGAGATTGACATCAGTCATTAGGAAATTTCTATTAATATTACTGTTGAAATTTGACATGTCTTTGCTGTAACTATTTGTCTCAATAGCATTTACCATGTTGCACACTGAGTTCTGTTCGCTTATCACTCCCACCCTCGTCTCACACTGCCTACTTGTTCCTCAGTATCTTAAGTTTGAGCTCCTTACTGTCATCTTCAAGTCCCTCTAACTTTGTTCTCCCCTATTTCATTGTATTTTAGATCAAATATTAAACCAGACCCTGTCTGCTTGTTTCAATTAAAGCAAAATGTGAGAAGTATTGTAGACTGGTTGGTAAAGTTAGATCATATGGGATCTGGGGGAGCTAGCCAATTGGATACAAAATTGGCTTAAAGGTAATAGGCAGAGGGTGATGACAGAGGGTTGCTTTTCAGACTGGAGGCCTGTGACCAGCAGTGGCCACAATGATTTGGTTTTGGGTCCACTGCTTTTCATCATTTATATAAATGATTTTGGATGTGAATATAGGAGGAATAGTTATTAAGTTTGAGATAACACCAAAATTGGTGGTGTTGTAGATAATAAAGATTATTATCTCACAGTACAACAGGACATTGATCAGCTGGGCCAGTGCACTGAGGAGTGACAGGTGGAGTTTAATTTCAATAAATGTGAGATGTTGCATTTTGGTAAGGCAAATCCAGGGCAGGACTTTCACAGTGAATATTAGGACCCTGGGGAGTGTTGCCAAACAAAGAGACTTAGGGGTGCAGATGCAGTTCGTTAAAAATGCAGTCATAGGTAGACAGGGTGGTAAAGAAGGTGTTTGGCACACTTGCCTTCATTGGTCAGAACATTGAAGATAGGAGTTTGAACGTCATGTTGTGGCTGTAAAGGATATTGAGGCCACTCTTAGAATACTGCATACAATTCTGGTTGTCCTTCTATAGAAAGGATTTTGTTAAACTTGAGATGGTGCAGAAAAGATTTACAAGGATGTTGCAGGAATTGGAGGATTTGAGTTATAGGGAAAGGCGGAATAGACTTGGGTTTTTTCCCCTGGAGCACCATAAGCAGAGGAATGACCTTTTGCATAGGTCTATAAAATCATGAGGGACCTGGATGGTGTGAATAGCCAAAGTCATTTTCCTAAGGTAGGGGAGTCCAAAACTAGAGGGCATAGGTTTAAGGTGAGAGGAGAAAGATTTAAAAGGGACCTGAGGGGTAAATTTTTCGTGCAGAGGGTGGTGTATGTATGGAATGAGCTGCCAGAGACACTCTGGGTGGGGGGGGGGGGGGTGGGGGGAGGTGTGTTGGTGGCGGGTGGGTACAATTGCAACATTTGAGAGGCATCTGGATGGGTACATGAATAGAAGGGTTTAGATTAATACAGGCCAAATGCTAGCAAATGGGATTAAGCCAGATTGGAATGTCTTGTTGGCGTGGGCAAGTTGGACTGAAGGGTCTGTTTCTGTGCTCTATGACTCTTTGGCTGCGCTCACTGTAAGAAAATGGCTAATAGTCACGTCAAATCCTGTGTATGAAGTTTTACTAGTGAGCAAAGTTTTTAAAAGTAATTATTTTTTGAGCCATGCTGCAAGTTTTTACAAGCCTTGAGTCTTATGTATGAAGCATCACATAATCAGATTAACAGCTCAAGTTGTTCTTACATCTGCAACTACACTGGGGTTGTGGTGAATTTCAGTGGAGCGGGGTGGATGGAGCACAAAGTCACCCAGTGCTAAACTCCTTGGATGTTTTCATTGGTGATTGTGGATCTGATTTTATTTTCCTTCTGATGAAAGCTTTAATTCCTTGTTTGGCTGAGCACCTATAGGCATCAGGATCATCCAAATCCTCACCCAAGTGATCTACTGTATGTGGGAATTCTGATGATAGGTGTTGGCAAGCCACATGACTGTAGGGGCATTGCAGCATGCATTATACTCTGTTATCCCAAAACAGGCCTTTCCAGCAAGGGTCTCTGGACAATGATTAAAATTAGCAGCCTCGTACTTTTCCTAATCTCCTAACCTGTTGAAGTAATTGTAGTCTATTTCTGCTGCCTTGAGTTAGAGCTAACTGTACAACCCAAGAAACAAACTTATTTCCTGTTTTTCATGGCTCAGCTATTCACTACTAAAACTAACTCTGCCTTCAGGAGAGTAGTGAGACGATTATATAAATCATATGCATAGAGTCCTTTTTCTTTATGGTACAGATATGTTTACACTATCCTTGAACAATGCTTTAATGAATGGGGATAAATGAACCACTTCTTTTTGGATTGATTGTTCAATTGTTCAAAATAATAAAAGTTCTATTTTTTAAAATGCTGTTGTAGCATGTAAAATGTTACATTCTCAAACAGGCCTAGCGTGCAGTGGGAAAGGCAAAATATAGGTCTGAATCTTTACTTAAATATTTTGCATGTATCGCCTTTTTTAAACAAAATACACATTATACGTAAGCCTGCACACAGTAACTCTTATTTTTTACCAGTTTTAACAAAAGATTGCATTGAGATTTCTGACTTGGTTTTGAGCAGATCACTAATTAGAGGTCCGCATTCCAAGATGAACATCTGTTTACTTTTTTAAAAAAAGTACAACCAGAACACTGAACTTGAAACTGTCATTTCAGAAAGCTGAACATTTGATGTGGAACCTTTAACTCATACATGGCCCAAGCAGTTATGTCATTCACTCCAATATGTCTAAGGGTGTATCCACAATTGCTGTAAGACTTCTTGCAATCCTTCCAAATCTAAAATTTTCCATTATAGATGCAGTAGAAAAAAAATCGTAGCCAAGTGGTCTGAAAGACTTTTACTCTTGCAACTATGCAGAATAAGATTTTTGAATATTAACTCTTACTGGAGAATTAGATGAGGTTTAAATTGGAAACGTGGTTCCAAGGTAATTTTGATAAGTTTGACCAAATGAGAGAAGTACGGAAAAGATTGATCATAAACCAGAGGAAAAATATTAAATGTACATTTTTAAAAAATGCTGTTGAAGTGTATATAAACAGTTACAGCAAGTAAACTCTGCTAGTATGGACGTGCTCATGATCTAGATGCTACTTAAGCAGCAAGAGAGAGACCAAGTCAGGCATTTCAAATTCTGTTTTGTTGTGGTTCCTGGCCTGTTCTTTATGGTGAGTAAGAAGGAAGGTTGATGTCATCATCAGTAATCTAACTAATCATTACAATGGAACAGATCAAATTGCTTTCCTGAAATTACTTTTGTTTTGTTACCAAAGCAGCAAACTTGTGAACAGGTTAATTATTGGATTTACTCTTCTCGTGGAAAGCTTTTGTGTAATTGATGGATTTGTTAGCACCAACCCCCACCCCCCAAAAAAAAAATTTTGCAGCTAACTATATTTCAGCCATGCATCAAAAACCTATTAGCTGTAATATAGACCATAAGATCAGTTGTACTGAGATAGTAGGAACTGCAGATGCTGGAGAATCCGAGACAACAAGGTGCAGGGCTGGATGAACACAGCAGGCCAAGCAGCATCATAGGAGCAGAAAGGCTGACGTTTCGGGCCTAGACCCTTCATTAGAAAAGATCAGTTGTACTGTTGGCTTCTGCATTACACTTACAGAAAGTGGCAATATAATATGAACAATTTAATAAAATCACATTGAGGCAGTATAGTTGATATTGCTAGATATTGGAATCCTATCCAGTGTTCTGAGTCTTAATAGCAATTTCTGCAGTCTGGGTTCAGGGACTTGCCTGAACAGGTGTGTTTTGACAATCCCAACCAGGTCGAGAAAAGTGTGTTGTAAAAGTAGGGAGTTTATTCCTTTTTATTATTTTTTAATGTGTTAACTAAGATTGAACAGTTGGTTGTTGTGCAATGTTTTCTAATAAAATGCTTTCTGGCTTCCCCCTTCAAAGTATTGATGTTTCCTGAAATGCTATTTGCTGTCTGTAATTTATCTAAATGGCTTTTACTTGTATTTAAGTCTTATTGATGAAGCTAATCTCAACTTCATCAGTAAGATACATGCTGCAATGGTGCATTAGAGGGCCATTTATGCTTGGGAAGAGGGAACTTTTGGTGATTTTTAGGTTTCTGTTTCCTTTGTCAAAGGCATGTGAGACTGACTGACCAAGGACATTGTTAATTTGTAAGGGTAAAGTAGTTGATAGATGAACTTCTTGAACCATTAGTTTGGCTCCTGAAAGGTTGCAATCTGCCTTCCTGACTGAAGGGAATGATGCAAATGCAGAAAATAACTTAAAATGTGCCCGTACATCTAAACAAATAAAACAATGGAGAAATAACTGACATGAAGGGCCAGTGCCCAATGACAGATACAATCAATGTTTAAAATAATTGGAAAAAAGGTAAGTCAACAAAGCTTATTTGAAAGTTTTTGAATTGGAGGAATTGAAGGAATGCTGGGAAAATTGCTCTTACGGTGGGAAGCTGTGCAGGGTGGGTTGATTGGAACACTATAGATGTGAAGAATTGGCAGAAAAGTGGCTTCAGACCTTCAAAGCTTGATGACTAATGAGCTATGAACTCCTGAGCTTGGGTAAGCCTCAAAATGATAGAGACTTGGATATTTTTGGACTTTTATTGAAGTCATCCATGTCTATATGCAGCAGGACCTGGTCAACATCCAGGTTTAGGCTGACAAGTGGCAAATACATTCATGTCACACATATGCCAAGCAATTATCATTTCCGACAAGAGAGAATCTAATCATTACACCTAGACATTCAATGGCATTACCATTACTAAATCCCTGACTGTCAACATCCTGGAGGTTGCCATTAACTAGAAACCGAACTAGACTACCCACATAAATACAGTGACTATGAGAGAAGGTCAGAAGCTGGGAATCCTGTGATGAGTAACTCATCTCCAGATTCCCCACAGCCTGTCCACCATGTATAAGGCAGAAGTCAGAAGTATGATAGGATATTCCGCACTTGCTTAGAATAGTGCAGCTCCAACAAAAGTGAAGAAGCTTGACACCACCCAGGACAAAGCGGCTTGCTTGACTGGTACCATGTCCACAATCCCCTTCCACCATCAATACTGAGTAGCAGCAGTGTGTACCATCCACAAGATGCACTATAGTAATTCAACCAAGTTCCTTAGAAAACACCCTCCAAACCAATGACCACTTTCTAGTTAGAAGAACAAGGGCAGCAGATACATGAGAACTGCAAGTTCTTTTCCAAGCCACTCCCTTTCCTGACTTGGAGGCATGTTGCTGTTTCTTCAGTATCATTGGAACAAAGTTTTGGAACTCCCTCCTTCACAACATTGTAGGTGTACCTTCACAAAATGGACTGCAGTGGTTTAAGAAGGCAGCTCACCATCACCTTCTCAAGGGCAGTTAGGGATGGACATTAAAATGATAGCAAACCTGCAATGCCCACTTCCCGTGAGTGAATTTAAAAAGTTTGTAATCATCTCATTTCAAGTCTTGACTCCCTTTCTGCATTTTAGAAGTGGAAAATGCTGGGAAGGTCTACTGGACAGTTATTAATCCAGAAGAAATATTATACAAGTACCACTTTGTAAGAATTTGCTCTTTTATATTATAAAATGTGTCAGTTGGGAATAAAGATTAATTATAAGATTTTCAATCAAGAGTATAAATATCAGTTATCAATAGGTGGCCAGGCAGTGTAGGGTGCATTGCAGGGAATAATTATTTACAGGAAGGCTGTGTGCTGGTAAATGTTTTTGCATGTTCATAAATTGTGACCATTTTCTTAATGTATTAGATGCTTTTTAATTAATTATATCTGTCACAGCCAGAGTTGCAATTAGGGCAAATTTAAATTTAAATCCATCTTCTCTCCCACCTATCCGCTCCTCCCACCTCACTGACCAATCCCCACCACTGCCAAACTGCACTCACCTATCACTGCCTCACCCTTCCTCTCTCTATTTATTTCCCAGCTCCCTTCCCCCTCCCCATTTCTGAAGAAGGGTCCCGACCTGAAATGTCAACTTTCCTGCTCCTCTGATGCTGCCTGGCCTGCTGTGTTCCTCCAGCTCCACACTGTGTTATCTCTGACTCCGGCATCGGCAGTTCTTACTGTCTCCAAATTTAAATTATGACCCTTTTCTCCCCTCTTAAGCATTTGATTTATTCTTTTCCTTTTTTTTTAACTCACATCCCTTACTGAGGTAGCTGAAGGATGTTCCCTGAACCTTGGTTTTTAGATTACAGTTTAAAACAAAAATAAACCATGGGCAGAAACCTTTTAAAGTGATTCAACTACAGGATTTATTAACAAAACATTAAAAACCTGAAGAAAATACTTCACCAATCCATGTACACACAAGATATTAAGGGAGACAAAACAGAAGAAAGGAGAGATTATGTATTACAAGTTTAGGTAAAGATCAGTTCACGTGAGTTACAGCCTCCTGGACATCTGTATCGAGCAATAATTTCCTCATTGAGCTAGGGACAATCATTTTCCTTCTTGCAGGGAAAATGTTGACTTCTTTCCAGTCAGGAATTTTAGACACAAAGATGGGAGAGTCTGAGACTCAGCCAGCAATCCAGAAATTCAGGCAATGATCTGAACATACAAGTTCACTTCCGCAGTGGTGCATGGTAGAGTTTTAAGGCAATTGATAAATAAATTTAAAAAGTTGATTTAATGGTAATTATGAAAGAATTGTCAGTTGTCATTAAAAAAAACCTATCTTATTCAGTGATACCTTTCAGCGAAGGAAAATCTGTGTGGAACTGATCTGATCTGGCCTCCAGGTAACTTCAGATCCATAGCAATGTGGCTGACTCTTGAATGTCTCTGAAATGGCTGTGCAAGCTTCTCATTGCAAGGGCAGTTAGGCTGACCTATAAAGGTTGACCATGCCAGACACACCCATATTCCTTGGAATAATAAAGCTTTCCCTCTCGAGGCCAAACAGCAACTGACTTAAGACTTGCGACAAAGACAGGTCATCAGCAGCTCAGATGCCTATCTCAGTGTGCTACTTGGGTGTTCATTAGACTGAAACAGTGGAACTTGACCTCCCCCATTAGAGTTTCCATTATGAGATGACAAAGTGATTGGAAATGTTAACAGTGATAACGAGTCTTGATCAAAAACAGAAATAGCTGAAGAAACTCAGCAGATCTGGCAGTGTTTGTGGAGAGAAAGCAGAAGTAACGTTTTGAGTCTAGTGACCCTTCTTCAGAAATGATTGTAATTGGGAGAAAGTAGTATTTCTGCTAAAGACGGTGTTGGGGGCCTGGGTGGTAGTGATAGGATAAAAGAGTGAATGATAGGTGGAGATGGAGCCCAGAGAGAGAAAACAGCAGTTGGGCAGCCAAAGGGATGGATAATGGTGAGCCAGGGAGAAAGAAAAGCTGATAATAGGGATCATTAGTGGGTGAAAATGAGATAACAGTGTGGAGCTGGATGAACACAGCAGGCCAGGCAGCATCAGAGGAGCAGGAAAGTTGATGTTTTGGGTCGGGACCCTTCTTCACAAAATTTTCCTGCTCCTCTAACGCTGCCTAGCCTGCTGTGTTCTTCCAGCTCCACACTGAGTTATCTCTGACTCCAGCATCTGCAGTTAGTACCATAGAATCCCTACAGTGTGGAAACAGGCCCTTCGGCCCAACAAGTCCACACCAAACCTCAGTGCATCCCACCCAGACCCATCCCCCTAAGCTACACATCCCTGAACACTATGGGCAATTTAGCATGGCCAATCCACCTAACCTGCACATCTTTGGACTGTGGGAGGAAACCCACGCAGACACGGGGAGACTGTGCAAACTCCACACAGACAGACACCCGAGGCTAGAATCGAACCTGGGTCCCTGGTGCTGTGAGGCAGCAGTGCTAACCACTGTGCCACCGTGCCGCCCCCAGTTCTTACTAGCTCTGAGTGGATGAAAATGAGTTGTGTGTGATGATAAGGCCAGGGGTGTGGGAGTGGGTAAAGGACATGGAAGAAAGTGTTCAGGCCCTAAAAACCTCATGGACTCACCGGCCCCACCCCACCCCATCCCACCCCCATCTTTAGCCTTACTACCTTTTTCCTACCACACCCAGGTTCTGAAGAAGGGTCAGTGGACTGGAAACACTGACTCTGCTTTCTCTCCACAAATGCTCCCAAACCTGCTGAGTTTTTGAATAATTTCTGTTGTTGTTTCAGATTTCCAGGATCCAAACTTCTTTTTTTTTTCAATGGGTTTTCCTTTGTCCAGCGCTAGCTGGCTGAGATAGATGGATCATCTCCAAGTACTTTGTGGGAGTTTTGGCTGGTATGTCTACACAATGCAGGGAGCTCAGAAGCTCTTGGAAGTATGATCATGTGATCATCAGCCATTTTGAGTCCAGCAAGATTGACCTTTATTTCAAAAATGAATTTAAAGTCCAAAACTGTCGAAGAAAACACAATTTTCTTTGGGATTTCTCTTCATGCTCTCTGGCGTGACAATACTTTGTGAGTATTGTGGTTTTGAAATAGTATGTCAGATGTAATGCACAAGGCACAATTACCTGACAGCAAAACATATAATAAACAAAGGAAAAAGGATGAGTACAGTGAATATATTTGGAGAAAGTGCACAAAATAATTATTGGGGAAGGAGGCCAGGACAGGATTTTTATCTTTTGTTTAGTCTCTTCAGTTTTGTTTCAACAAAGTTTTGCCTGCAGCTGTAGCATCTTTTGGTTTTTGCTTCTAAAATATTAAATTAGTCATGGACCACACTAGTGTTGAGAACAGTTAGAATCTGGCACATCCTCTTACTTCAGCAACTGCCTTTGCACCATCTTGCGCATAATTATTTTATCGTGTGCAGGCTTCAGTCTGAAGGTACAGCAATACATGTGTGAGAAATAGCTGCTGAATGCTGAACAGCCTAATTTGTGTGGTTCTTTAGTTTATTTTCCTGCTCTTGAATGATTACAAATAGGTGATTTTTCAAAGTATGATCTTGGTCATGTTGCATTCGTAAATGCTGCATGTCTTGGGGCTTGTTGGTGTTCCACAGTGATCTGCTTTCTTCAGTTTACTTGTTCAAACCAAGTTTGTCACTCGTGCATCTCTGGATTGGTAGCTTTTTTTTTGGGGTGGGGGCAAATTTGGGAACAAAATTCAGTAATAAGTACATTTTTATTTTGAGCAAGTAACTGATCTCTCCTCAAGAAGTAGGTGAAGAGGTCCATCACATTTTTCAGGCAGCTGAGATGACTGCAGCTATTTGATGCTCAGGTTAATTGATGAGATCCAGTTTCCCATTGACAGTCTGCTTGTTTACAAAGAGACAACTGGCACAGTGGGAAGGTAATAGCTATAAGAAAGATAGATGGTTGAAGGCAGGGTGACTCTCAGAATTTATGAGCAAGGATAGACAGGGTAAGTGCTGCTGTTGATGTGCAGCTCTGACTCTATACAGGTCTTAATTCAGAATAATTCATGTAACAGTGAAGAATAACTTCTATTTATGTCGCACCCTTAATATAATTAACCATCCCAGTTTGTATCACAGCAGCATTATAAGACCAAGCATGAAACTGACCCACATGAGGAAATATAAAGGTTTTGGTCAAATTGACTTTAAGGTATATTCTGGGGGAGAAAAGCGAGCTACAGAGGTGTAGAGAGAGAATTCCAGTGTTCAGAGTCTAGGTATGACTGCCAATAATGGAGCAATTTAAATTGAATGCTCAGGAGGTTAGAATTAGAGGAGCACAGGTATCTCTGATATTTGTCAAGCTGGAGGAGATGACCATGGTAAGAACAGCGAGAGCATTGGGATTTTAAATCCAGACATTGTCTGGAACCACCTAGGTGGTGGTTCCAGGAATGGAGATTGCTGTGTGTTGAGACACTGGCAGCAAATTTTTGGATTACTTCAACATTATGAAGGGCAGCAAAGGGGAGAGCATTGGAATTGTTGAGTCTCGAGGTAACAAAGGTATGAGTGGGGGTTTCTGCAGCAGACTAGCTAAGTTGGGTGCAGTCAAGCAGTGTTGCGGACGTGAAAATGAACAGTTTTCATTGTAGCACAAATACGAGCTTGTTAGCAGCAGTCAAATGTGGCACCCAGAATGTGAACTGAATGGCTTAATTTCAGCATATTGCCATGGTGTAGGGTGGAGTTGGTAGTTATGGAACAGAGAAGAACAGGGACTGAAAACAAAGGCTTCTGTCTTCCCATATTTAATTTTAATCGTTCCATCATTGGCAGCTATGCTTTCACTTGTTTAGGTACGAAGCACCAGTATATCCTTCCAACATCTCCCTGTCTTCCCACCTCACTTCAATCTTTAAGAAGTTCCATCAAACCTTTGACCAAACATTTGGTGATTTGACCTAATCTCCTCCTATGGCTTGGTTCTGCTTTGTTTTATATTACTGTTGTGAAGAATTTTGGAACTTCTTTAATGTAGTGGTGCTATATAAATGTAAGTCGTTGATGAAACAGAAAGTATTGGTACTCATTGTACTGAATGTAGCTTGATTCTTTATCTATGTCCACAACAGAACTATGGCCCATGTGTCCCGTCACCTCCCTTTGATGCTCGTCGAGTTGGGAATTTCGCTGTGGTGGAGACTTTGTGCTAGTCACTGTCTTCCACCCGTCAGGAAGGGGGCTACACTAGCACATGACCAGTGCCTGATCATGCCATTGTCACATTTTGTGAAACTTGGTCTGTAATGAAGAAGGTATAGGAAGGTATCAGAAGAAAGGAAAAGAAGAATGAGAAAACGATAACCGAGTGAAAGAAAAATTGCCAAGTAACAGTAAATTACCCAGCCCCGGTAATTTTGCTCCTCTTAATCACATTCTGTGTTGTACTGTTACTATTCCTGAATAGGCACTTTAGTTAATTGCAGACTTTGCATTCCAAAACTTCGGGTACGTTTTAAAGCTAATAATGTGGACATGTGTGCATGGGGGCCAAGTCGTTGGTGCAAAAGCCCATCACAGTTCACTGAACTCATTTATCTGACGAATTCCTTACTTTCAGGCCTCTTTTATCAGTCCTCTAGTTCAAATATTTTTTGCCCTTATTTATATTTTAATTTTTTGTCTTGACAATGGAGTTTTCCTTTTTTTGATTACACAGCTTTCTGTGCTGTTTAGTGGCTTCTTTAATTAACTGCCCAAGTGTTTAGATATGTGGAATAATTTTCTGACCTTTGGAATTGAACTATGTTCCACCTGAAGGGTGCAACCATTATCTGAAAGGAAAATAGGAACTAAGTTCCCTGTATGTGGTTCAAGGATGACGGATTATTTTAGAAGCAAGCCAAGAGGCCTGTAGCTGGTTGCTAGGAGATGGAGTGCACAGCAGGGAATGCTTCAAGTCACTCAAACATTAGTGTATTGGCAAACAGTGTGGGGTTGAAATCCAAAATTAAATTTGCACAAATTTAATGAAATCTGTATCCAGTATTATTCAATAAAAGTATTGTGAAAGAATTTTGATTTTGAACTGCATTTGCTGCTAGCTTGTTGCTGCAACACCTTCAATCCTTCCAAGGCATTATTTTGAGGCACCTGACAGAACTGAGCACTATCACAAAGAATGTAGCTATTTAAAAGTGAAGAAAAGAGTTTTCAAAGATACTGTGGGGCTACGAGCAAGTTATTCAGGATCATTAAGACCCAAAGGTAGATTTCCCTTTTCCAACTCGGTGATGCAGTTTTCATAAATAAATGGAAAAAATTAAGCAGTTTGTGTCTAATTTTGTGATTTAAAGCTTTTGCTCCAGTCTTTCCCATGGTTTCAAATCAAACTGTATTTATTTTCAAGATGAACTGAATTTTCAATTTTGAGGATTCTGATTTTTGAGGAGTTAAAATTCTAAAGCTGTGGAAAAAGGGTTTTTGAACTTTATAATTCCTTGATTGGTATGGAGAAACAAAGACAAAAAGGGCTTGCACAACAGCCATCTAGCAACTGACCTCTCTCTGATTTGGCACTAGTCCAGTATTTCTGGTGATGTCCCCTTGTATACCTCCTAAAGAAAGACATCAGATATGTGTAACATCACTCATGATTACCTAAAATGTTATGCCAATTAATTACTTTTGAAGTGTAGTCACTTTTCTTTTGTAGTCATGTGTAGAATGCAAGTGTCACAGACAGCGTGTTTCGGTCATGGTGATGATAATTGTTGAGAAAAAGGTTGGCCGGGACACTAGCAGAACTACTCATCTTTAGTTTATAGAGTGCCATGGGATCGTCCACCTCTGTTTAACACCCCAAATAAAAGTTGGTCTCTCTAACAGTGTAACAAATTCTCAGTAGTGCACTGAAGTTCAGCCTCCACTAAATGCTCAATTCTTGGGATCCAATCCTAAATCAGTCACCTTCTGCTTTTAGATTGAGGCTTCCACAAGTAAGCTGATAACAAATGATAATTTGTACTTTTCGAATTAGACACACTTTAGTTGATTCTGAGGCAATGAATGAACTGTTTTGTCAGCTTGGTGACTTGAAAGATTATTCATTGACTACAAACAATTATTGTTTAACAGCATAGTCTGGTCCAAATTGCTGAGGTTCAATAGATCGTTTTTTTTATTAAACACAGAAATATTCTTGGTATGACGTTACTATCCTGAAGTGATAGGCTCAACAGGTTTATTTGAAGACACCAAAAGCTTTTGGAGTCTCACTTGGACACCAATACCACCTTTCTCACTGACACCTGAAGGAGTGAGACCCCGAAAGCTTGTGTTTTCGAACCAACCTGTTGGGCTATAACCCGGTATCGCGTGATTTTTGAACTTGTCCATCCCAGTCTAACACTGGTACCTCTCCATCATAAGTGATAGGCATCCACTGAACTTGACAGAAAAGTTGGGGCTTGTCCAATTCAGTGCAACTATACCTTTAACAGTGTGATACATCTTAATTACTGCTAAACAACCAATCTCAGGATGAAAACAAACTTTTACAAGTTGGGTGCTTTATCTCATTAGACTTCGTTTATTGTCAGAGATAGTAAGTAAAACCTGTTTTCTCCTCTGTGTTAATCTATCTTTGTTAATTGTACTTTTTTTTAATCTTTTATTTCGCTGTCTGTGCATGATTTGACATAGAATTAAACATTCCACCTTCCACTCCGGTCAAGGATAGACACAATTGCTTGCTCTGTTCTTAAAAGCCCCAGAACCACTGTAGAGGGTGCTACGTTATTTACTCTATAATACAGGAAGTTGCAGAATCCCACAGATAACCAATGCTAGGTTCAAGCGTAGTGAATGTCTTTCATTCATTGAAAGCAAGGTTCCAGCCCATTTCTTCATTTCAAGGGAACTGAACATCATTGAAGTTACTAAAAGAGTATTAAAGGTGCTTTGGTTCCTTACCAAAATGGTCATTCTTCTTGTGAGCTTTGACCATCACAAATCTCATGCATGCACTTTTCAAAAGACTTGCATAATTATGACCAATAAAGTGGCCTGTGTTTAAAAAAGACTTTCTTTCTACATGTCAAAATTCTAGGGGCATGGGTCTGGGTTGGATGCCCTATGGGTCGGTGTGGACTTGTTGGGCCGAAGGGCCTGTTTCCACATTGTAGGGATTCTATGATCTATGAAATCAATTGTAGTGACCAGCTGCTTCCGACTAAGGTTAAGGTTAAGAGGTATATCTTGCCAACGTGCAGATCTTTGGTCAATAATGTAAGTAGTACAGTGGATTCGGTGAAATGATTTCTTATTTAAAAGTGATTATGTTATGGAAAATAACATTGCACAATAAGTTCTTTGAGTGATAAGCAAATATAAATGAGCTAAATGATCTTGTATATGAGCAGTTCAACTTTTGCAGTGAATACTTTTAAAGCAATCCACTCTATTTCCTTACAACTACATACATCTTTATAACCACAGTATAGTGCAGCTAATTTATCTGTGAAATGCTGTTTAGTATTTTTATTCCTTCGTGCATGAAGTGCCTTTGCATTTATGGCCGACATACAGCACAGTAATGGTTTCTATTTTTCCTTTTCAGGAATTGGAAAAGTGAAACGGAAACCAAGTATTCGTGACACTGCATCCAATGCAGATGTGGATGGTTACCCAGACAATGGAGAACGTCTATATGATTTGAATGCTCCCGCTTATGTCAAGTTCAACTACACAGCAGAGAGAGATGATGAGCTATCTTTGGTTAAAGGAACAAAAGTTACCGTCATGGAAAAGTGCAGCGATGGCTGGTGGAGGGGTAGTTATAATGGACAAACTGGTTGGTTTCCTTCAAATTATGTCATGGAAGATCTTGAGGGCACCACAGTTGAACCTGTGGGATCATTGACAGAAAGACTAGCAGTTGTGATCAGTGCACACAATGCCAAAGTACTTCATGTTGTGCAGGCTCTATACCCATTTAGTTCTTCGAATGAAGAGGAGCTTAATTTCGAGAAGGGTGAAGTGATGGATGTTCTTGAGAAACCAGAAAATGATCCAGAATGGTGGAAATGTAGGAAGGCTGATGGGCAAGTAGGTCTGGTACCTAAGAACTATGTGAATATTGTGCAAACATCACCACCAGTCATTAGCCTTGGTCCAACACCACCTCGATGTGACTACATAGGAGCAGCAACTACTGGCAGGTTTGCTGGTAGTCCATGGTATTATGGAAAGATTACAAGGCATCAAGGAGAAGTGGCTCTGAATGAAAGAGGAGTTGATGGCGATTTCATAATTCGAGACAGCGAGTCATCAGTAAGTAATGGATTAGCTATTGTAGAATTTTGAGTTTGTGTTTTCAATTATCATGCTTACAGTATTCTGATATTCCTCACGGGAAGTATGCTAATACATTATTTATAACTTTCTTTAACGTGTGTAATTCTTTAGTTTTCTGATTTGAAACTAATGGAGGGGACAATGAGGCATTACTGTATTGTTACACAAGTTCTTTAGATCCTATTTGAATAGATTGCTTCTAGTGAGTTTAATATGGACTAGCATCATTTTTGGCACACCCCTTCCCTGCAATACCTGATTTTTTTATTTTGGCATTTCACCAGAAGTCACGAGGACTTTAATATGAACCTGATTTGGGCATTTGCAACTAAAGGATCCCTCCCTTTTCTACTCTGAACATAAGATTTTACATACTATAGTTCATTGAGTCTTTGAGTTTTTTCTTTTCTCCATGAATTGAACTATAGCATCAAAAATGTTTGCCGATCAAAACATTAGCAATGTGGGGAGAGAAGCATACCTCCTTTCTCATCAGGTATGTGAGTGACTACCTATGAGGCTAGAAATACAGAAATTTACTCTAATTCTTTCTATCGTTGCTCACTGATACTCAATGGTGTGCATGCATTGTGTGAAAGAAGAATGGAGTTGGCACTTGGAGTATATGTATTTAAAAAGATACTTAATCAGCCCTTACTTTCACTTTTTTTTACAGCCCAATGACTTCTCTGTGTCTTTGAAGGCCCAAAACAAAAACAAGCACTTCAAGGTACAGTTGAAGCAAGGTCTCTACTGCATTGGACAGCGCAAATTTGACAGTATGGAAGATTTAGTGGAACATTACAAAAAAGCTCCAATTTTCACAAGCGAACAGGGAGAGAAATTGTTTTTAGTTAAACCTTTATCTTAATGCGGAAGGTAAAGATCCACTGAAATGGATTCTTCTTGCAGGGAGAGAAAAAAACAATGGAAGCAAGGAAAATTATGATTTTTATCTGACTTACTGGCAATAATGACCTAAAACAACAGATTTACTTAAGTTTTCAATTTTAACTACACTTTGTGTCCCATTTGCATTGTAATGCTGTTTAATTTTGGATAACCCTTTCTTGTATGTAAAATTTTGTGCCTTGCTTCTGTTGAGCTGCTCGTTGTGAACACACTGCCTACAGTTACCTTTTTATCATAAATTTGTCCCACTTTGCCCAATAATCTTGAATTTTTTATATTTCACTTACTACATGCTATATATAGTATATCACTTATTAAGTCTTACTACAGGTCTTTGAAATGTCTCTGTGCTTTAGAACCTTGTTGATTAGCTTGTGATATGTGAGATGTGAAATTTTATGTATTGTGTGTTTAGAATATTCATTTGCCTTTTCTGACTTTTCTTCAGTTATTCACAAGAGATATCGATCAACTATGATTTAATTTTGTTTGAACTCTTTTGGTAGAGGGTGCAAATTGCATCAGGATAAGTGCTCTAGTGTGACATAAAATGTGGACATACCAGATTTTGCCTTAATCTTTCAAACCAAAGGCTGTGTATAACTACTGTAATGTTTATATATAAAGTTACAGTTTAATCACACTTTGGTAGGTCCCGCATTAGGATGTGACTTTAGTAATATCCTTTAATATGTTTGTGTCTGTATTTAACTCCTAGGTTGAAACATAACTGATTTGAATTGATCTGTCATGTTTGATCACAGTCTCCACTTAATGCTTGCTTTGTTAATGGCTCATATTAGGGGTGCATCATATATTGTGTTGTTTAGCTTGTAATA
>NC_063344.1:56280744-56330744 GCF_021869965.1 Rhincodon typus
TTTGTTTCCTATACAGGCTGTGTGCACATGCACACACACACACATTTAGCAGCACTCATCTGATGTGACCACACTCTATTCTTTGACACTGTCCCAACAGTGACCTATTCCCAAAGCCAATTAGCTAGTAGACTCAGAAGAGAAATTAGATAGTCAACATTATGGTGGAAATTGAGGCAAAGGAGCAGTAGATGGGTCTCAAGGGACAAGTGAAGGTGGTGAAAGGAAATAGAAAAAGATGTGTGTTCAGAGCTAAAGAAGAGGAAGGTTTGGCTTACTCAACAAGAGAAAGAATGTGAGGATGCCTAGATGAGTGCAACTCTGTAAGCATTTACAAAGCTTGACACCATCTGGAACAAAGTACTCTGTTTGAGTGGCATCATATGCACAAATATTCACTCACTCCACCACTGTTAGACAGGACAACAGTGTGTACTATGTACAAAATGTTCTGCAAAAAATCACTAAGGCTCCTAAGACAACACCATTCAAATCCACGACCACATCCATCTAGAAGGACAAGGGCAGAAGATACAAGAAACCATCACCGCCAGCAAGTTCCCCTCCAAGCCACATGCCATTCTGACTTGGAAATATGTCATAGAATCATAGAATCCTACAGTCTGGAATCAGGCCATTTGGTCCATCAAGTTCACACCGACCTCAAAAAAACATCCCACCCAGACCCACCTCTACACTGTCTCCCTGCATTTCGCTGGCTAATCCAACTAGCCTGCACGTTCCTGAACACTATGGTCGACTCAGTGTGGCCAATCCACGTAACCTGCAAATCTTTGGACATATCGACATTCCTTCACTATCACTGGGTCGGAATCTTGGAATTCCCTTCCTTGGGGCATTGTGGGTCTACCTATAGCACATGGACTACAGAAGTTCAAAAGGCAGCTTACCACCACCTTCTCAAAGGCAACTAGGGACCGGTAATAAATGGACACTCATCAATATCCCATGAATGAGTTTTAAAAAGGGAAGCAACCATGAACGGACGGTCTCAATCTAGATAACAAACTTAAGTTGCTGTCTTGTTCTTTCTGCTGACAAAGGTGAAGGAGGTGGACCTGGGAGGGTGGGGAGGTGGTGTCAGGAGATGATAGGGTGATGGACATGAGGCCAGGAGGTTATCTTTATTGCCCGAGCAGATCCTGGAGGAGTGGGCAGCTATGACAGGGGGAAGTAAAGGCGAAACGGTTTGTTCTGGGGCAGCCAGATGTGGTCCTGGATGAACGGAAACCGCTGCGCGCCTAGAGATTGTCCCGCAGTGTTTGTTTTTTGTCTTTAATAAAGAAGAAACTGGGAACCACATAAATAAATCTTCTTAAAGGCAAATACGAGTTAGCAGGACACCTTCCCGGTTGGGAAGATCTGAGTGATATCAGTAATGAGTAAAAGGGGGTGTCTATTTGCTTCTACCTTGGATGGAGGAGTCATTGTGGACGGTGCTTGCTGGAGTCAATTGGAGATCTGGTGCTGGCGGGTCTCAGCCAGTTGGATCCTGGAGAATCAGAGGGATCTGTTTGTAAATATGTGGAATGGACCTTGCTATTCCAGGAGATCACCTGTGGGGTGGTGGATGGGTTGACTGAGGCTGGTGTGCGCATGCCCCCCCCCTCCTTGCTTTGCCCCCCTTCCTGCAGTACTCCTTGCTGCTTGGTTAGCTTCTGTTCCAGTCTGGAGGTGAACGATAGAGAAAAGGGAGAGAGACAGAGCATCGAGCTGGGAAGCACGGCCATCTCTGACGTGCAGCCTCTCCTCAGGTAAACCTGCAAAAAAGATCACTCTCATCTATAAACACTCCCCCCTCCCCCTCCCACTTCACTTTCCCTCCTGTCCGGGTCCCGGGAAAGATCTGGGCTCTCTCCCTGTCCGGGAGAAGGATTGGCTCGATCCCGTGAGCTGTTGTAGCAAAGCTGCCGACGTATTCTTGTGGCCGGGGAAGCTCTTTGAGCATCGTTCTGCCAGTGCTCAGTGCCAGAGAGAGAGTGGGGAAAGCAGTTTCTGATCCTGTGCACCCCCCCCCCCCCCCCCCCACCCCCAAGAGATTGAGACCAAACCCAGTGAGGCTCCTCTCTGGCATTGCATGGGGAAGGGAGGTGGCGTAAACATTTGTCTTATTGACAAAAAAAGGGTTGGCGAGAGGGGTGGGGGTTGGTCAGTTGCCTTTCTGTGTTTGTTGTGTTCGGTTTAGTATCTGCTGTGTTTGTTAGCCTCACCATTTTAACCGCGCAGTCTTGCTGTCAGCCGTCAGATTGTTCTTATCCCCACCTTACACTGTTTAAACCCAGGTCTGGCTCACTTCATGTTGTCCCCATTTCTGAGATAGAGCGAGGTCAGGGAAACGCTAAGGGTCTGGATCACCAAACCCAAACACACACACACACACACACACACACACACAGAGGGATGGTGACGGACCTGGATATGTTTTGCATGCTGCTCACAGACGAGGAGTGAATGACAAGTGAGGGTGAAGAGGACATTCAAGGACATGTTGCAGCACCTTGAGCCCGAGGTTACGGGCAGAGTCGCCGACGCTGTGTTCAGTTGCGATCCCCGTGTCCGTTTGGAGCACTGAAAGTGTCAGTGTGATAGCAGGGGAAGCCAGTCCCGCTGCTTTCTCAGGCTGCGCATTTAAAGGTAGATTTGTTTAAAGATGATTTTTGAAATGCACGATACTCGGTGTGTAAAAAAATATAAGTGGCATTAGTTATCGAGAGTTTCTTCAACGGCTTCTTTACAAAATATGGGTTTGACAGTGTTCACATTCCGGCTGCTTTCTTGCTACAGTACCTTTTACGTACTCACTTCTAAAGGATCCCAAAAGCGAGCAGACGCAATTTTCCAATGTTTGTTGGAGAGGCAAAAAAAGGCAGCTTTCTGTATGTACGAATGTGCTGCTGACATCTCGGTTTAAAGGAATCGGCGCGCTCTGGAAATACGTTACTGTTTTAAGATTGTTTCCCGACTAATTGCTTTCAGTTCCGCTCCATTGACCGTGTTGTGTCATCTTCTCTCTCGCCCCACTTTTATTGATGTGATGGTCACTGCATCGAGATCCACAACCCGCACACACTCGTTCCTGCCATGTTTTTGACATCCCCTAATATCTGGGGCTTTTACACGAGAGAGATGAGGAAGGGTGAGGGCAAGCTGATGTGTTACTCCTGGCCCTAAATTTCCCTGCATCAAGCAGAATGCAACCTAACAGCAGCTGAATTACAGCAGGTCCCGGAACCTGACAGAAAAACAGAAAATGATGGAAAACTCGGCATCTGTGGAGACAGGTTGGTGGAGGCAGCTGACATGGCGACTTATTCTCTCTCTCTCTTTCTCCACAGATGCTGCCTGACCTGCTGAGTCCGTTCAGTTTATACCCTTTTTTGCCGTACTGTAACATTTATTTTAAATCTGTCGTCCTAATTCAAACATTAGACCATGCACGAGGGAATGTACCGTCCCCTGTTAACGAACCCTTTCCCTCTGTGCCATGAATATAGAAGCACATCTTCTATAAGACCTAGGAGGTTAGTTATTTACTTAGCAAAGTGATATTTTAGACCCTCAGATAATTCTCTCTCAGTAAAAAGACTGACTCGAAGTTACAGTCGTTGAAATATGCTGAATTCATTTATTTTCGAGAAATATCTACCTTATTATCAAGCAATCACCACCATTTGATCAAACGGGCAGTCTGACCTTCCGTATTGCTTAACTATACTCAGGAAGTTACACCAAGAAAAAGAATATATACAGAGTAAAGAGAATTCATCCAAAAGAAAACTGATTTGGGACAATCTTCAGCGCTCAGATAGTTTGCACATTCTCCCCGTGTCTGCGTGGGTTTCCTCCGGATGCTCCGGTTTCCTCCCACAGTCCAAAGATATGCAGACGAGGTGGATTGGCCATGCTAAATCGCCCCTAGGGATGTTTCGATTAGGTGTGTTATAGGGGGATGGGTCTGGGTAGGATGCTCTGAGGGTCGAAGGGCCTGTTTCCACACTGAAACCAAAACGAATTAACCTGGGGGACCACGGTGTAATAATGCACGCAGTGAAGGAGCCGAGAGCTGGCAGAGTAGACATATCCCGTGAGAGGCAACACCACTCAAAATCTCCTCTAAAAGATTCCATCGGGAATACTCTGCTCGGACACTGCCTGGGTTACATTGGTCCCTGCTACAAGCAGCTCCTCATTTGCATAAGGCCGACTGGGCATAAAGATGGTTCCCAGAGTGAATTTTCATTCGCCTTTTTAAAATAATTTCTTTTGATTTTAGACCCTTTGTTAATAGTTCCAGTTTCTCTGTTCCTGAGCGAGTTACTGTCGAAATATCATTTGGCAGCCTGGACATAGTTGGAAATCATTTAGGGACATTCAGAGGTCCCCCCAGGTGTTAATCGGCAGAAATAAACTCCTATTAAATAGGGACAGACGCCACCGACAGAGCGGAATTCATCCTTGTGGAGTTCCTCCATATATTTCCCATGGGATTTAATAACATCAATGATACAACTCATCCCGGGTAATAGTGAAGTGGTTTCAACTAATCAGCGTCTCTCGTTTAATCTTGCAATATTTTTGTTAAAACTCCTTATACACACACGTTGATACTTGGAAGAGAATGGAATTGATCCTTATTGCTTTTTGCGAAATTTAAATCTTAAATTGAACTCCAAGTAAAAAAAACACCTTGAATTTCTGTAGACCCATGTGAAGGAACGTGATGGAAATTATGAGGTTTTCGGACCCACGTGAGTGATCTTTGAGTCAGACTGCGGTAAATCTTGCAAGTCACATTTTTATTCAGTTTCTGTTTCCGGATTTAACAGTGATAGCATGTATGTAAGTGAACTATTTACTTGACAACACTTAAAAAAACTCAAAAAAATTACTCATTAATACCATATATAATTGCAATAAAAATGTGCTTTAATGAGCATTCAATCCTAATCCTTAGGAAACAGTTGACTTCAGTTTTTAAGTGTGAGGGAGCACCCTGTGAGTGGTGAAACATTCCTTAAAATACGCAGTGAATGTGGAACCCAGATATTTTTTCACTATTTGGATCAGTATATTACCACCATTGAGGGTTAGCTGTCTTAAGCCCCATCAGAAGAAATTTATTTTTAAAGGTTTTCTGAATCATGACTTTCTGTTATAGACTGACAGTTACTAGGTGGTCTGATTCATGTAGTGAATTAATAATGGCTTCTTTTGCAGGTCTGTTAATAATGGAAATAGTATCCAAACATACTTCCTCTCACAACTTTAGGAATGTAAGCAAAGAGAGTGGTTTGTTTTTTTGCTCCCAGAGCTCTGACCACACAAATGACAAAGAATTACAGCTGCCAGGTTTTTGGTTTCAACAAGCTTTGATGACAAAGTAAACTTCGTGATATTAGACATTATTCATGTGCAATAGAGTGAATGAGGAAAGCTTAACTGTTTCAGTAGTGGTCAGACACCACCAAAGTTTTTGTTTCAAAAAGCTAATTAAAAAAAAATCTATATCCTGATGGAAAGAAAGACAGATGTATCCAGTATTATTTGTGTTTGAGTTAAGCTTAAGAGACTATTTACAAGAATGAGCCAAAGGAGGAAAGAACAGCATTAAAAAAAATCTCAGAATGTGACAACTTTTGCATTATTCACAGAGGACAGGAGTTTTCATATTTGCAGTCTCCAGCCCATATTGACAAGTTCTTTGCAACCCAATAATAGCATACTGCTTGGGACCCTGTGCAAATATTGAAGGCGTCAGGTCCAACTAACTCTTCTGAGGAAGGGTCACTGGACCTGAAATGTTAACTCTGTTTTTATCCTTCACAGATGCTGCCAGACCTACTGAGCTTTTCTCACAACTTCTGTTTTTGTTCCTGATTCACAGCATCCGCCGTTCTTTCGGTTTTTAACTCTTCTACACAGCCAGTACAGTGAACAGAACAGAAAACCATTGCAACAAGTTGCCTTGAATTTTTAAAAATTTCATTTCAAATCTCCATTGTAAACTTTTAGTTACTGGACCCCTAGACCCTTGCCCTTAGCATGGCTGCTAAATTGTAACTGAGATTATTCTTTGTGTACAGCTTTCTTGACAGTCAGGGGAAAGTGCCCTTACTTTGCTGTTAACTGTAAAATCTATATTCATTCATAACTCCATTGATGTTTGATGATTTTATCATGGGCTTCCTATCACAATCACCAAGTGATCCGCTGTTTTGGAAATGACACATTGAAATAAATCAAATAATGCTATTAGTATTTCTATAATCTGCCTAATAGTTCAAATAATGAATGAAACCTAGTTATACCAATCAGATATGTTCTCCAGAACTCTGTTCTAGCCGAAGGAATGCTTAAACATGCTGCTTGGAGTTTTTGGTTCAATAACAGTTAGTTGTCCTAAAATTGGAAGCTTATTATTATTGCTATAATAAAAATAAAAAATCCCCTGTTCTTTCAACTCAGGCTAATCTTGTATGCAAGATAGAAGAGGCATCACAAACATAAACATTTCACTTCAGTGAGAAGATAGTAATTACTTATTCTAGTATTGATAGCTGATGGAGCTGTCTTCTAGAAGGAAAAGTGGAGGGTAGGAATGACAGATGACTCAGAGTATTGCAAGGAGCTACTGTGGATGTGTGAGGATGGTGCAAGACAGACAAGCATGACATACTATGACAGCAGATCTCCCAGTAGAAGTAGTTCCAAGCAGCATCAGCAGCAGGAGGAAGGAGCATTGACATGCACTCTAGTTGTGTAGCTGACTTTTCTGAATAATTGGTAGAAGTAACATCTGACTGACCTTGATTTCTTGAATAGCTGTTATAAAGACTTGTGTTGAAAATGTGCCAGGGGTAATGACCAGTTATTTATTATTGTTTCTATATGTGATGTATCAACTTGACTCTTTGTCATCTCATTCTTTTACTTCTTTGCCATTCCAAGTGATTAAAATAATTTATAAAAAATCAGCGACCCAGGGATTAGCTAAACATCCTGTAATCAGGTCCTTCATAGTGTTGTGATTTTTGTAACATTCTACAATCTATCAGTGGAAGGAATTGCTGTATTAATGCAGCCATGAAGAGGATATAGCTTAAATTAGTGCTTAATAATCCATGACTTGCTATTATATGTTTCAGTTGGTGTGGTGCTCAACATTGCTGGTAAATATAAATTGCAAATGCTGTTCCACTGGTACAGTAATGATAAAAAACATAAAGATTTAACTTTTCTGTGAAATTTGCTGCAGGGAAGAGACTCTGCCTCAGAAAAATGGCATCTTCACCAATTAAAACAACATACCCCTCAAAGAAGAGAGTGAAAATCCACCCAAATACAGTGACAGTGAAATACACAGCACATTACCCACAGCCTGAAGAAGAGGGCTATGAAGACACATACCTAGATAGTGAAAATTATGTTGAAGATAACCCAAAGAAAAAACTTCTGGATGACACTAAAAAACAAGGAAGAACCTATTCTGGGACAGTTGATGTTCGTCAGAGTTTATCGGAAGAACAGAAAGATAAAGGGATGGGACAACAGACAGAAAATACTGGACAAAATATGGTTTCTGAGCCAAGAATAACCTGGGTAGCTCTGTTTGGAGCTGCCTTAGCACATGGCTGTGTTGCTTTAATTACTCGTCTTGCTGCTGATCAGTCCAAAGTACCATCACTGGAGCTTCTCTTCATTCGTTCTGTGCTGCAGATTTTTGCTGTTGTGGTTGTCTGCTATGGAAATGAGCATCCTCTTGGACCCAAAGGATATAGAATGGGTCTGTTTCTGTATGGAGTATGCAATGTCATTTCCATCACCTGCGCCTACACCTCCTTTGCAATTGTGCCCCCTAGCAATGGGACCATTATGTGGAGAGCCACTACCACAGTGTTCAGTGCCATTCTGGCCTTTCTACTGGTAGATGAATGCATGGACTACACTGACATTGTCACTGTGGTCTGCAGTGTCTTTGGCCTTTGCCTAGTAATGATCCCCAACATTGTTGATGAAGATAATTCATTAGTGGGCCTTTGGAAGGAAGCCTTTGGCTATACCATGACAGTAATGGCTGGGTTGACCACAGCTCTGGCTATGATCATTTACAGAGCTATCAAAGAAAAAATTAGCATGTGGACTGCTCTCTTCACCTTTGGATGGACAGGTACAATTTGGGGTGCATCCACAATGTTTATCTTACAAGAGCCTATTATCCCATTGGATGGAGAAACCTGGGGGTATTTATTGGGGATCTGTATCTGTTCTACTGTGGCTTTCTTAGGTGTATATTATGCACTGAATCGATTCCACCCAGCATTAGTTAGCACAGTCCAACACTTAGAGATCGTAGTGGCTATGATCCTCCAGTTACTTGTCCTTCATATGTTTCCAAGCATGTACGATCTTATTGGTGGATCAGTCATCATTTTCAGTGTCTTCGCACTGACCGCTTATAAGCTTTATTGGGTCAACCGTCATAGCAGACAGGATTACCTGGAGATAACAAATTCCCCCATCAAATGAATGTTAATAATGTATTAAATAAGTAGAAGATTAAATGTGAGCAGGCAACTCTATAAATGTCAACTGTGCAATATTCCTGTATTGTGGTGTTGAAAGACAGTCAGTTGCTGTTACTTTTCTGAATGTTCTGTGGAATAAAATGTGCTGCAGACAATTCTGAAGTGTTTGTATTCATTAATGAAAATAATACAATGTATATGCAAGGCTGATAGGATGATGATTGATGTAATGTAGCATCATGCATAGTATTGTAGAAGTTTTGCTTGGTGATTTGAAATGTTTACAGCATTGTGTGGTTAATTTTCTTTTGATATTTTAATATCTAGGTTTGGTGAATAAGTAGTATTAATTGAAAGAATTGAACGCAACATTCTACATATTGTGTCTATAATAGTCAACAAAAGTAGCTTTGTTTCTAAATAAGGGACTCTGATTTAGTCATGGATCAAACATCTGTTTCATAATATGATACCAGATTACTGAGAAATCTATTTCCTCGTACTATTTGCTTATTTTAATTTGGAATTAATTTATTTATGGCACATGCCTAGATCACAGCATTTCTTAACATAACAGTTATACTGGCATTTCTGCATGCATGGATACATGGATAAGCTATGCATATAGAAGAGAGACATGAACCATGATCTAGCTCCTCACCATTATAACAGAAGGAGTGCACACCATGTGTGCTTTGTTCAAACTGCGACATAAATCAAGAGACATAGCATCTCTTAACCTGCAGCATACCAGGAGTATCAGATATGTTAAGACATAGTTGATCATGAAAAGAGTGATTTTTTTTTCCCAGATTCAAGGATTTTTATTGTCCATTCTATTCTTCATTTCAGAAGTGTGCAGTGTGAATGAATACTTGTAGGTCTGTATGTGCATCATCATACCAACATCAATGGTTCATGGATATTGAAATGGCATCAATGGTTTACAGGGAGCAAAGAAAAGTTGGGTATATGAATAGCACAATCCCAACCTATGTGACATTAGAAGCCAAGAACTGATGTGCACATCACGATGTAGAGCAGTGGCTCAGGGCAGCTCTACAGCATCTGAGCCAGAAGTTGTCAGGTTAATGTACAAGTTATTCGAGGCTTAATATTTAACCTATCACTGTTTGTGCAGTACTGAGGGATTGTTGCATTGACAGTGGTGCTTGCTTTTAGGTCAGCCGGCAAATTGAGTCACACCATGCCCAATCAAGTGGAAGTAAAGATGATGTATGTTAGTCTTTGAATAAGAACAGGAGAATTCTGCCACTGTCCAGGCCAGCAGTTATCTCTCAAACAACATGAAAATTAGTGTGAAAGGAACTGAGGAAGGAGAATTCTTCAGGTTCATGCAGGAGGACTTTTTCACCAGCATAGAGCAAGTCGAATAAGAAAGTGTGCAGTTCTGGATTTAGTTTTAGACAATGATACTTGGCAGGTGGAGGGAATGGCTGTGGGAGAGCATTTTAGTGGCGATGGCCATAATTCAGTTTTACCACCGTTGTGGAAAAGGACAAAGAGAGAACAGGAATTAAGAATTCTAAATTGGGACAAGTTCAATGTTACCAAACTGATTGTGATTAAGCAGAAATGTTCTGGAAACAGCAAATTGAAAGTAAATCAGTATTACAGCAGTAGGAGACATACAAAGAGGAAATTCAAACAGTTGATATTAAACCTGATCCCCCAAAGAGAAAGGGTGGCATGGCCAAATCTAGGCACCCCTCTCCCACTGTGGATGTCAACGATTTTACAAGGTAAGATAAGGCAGAGAAGGAAAGCTTATGTCCAACAACAACTACTCAATACTACAGAAAGCCAAGAGCTGTATTGAAACTGGAGCATTGAAATTGGAAATAAAATCAGGAAAGCAAAGGGGAGCAGGAAAAAAATATAGGCAAGCAATATCAAGGTGAACCCAGAGATGTTTTACTGACACATTAGAATAAGTGGATAACTAAGGAAAATGCAGGGCATCATAAAAGATCAAAAGTGACGTCTGTGTAAAGGCTGAAGATGTTGGTGTAGTTATTAATGAATGTTTTGTATCTCTCTTCACAGCAGGGGGAATGATGCAGATATTTTAGTTCAGGAGAAGAAATATGATGTAGTGAATGTGGTAAATAAAGGGAGAGGATAAGTAATAATGGGATTAGCATCCTTGCAAATGGAGAAATCACTGGTGCCAGATGTAAAGTACCCCAGGCTATTCAAGGAAGCCAGGTATGGTACAGGGGGAGCTCTGATTATCAATTTCCAGTCTTCACTGTATACGTGTGTGGTGCTAGAGGTTCAAAGGACTGCTGATGTTGTATCTTTGTTTAAAAAGGGAACAAGGGATAAACCAAACAACTACAGGCCAAGTAGTCTAACCTCAATAATGGGAAAAGATTTGGAAAAAATTCTGAGAGACAGGATAAACTATCATTTAGAAAGATGTGAGTTAATCAAAGATATTTAGCATAGACTTGCTCAGCAAAGATCCTGTATAATTAACTTGACTGAAATGTTTGATGAAGTAACAGGGTGGATCAATGAGGCTAGTGTAGTTAATGTGGTCCACGTGGATTTTAATAGGGCTTTTGATAAGTTCCCACAGGGTAGACTTATTAAAATATGCCCAAAGGATCCAGGGAAATGTAATAAGTTAGATATAAAATTTCCTCAGTGGCAGGAAACAAAAGGTAATTGTTGATGAGTGGTTTTCCAACTGGAAGGCTGTTTCCAGCGGGGCTCCACAGGGCTCAGTGCTAAATCCCTTGCTTTTTGTGATCTACATTAATGATATAGGAATAAATGAGAATAGGTTTGGCTTGTACTCATTGAAGTTTAGAAGAATGAGAAGTGCCCTTATTAAAACATGTGGCAAGGCTGTTTTCCCTTATGGAAGAATTTAGAAGGAGAGGGCATATATCAGTGTGCGGGCTTGTCTTTTTAAAACAGAGATGTGGCAGAATTTCTTCTCTCAGGAGGTAGTGAATACGTGGAATTCTTTATCACTGAAAGTGGTCAAGGCTGGTTTGTCAAATGTGTTCAAGACTGAGATCGATAGATTTTTAATCAGTAAGGGAATCAAGGATAATGCTGGAAAGAAGAGTTGAGGATTACAGATCAGCCATGATCTTATGAATGGCTGACCAGACTCAACAGGCCAAATGGCCTATATCTGCACCTACATCTTGCGATCTCATGAATGTGGGGGCAACGATTGAGAAGTTTGTAGGTGACTCAAAAATTTACTGTGGTTGTTAGTGAGGAAAGTAGGTGTAGAGTGCAGGAAGATATCAATAGACTGGTCAGGAGATCTGGCAAGTATCAGTTGGAATTCAGCACAAGAGATTTGTCTGGTGATGTATTTGGTAGGTAAAACATGGTAAAGGAACACACAATAACTGGGAGCATATTGGAAGGAGCAGAAGAAGTGAACAATCTTCTAATGAATGTCCATGGATCCAGAAGGTAGCAGGTTGATAAAGTGGTTAAGAGACATGTAGAATTTTTTTTAGCAGAAGCTGGAATTGTATCAATCAGTGGTTAGGCCACACCCTGAATACCGTATGCTGCTTTGGTCAGTTCAGCACAAAAAGGAATGGATTTACACTGGAGATGGTACAGAGATGATTTACAAAGATGTGATCAGGCCTGGAAAAAAACAGCTATGTGACTGGCATTGTTCCCCTTGAAAGAGAAAAGTCGGAGGGGAGATTTGATTGAGATGTACATTGTGAGGGGCTTGGATAGAATGAATGGAAAAGACTTACTTACCTTAACAGAGAGATCAGTGACTATGGAACATGGATTTAAAGTGATTGGTAGAAAGATGAGAAGGGGGGCTTAAGTTTTCAAAAAATATTTTACTCAGAGAGTGTTAGGTGTCTTGAACACATTGCCTGAAAGGACTTCTGCATTTTCTATCCTTGAATAATTTAGACAGTGCTTCAATATTCAAATAAAACCTGCAAGGCTAAGGACAAAATGCTGGAAAATAGGATTTGACTGGTCGCTTGCTTTTCCTCTGGTGCAAACACAATAGTAGACAATGGCCTGTGTGGTACACTTTCTATGATTTCAATGAATAAAATTTATTCTCTGGTTATTCAGCTCATTATCATTTTTGTGACTTTGCTGTGTGTAGTTTTACTATAGTTCCTTGCAATACAACAATTATCACAGTTCATGAGGACTGTGTTGGCTGTGAAAAACTTTGGAATGTCTTCAGATAATCAAAGGTGCTATCTAAATCCAAGTTCTTTCTTAGCACAAATTAATCGTTAGATATCAGATCTGGACTTCCAAATTTTCCAAATTGCAAATGTGTCCTTTACATCTACCTCCCTCCTGAATTTATTGACTTTGATGGTGTACTGTAAATGTTAGCTATCCCAGTATTTACTGTGGAGAAGGATATGGAAGCTAGGGAACTTGGGGAAATAAATGAACTTGGTCCAACTCATCCATACCAACCAGATATCCTAAATTAATCTAGTCCCATTTGCCAGCATTTGGCCCATATCCCTTTAAACCTTTCCCATTCATATATCCAGATGCTAAGGTCTGTTTGTTTGGCCAATACATTCTTTGTGGATACATGGGTGGCATGGCAGCTCAGTGGTGAGCACTGCTACCTTACAGCATCATGGACCTGGGTTCGATTCCACCCTTGGGCAGCTGTCTGTGTGGAGTTTGCACATTCTCCCCATGTCTTTACGGGTTTCCGCTCGGTGCTCTGGTTTCCTCCCACAGTCCAAAGATGTGCAGGCTATGTAGACTGGCCATGCTAAATTGCCTGTAGAGTCCTGTAGGGGTGTTTAAGTTAGGAGATTTAGCCGTGGGAAATACAGGGTAGGGGTATGATTTTGAGTGGGATGTTCTTTGAAGGGGCAGTGTGGATTTGCTGGGCCATTTGGCCTGTTTCCACACTGTTTTTTTCAAAAAGCCCATAATTTATAGACCTTCAGTCATTTTATAAATTCCTACTTTCGAAATAAAACCAGTCTGACTCCAAACGAAAACACAAACAGATTCTAAGCAAGGCCTCATACCAAACATGCATTGTCTGACATAATATATCACCTCTTCTTTACACTGATGAAATCTTTAGTTCTCACGGGACAGTGACTTCAAAGGAATTTGGGGATTTACATATACATATTAATCAATTAAAACTTTCTAACTGATTTAAGATTTAACAGCATCTTAGGTTTGTTTAATACATCCTCATCAGTGGTGTGACCCTTTGGTCTGTTTGATTCTGTGTCTGATACCACCTCTCTCACCAACACCTGAAGAAGGAGCGAGACTCTGAAAGCTTGTATTTACAAATAAACCTTTTGGATTATAATCTGGTGTCGTGTGATTTCTGACCTTGTCCACCCCAGTCCAACACTGGCACCTCCACATCTTTGTTTGGCAGCACTCTCCAGGACCTTACCAATAAGTGTATAAGTGCTGCCCTGATTTGCCCTACCAAAATGTTGCACCTCACATTTTTCTAGATTAAACACCATCTGCCACTTCTTGGCCCAGCAGCCCATCTGATCAAGGTCCCATTGTACTCTGATGTAACCTTCTTTGCTGTCCCATACACCACCAATTTTGGTGTCATCTGCAAATATATTAATCTTACGTACTAAATAAAGGAAGGGTTTAGAGGGATGTGGACCAAATGCTGGTAAATGGGACTGGGTCAGATTAGGATGTCTGGTCAGCACTGACAAGTTGGACCAAATGGTCTATTTCCATGCTGTATAACTCTATGACTCTAAGCATGAGCCTCAAAAATAAAGATCAGCAAGCTGCCTAAGCATATAGACAACAGAACCGAGCATAGACTCATTATCATCTCAATTTCACACTAATACTTCTAACAATGTTTACTGGAAAGCAACAAAGAGCAAAGTTCCCCTGTCTAACCCAAGTTATTGAGGCTGGTTGTAATATTCTTATTGCTACCCAGCTGAGATCAACTCAGTCTGCAGAACCAGAGATTGGAAATAATAGCCTATTGTGTGGGAATTTAGGAAACAGCGTACAAATATGGAAATGTGGTTATCACCTAATCTTTCATTAAGCATGTTACTTCATTTTCTTGTCCCAATGAAATGAAGCTGTGGAATAATAAGTCCCAACTATCTTAATTCCAAATAACATTAATTTAAAAATAACAATTGAGCTATATCTAATAACAGAGCACATTAAAATAACAATCCAAAACTGATGACTCATAATTCTGCCGTTGGATCAGCTGTGACCTAAGTAAAACCTTTCAGTCATATTTTACCAAAAAGCAATGACACGGAAGTTTTTACATCGTGATATAAGCCAGAAAATCACATTATTTCACATTCTTGTGGTCACTTATAGGACATACATTCAATTCTATGTAATAACTATAGTTACACCAGTCCAAATATGTTTGTAAAATTCCAGTTTAAGATTAACAAAATACTCAGGAGTCTTAATTGAAGATGTTCACTTTAACTGTCATCTGAAAGTAGATCATTTCAGCGACAACTAGGAAATTCCTTTATGATGATCCATTAAGTTGACCCTCTGTGTAACTGATCCAAACAGATCAGGAAGGTGAGATAACAAGGTGTAGAGCTGGATGAACACAGCAGGCCAAGCAGCATCAGAGGAGCAGGAAGGAATCTCAGATTCTCCAGCATCTGCAGTTCCTACTATCTCAGATCAGGAAGGTGTCATGTTAATCATTTGACTGTGCTGGGCCAGCGTATGTCAGCTGCAGCTGAGCAGTTCAGATGCTGTTATTAGTCTCAGTGATCTGGGCAAGCCATGCAAATTCTGCTAGAGTTCCTGCTTCTGACTGCATAGATGTGTGGTCATCTGTCCCCGCATGGTAACTTCTGCAGCTATCTAGATACTCAATATACGCTGATGAGGTGCAGTGTAATCTTCAGCAAGCACCTAACCCAAGGACAGGTTAGTGTCTCAAGAAAAAAGGGGGAAAATTAGTGAGAAGAATACTCCAAAACTTTTCCAAGGCCATAATATCACCCATTATGTGAAGAGACCTGATGTAGTCTAACCGTATATATAATGGCTTTACGAAAAACATGTTCTTTATGAGCTGAACCAGTTTGAATTGCCAAACATACTCAGAGAGGAATCTTACAGTGTTTTTTTTTTACTTACTGGCCTTCGGTATTTCTATTTTTATTATGTTTCTCCCAAACTGTTATGTGCTTCCTGGGGCACAAGGTATACAACTGCCAAGTCACAATGTCCCAGTTAGCATCAGTGTGGGGGAGACTTGATGGACCAGCTAGTCCTTTACAACCTATCTTTCTTGTATGTTTATAAGGCAACAAACAGTAACCTGAAAAGAGAATGAACATTTAGTTTAAAGCAACTGCTATTTCTAATACCCTTTAGAGATATGACATAGCTGTAGAGGTAAACAAGAGAATGTGTTAACATGTGTACAGCTGTACAAACACAAGCTTTGTGTTTAAACAAACTGCAACATATATTGAAAGCATTCTGAATGAAATGTGTGAAACACACTATGGGTAGCAGTCCCTTGTGGAATTGAGTGACAAGATTTTGGGGTTGTGAGCTCTGAAGTTATAATGGCACATTAGATTGTCAGGAAAATCCTGGGATGGGTTCCAAGGTACCATGGGACACACACAATTATGTCCCCCTCAGCTCGCATTTCATTGGAAAATGTAGAGAGTGAACAAGGTTCAGGGTGGTAGCCTCAGTGTCTATTGTGGGTGCACCTAATTTTTTTCTGTTATGAAATTCCTACAGCCATTCGGCCCATCAAGTTCACACCAATCCTCCGAACAGCATCCCACCCTATCCCTGTAACCCTGAATTTACCATGGCTAATCCATCTAGCCTGTACAATATGGGCAATTTAGGATGGCCAATCCACCTAACCTGAACATCTTTGGACTGTGGGAAGAAACCGGAGCACCCAGAAGAAACACATGCTGATGCAAGGAGAATGTGCAAACTCTACACAGACCGTCACCCGAGGATGGAATCAAACTCAGGACCTTGATCCTGAGAGGCAGCAATGCTAACCGCTGAGTCACTGTGCTGCCCTGGTCAAGTTTATTGGGAAGGGAGGGGAGTGAACATTCAAGTGACACATGACAAGATCACATCAATCAATGGAAATTCTTTTTTCATTCATTCATAGGATGTGGCCATCGCTGGCTGGACCGCCACTTATCTCCCAATTGGAATATCAGCAAGTGGAGAAGGGGGCTCCTGTTGCAATCTGAGAGTTGGAGTCATGGGGTTTGAAGCCTCATTAGTATAGTGCTTCTTTAAGCTGGAGCTGAAGAGGCTGAGAGTCATTTTGATAATTACCAGCAATTTGCAGTTCACATATCATCTACAAATTGTAATGCAACAATTCTCTCTCCAGCTGCTCATTAAGCTTAGTGAATATGATAACATTTTCACAAAATCGTCTAAATTTTAAAACACATGATGTTTGTATATTTGAAGATAGGCTTCTCTTTAATAATAAATAATGATGGTTACTATTCTACAGTTCTGTTTCACTTTGGCATCATCTTTGGACCCTGCTCAACAACCGAAGGCTTCTCTCCTCTGTAGTCTTGGTCAACAACTCTCGTATCCTCAAAATTCCCACCTTAGGGGGTCACCACAAGTCTGAAGCATTAAAATGGGGTCACAGAGGGGAAAACGTTTTCTTTGAAAGGAAAATCTCATTAGTAAAGCTTTACTATCTTGCCTTGAAAATTAGGCAGATTCTGCTATATCCAAGCTCCGAAATTCTGCATAATCATCCTAAATTTAACATCTGCATCTTTGGCTCAATATTCCCTTCTGGTCCAGGTCTTAACATTTGGTTTCTGGCACTTTTGAGATTCACTTTACTTATCCAGTGATTAGCAGAGCCAGAAAGATGAGGCAGATCCTGGGTTAATTCAGTCTGTGCTGAGTTCACTGATGATTGACGATAAGGGCACAACTGTTGAAATCAGCGCCCCTGGGATAGGGATGGAAAATTGCCCTGGGTTCCTGTTCTGATTGTAATTAGCTCTTGCTGGAATTGCAAATTTTGGGCAGGCTGCCTGTGATTCACTTCATGGTAAAATAGCATTCACTGTCAAACCTGATGCATGAGTGATAGACATATAATAGAGCTGCCAGAGAGTGAAAGTAGGTTCTACAGAGCTGCACCTGAGTAAGTAGCCTTGCCTTCAGGGGAGAAGTGGTGGAGGGTAAACTGACAGAAAAATAGATAAGTACATTGATGTTCTGGATGCTAATTAATTTTGGACACTGGATTGGCACAGGATTTCAAACTGTCACTTCTGGATGGAATCAATTTAAATAATTTCTATCATGTTAAAAATAGTATTCAGTAAATGGCACATATTTGATATTACACTGGTCTGGAAAGTGTTTAAAAATATAACGTTAGCAATTCTTTTCATGTGATTCTATGTTAATGTTTGCAATAATTGTGGCCTTTTATCAGCAAGTGAAGCGATTCTCTTTCCAATAAATAAACCCAATTATATGGTGCGTGTGTGGGAAACATATTCATTACTGACCTAGTTGAGTCTTTCTCATGGGATATTTAGATATTCTTTGGTAATGTATTCATTGGGAAGTTTAGTTTCCTCCATCAAGCAGACATACAGTAGAACGAGATCTACTATCTAGCCTATACACATATTTCTTGCCTGCTCCTCGCTTCTTTAAATATCACTGTCATTGTTTTCTTGAACAGGTGAGGCCCCTGCCTGAGGCCAACGAATGAATATAAATTCAGATTTCATCACTTGGTGAGGGCACAGATGCCATTTACCTGCCTCCTGTGTGGATGGCCATGCTGGATGCCCATTCATCAAGTGTGGCGTATTCCCTGCCATTAAGGTGTAAATCTCATCCTGAGATGGCCTGGAGGAGTTCTCTGCCATTTGCACAGGGAAAATTTGAGGTTTTGCCAATTTTGATGTCCCCTCACCACTCCCTATTCCCGCCAGCCAATACAGGGAGCCATCCTGAGTCCTCTCCACTGTGAAATAACCCACTACTGGCTTAGCAACCTCTGGGCTGCCTGATATACATTGACTCAAGTTTAGCAAACTGCTTCTGGCCACCTACTTCATGAAGGTAGCTAACTGACAGGATATTATTGAAGCCCTGTCATTAGATGGAATAGGGATCTCAGTGCAATGTGTCCTGGAAATGTGAAATGTTGTCACCTTACATGTCCATTGTTTCTTACCACAGTAGATTGGCCTTAGTGGTGTCTTTAATTAACATATTTGCTTTCATGCCCTACGTTTGATGTTGGTAATTGGATAGGAAGTGCAAACAGTTTGAAATGCACAGACTCTGAACTTTCTAATGTGCTTCCAGGGACATAACCTGATTTGACAGTTTGGGCTTGACAGCTCAAAAACGTCAAGTGTGATGACATCTACACTATGTGGCTTGGCAGTAATGAAAACTTTGACAAATGTCAGAGAGGGGTCAGGACTACATGTAAGTTATTGTGTTGACAGACCAGACAACCTATTGGACAATCAATCATTGGACATTAGACAAACCAAATAGTGTGTCATAAGAAAAGTGCAAGCTTTTTATTCTTCTCTCTCAAACCTTCCATTCAATGTAATATTGGCTCCCGAAGTACTGACATATACTTCTCTCATATCACATCATCAGATTGATTTTGTTTGCAGTAAAGCCACACTTTGTTATATTGCTTCATTCAAATTGTTGGATAACTCAAACCTTTTTCATGTAAAATAACACTTAAATTATTATAAGTCGAGCGTGTTAAAAATGCATGAGACAATGAACATTAATTTTCTCATTATTAGACCACATCAAACTTTCATGGTTTCCCTTTCATCCAGCACTTGTTTGGGGCAGTGATGCTGAACATTACATTTCTGATGAGGAAAGTCCCGAAGCCAGAGATAACCAGAGATTCAATCTGTGTACCAGTGAGTTCCCATGTGAATTGTGCTAAGTGGAGAAATGCAAGGCATAGGTTGTGGTACCTACTTTGGTTGCAAAAATAGAGAAATTCAGAAGAGGAAGGCATTCTAATAGGTGGAAGTATCACATGGTGGCAAGGATAGGTATATCCTATGAGCTGGGGAGATGCAGCCAAATATAGGGTGTCCAGTGTAAAGTATCCTAATGCAGAAATTCTGCATACAAACACTGAATTGATTTCATTTAATCATAATAGACTGTGATATCACTTGCTTTATTATTGAATGCCATGCTAGGACATTTTGTTAGCCTGCTAATGTCAAATAAACCTGTCTAGAAATGAGGGTGTGAATGTCAAGTGATGGTAGAATCACTCTGGGATGTGATTGCCCTGGACTGCTGACATAAGTTTGCCAACTCTCACTTTTGAGATTGTTGTGAATACAACATTGTTTTTGGAAACATGCTCCAATAAGAAGGTTAAAATGGAGTGGGGTTAAACCAATAAGCAAAGAAAGCAAGAGGGATATAAAAGGAAGGTGTATGACAGATGGAAAGGAAACCATCATTTAAAGAATAATTCAGTGTAGTGCTTCACCAAAACCTGAATAAAAGCAACATACTGCAGGTGCTGGAATCTGAAATACAAATAGAAATTGCTGGAAAAACTCAGCAGGTCTAGCAGTATTGGTGGAGGCAGAAGCCGAGTTAATATTTTGAGTCCAACATAACTGAAGAATCATATTGGACTCGAAATAGTAACTCTGCTTCTGCCTCCATCAATGCTGCTAGACCTGCTGAGTTTTTCCAGCAATTTCTGTTATTATGAACTCATCAAAGCTTCTTTCACAATACCTCCCAAATAAACCTCCAAAAAGTAATTTGTGGGATATAAGCATTGCTGACAAGTCTAGCATTTGCTGCCATCCTTAAATGGTCCTGAGAATTGCTTAGAAGGATAAGGGGGAACACGTGGACCACCACCACCTAGAAGGTACTGTCAAGTTACAATATTCAGCACCATTCATGACTGCTCAGATACTGATGGTATTACCATCACTGAATCTCCCACTATCAACATCCTGGGTGTTATCATTGACCAGAGACTCAACTGGACTCACCACATAAACACAGTGACTACTAGAGTGGGCCAGAAGCTGGGAATACTGTGGCGAGTAACTCACCTCCTGACTCACAAAGCCTGTCCACCATCTACAGGGCACAAGTCAGGAGTGTGATGGAATACTCCCCACCTGCCTGGATGAGTGCAGCCCCAACAATACTCAAGAAGCATGACCCCATCCAGGACAAAGCAGCCCACTTGATTGGCACTACATCCACTCCCTCCACCACCGATGCTCAGTAGCAGCAGTGTGTACTATCTACAAGATGCACTACGGAAAGTCACCAAAGATCCTCAGACAGCAGCTTCCAATCCCACAACCATTTCCATCTAGAAGGACAAGTGCAGCAGACATATCAGAACACCACCACCTTCAAGTTCCCCTCCAAGCCACTCACCATCCTGACATGGATATATATCACCGTTCCTTCACTGTCGCTGGGTCAAAATCTTGGAATTCCCTGCCTAATGGCATTGTGAGTCAACCAACAGTAGGTGGACTGCGGCGGTTCAAGAAGGCAGCTCACCACCACCTTCTCAAGGGCAACTAGGGATAGGCAAGAAATGCTGGCCAGCCAGCAACGCCTACATCCCACAAAAGAATAGAGAAAAAAGTTGTAGATACTTTGAGAGAATTCTGCTATGACCTCGCCTTGGACTGTTGCAGCTATATCTATGAATTGTGCTTCTCTCAAGCCTGCTGCTGTCTTTTCATGGATTAAAAATATTCTATGTTCTTTTTGATATTCAGTGTCTACAATTGCACTCTTAGAGACCATTCTGTCTGGCTAGCCTGCTACTGCTCTGAGTCCCTTGCATCTCCAGCTTGTCATTAACTTGCAGCAATTCTCTCTGACTCTTGGTAATCCTTTGTTTGCACTATTGTATACATTATACTGTATACAGCTGTTTGATACAGTGTTTCTCTTGCTGCTCTGTAAATCTCAATCCCTTGTTTCTCTCTGCATGGGCACTGGCCAAATGCACCCCACATTTACAGACATTGGCATGACATGTGCCAGCCTCTAAGAACCTTCATGACACATCTTCGAGCCATTTACAAAATGCTTCTACACTTCAATGATGCACTTTAGGTTGCTCCAGCAACTATCATTGCAATGTTGCAGCAAAGACACTATGCACTCAGGAATATGCACCAGCTCATGGACTGGACCAGACCGAATTTCTGGGCTCCTCATTCACTATCTTGGTGCTGATTCACTTGAAGCCTACCTGAATGCTGGCAGTGTCCCTGCCTTGCATTGCCTTGCCTTCCCTTTGTGTGCCTGGTCTCCTCTGCCAGACCTATCAGGCTCAGATTACTTCTGTCTTGCCGTGCTATTTAGCACAGACACAACAGAAGAAACATTTCATAGTTATTATCACATCTCAGTCAAGTTAAAGAGAATAGCCTTCACTGGGGGTCCTGGCACAGTAAGTCAAGGGAATTCTATGATACCGGGGGATTGGATACAGTCATTCAACTGTTCAGGATGGTCAGTGTCAGATGGTCTCCACATAAGGGGTGAGGAACTTAATGTCAGGCAGCCCACCACCTATTTTCATTCTTTTTGCCTTACTGGGGGTTATTTTCCTCCTGGAATGAAGGAGAGGCAGGTCTTATGGAAGATGAAAGTGGGTAGCACAGTGGTAACTATTGGTGCAGTTGGGAAGGTGTTCGGAGTGAGTGAGTGAGTAGGACATGTAGGGTTAATGATGTTGGGAGTCAGCATGAGTGACAATGAATGAGTGAGAGATAGTAGGAACTGCCGATGCTGGAGAATCTGAGATAACAAGGTGTAGAGCTGGGTGAACACAGCAGGCCAAACTGCATCAGAGGAGCAGGAAAGCTGACCGTTTCTGAAGAAAGGTCTAGACCCGAAATGAATGAGGGAATATGTTGCAGGAAATAGTGAGAGTGATGGTGCATGAATGAAGGTGGGTGCAGTAGCAGAGACAGAGTGTGAGTCTGAGATATCAGAGAGAAGATGGCGGCACTTAAGTTGGCAGAGTGGAGAAAGTCATTGACCTTCTTCCTTCAGATGGCTGACACTGCACTGACCTAGGTGGCAGCCTTGGACCAGACTGGCATTTTCTGCTGCTGTGGCCTCCACCAATGGTGCTGATGAAAGTGGAAGTCTTGCCTCTGCACCACCTGTCCAGTAGGTCATTGATGTCCCTCTCTCTGCTACGCCCGGAGAAATGTCAGGAACCATGCATGGCAGCACCGGCTGACAGTGCTTGTCTGAATACACACTGAGGTTTTTAAAATAGTGTGGATGCAACGATGCTGGTGAATTCCAGGATATCCACTGAGTGGTGAGTTGTTCTGGGAATGGCGTGTGGTAATATAGGCTAGAATTGGATGCTACGGATTGCATGAAGTGGGGTAGGTGGTTAATACAGTAATTCTGGTGAAAAAAAGGCAAGACATCCCACAATGGAAACCCCTCCAAAAAAGCCCAATGCCACTTGGACTTACTCAAAAATATGCAAAATTCAGCCCACTGTCTCATGAGGTAAACATCGCTAATGAGACCTGTATCTAGCTGCTTTTGTCTCTGATTTTTCATATTAATATCACGATTCACAGGCACTGACTCCCAGTGTAATCACTAAGGAGGCAGGCAAGAATCAGAACGTACCTTCCATGGAAAGGGTCTGTCATGGGTTGTGCAAGCTCATAGATATATCAGTAGAGCAAATAAGAAAAAGATAATTTCTGCAAATCTCTGTAAGGGTACGAGGCAAATCCAGTGCTTCACAGGACAGGAGAGCAAAGCATTGAATAATGATCTTCCATCAATACTAAATCCCTCTCCAGAATTCAAAAGGTAAGTGCATGAACAGTTTCTGGTGTAATGGCCTTCCCTATTTATCAAATCATGCTCTATCTCTCCTCTGACTAAAGTTACACAAGCTGCTTTATGAAAAAATTCTCAAAGAAGTTGGCCCAACATTAGAATATTCACAAAACTAGAGTTTAAGTACTTCCTTGGCTCTCTTCATTTTTGAAATTGACCCTTAGTTAACTACAAGAGATTTAAATGTCTATTCCACACAATTGTCTGATAGGCAGTTGTTCTACATGCAGTGTGTAACCTAATGAGTTGTCTTATCTAGTGTAATCAATGAACTTGTTACATTTAAGATTGATGTATCTCCATTACCACAAGATAGATAATCTCTAAACTCAGTGTTTGATGTGACTCAATTTACGAACAGTTTTAGCACCAAATTTCCTATGTAGGCTTAGGAATCCTATCAATAATGGAGAATTGATATTCCTACATCACAAATTAATATTAACTGACTAATAAATGTGGCTGTCAGCAAAATGTCAATATAAACATTAACTACTCTCAAAGCTATTAATGTCTGTCTATTACAATATATTGATGTGGTTCAAAAATGGTGCATTCAAATATGAAACAAAATTTCTTTCTCTGTACAAAATGTGTTTTGACTTTTGTATTTAAAGAGAAAGCTTAATTTGAAGTAGAAAATGTAAATGAGTCATTATTGGTAAATACACTTCTAATCATTGGAACAACAAAGTATTACTGTATTATTTTCACAACAGTATACCTCAATGCAGCAGTACATTTTCTAACGATCATTTCAGCTTTGAATGTTTCTGTTCCACAACAGAATTGCATAAAAACTGACTTTCGTGGAAGCAGATGAAATAGTGTAAGGGGAAATTTATACCATGTTATAAAATGGAGAATAATTCAATTGAACTATAATAACCCTGTGCAATGTCTTCCAGCCAGCAACAGAAAAAGTATGTTGTGCCACAAATGAAATTATGATAGTAGCATAGATAGCAGAAAAACAAAACTTTAAATTCCAATATATAAAGTGCACAGATAACTGAATCTCACAGGATGAGGAAAGGGACAATAGGCATAAAAGTCAGGGTGAGCCCACCTGCGATTGGCCAACTCACCCAAAGCCATTTAATAGCTGTATGCCTTTAATTAGCTTGAGGTGGGGTGTCAACCCAATCCATGAGGACGTCTGCCTGAGACAGCTTTGGTCAATCAAACAGCTGGAAGCTCTACTGTACCAGCAGTGCTACTGGAAACTGTGGCCACTGCTGGAACTGCAGCAGTCCCAACAAAATGAATGTGTGGTTTCGCTGGAACCATGCTAGTGGACTGAGGTGGAGAAGCCAAGCCTGGAGGGAAAATGTGTGGTGGAGTGGTGAGAACCTTAGGAGGGGGGCAGGTCACAAGGTTCCAAGCAGGACTGTCCACCACCCCTATTCCCAACCTATCAACTTTTACTGGATGGACTGAACACTTGGCATTAAGCAGCTCTCACATCATGGAAAGAATGAGTCAGGATGGATGGAAGTCAGAAACAGGAAAGGAGCAGTCATTTTATTGGGAGTTTTCTATAGACAACGGACCAGGCCAGATGCCAGATCTCTCAGTGGGAGAGCATTTCGGTGATAGTGATCAAAACTCCCTGACCTTTACTATAGTCATGGAGAGGGATAGGAGCAGATGGTATGGAAAAGTATTATAATTGGGTGAGGGGGAATTACAATGCTATTAGGTAAGAACTGCTGAGCATAAATTGGGATCAGGTGTTCTCAGGGAAATGCATGACATAAATGTAGAGGTTGTTTAGGGAGCACTTGCCACGAGTACTGTATAGGTTTGTTCCACTGAGGCAAGGAAGGGATGGTAAGGTGAAAGAACCTTGGATGACAAGACATGTGGAACATCTAATCAAGAGGAAGAAGGAAGCTTACTTAAGGTTGAAGAAGCAAGGATTGGACAGGACTCTAGAGGGTTACAAGGTAGCCAGGAAGGAACTGAAGAATGGACTTAGGAGAGCTAGAAAGGGGTATGAAAAAGCCTTGGCGGGTAGGATCAAGGAAAACACCAAGGCATTCTATACTTACGTGAGGAACAAGAGGATGGCCACAGTGAGGGATAGTGGACGGAACTTGTGCGTGGAATCAGAGGAGGTAGGGGAGGTCCTTAATGAATACTTTGCTACAGTATTCACCAGTGAGAGGACCTTGTAGTTTGTGAGGACAGCGTGAAACAGGCTGATATGCTCGAACAGGTTGATGTGAGTAAGGAGGATGTGCTAGAAATTTTGAAAAACATGAGGATTGATAAGTCCCCTGGGCCAGACGGGATATACCCAAGGTTACTACAGGAAGCGGGAGAAGAGATTGCTGCACCTTTGGCGATGATCTTTGAGTCCTCACTGTCCACTGGAGTAGTACCAGATGAGTGGAGGTTGGCAAATGTTATTCCATTGTTCAAGAAAGGGAACAGGGATAATCCTGGGAATTACAGACCAGCCAGTCTTACTTCTGTGGTGGGCAAATTATTGGAGAGGATTCTGAGAGATTATTTGGAAAAGCATAATTTGATTAGAAATAGTCAACATGGCTTTGTGAGGGGCAGGGCATGCCTCACAAGCCTTATTGAATTATTTGAGGGGATGTGACAAAACACGTTGATGAAGGTAGAGCAGCAGATGTGATGTATATGGATTTTAGCAAGGCATTTGATAAGGTTCCCCATGGTAGGCTCATTCAGAAAGTAAGGAGGTAATGGGATTCAGGGAAACTTGGCTGTCTGGATACAGAATTGGCTGTCCAATAGAAGACAGAGGGTGGTAGTAGATGGAAAGTATTCAGCCTGGAGCTAGCTTGGTGACCAGTGGTGTTCTGCAGGGATCTGTTCTGGGACCTGTGCTCTTTGTGATCTTTATAAATAACTTGGATGAGGAAGTGGAAGGGTGGGTTAGTAAGTTTGCTGATGACACGAGGTTGGTGAAGTTGTGAATAGTGTGGAGGGCTGTCGTAGGTTGCAATGGGACATTGACAGGATGCAGAGCTGAGCAAAGAAGTGGCAGATGGAATTCAACCCAGAAGAGTGTGAAGTGATTCATTTTGGAAGGTTGAATTTGAATGCAGAATGCAGGGTTAATGGCAGGATTCTTGGCAGTGTGGAGGAACAGAGGGATCGGGGGTCCACGTCCACAGATCCCTCAAAGTTTCCACCCAAGTTGATAGGGTTGTTAAGAAGGCGTCTGGTGTGTTGGCATTCATTAGCAGGGGGATTGAGGTTATGGTGCAGCTCTATAAAACCCTGGTTAGACCACACTTGGAATATTGTGTTCAGTTCTGGTCACCTCATTAGAGGAAGGATGTAAAAGCTTTAGAGAGGGTGCAGAGGAGATTTACCAGGATGCTGCCTGGACTGGAGGGCAGATCTTATAAGGAAAGATTGATGGAGCTAGGGCTTTTCTCATTGGAGCAAAGAAGGCTGAGAGGTGACTTGATAGAGGTGTACAAGATGATGAGAGGCATAGATAGAGTGGCTAGCCAGAGACTTTTTCCCAGGGCGGAAATGACTATTATGAGGGGACATAATTTTAAGGTGAATAGAGGAAGGTTTAGGGGAGATGTCAGAGGTAGGTTCTTTACTCAGAGAGTGGTGGACATGTGGAATGCACTGCTGGCAATTGTAGCAGAGTCAGATACATTAGGGACATTTAAGCGACTCTTGGATAGGCACATGGACGATAGTAAAATGTAGAGTATGCAGGGTAGTTTGATTTTAGAGTAGGATAATAGGTCGGCACAACATTGTGGGCCGAAGGGCCTTTACTGTGCTGTACTGTTCTATGAATCCCACAGGTGAACACACAGCCCAAACCCTGCTCACTACAGATATAACTCTTGGGAAGTCAGGCAATGAGCAAGGTGCTGCTGCTATAACACTTAATTTTATACACCGTACTGCCTGCCATTCCACCCCTGGGTGTCTGTATAACTAAACCCATGCTCTATTTTTATAAAGAGTTTATTTAACTCTTGGAAGTAACAAATTGCTGAAAGATAACAAGGTCATCTTAAAAGTGGCTAAAAGTAAGAAAAAAGTGGTTTTCTGTAGATGTAAAGATAGGTAGCAATTCTGTGTCTGTTCAAACAGACACAGGAAGAAGGATACTCTAAAATACTGTATTATCTCTGTTCTCTAGGGCTAGATAATTATACCCTTTCCATATTTTGCAGTGCTGCTAATAAAGTCATTAAAGATAATTTATTATTGGGATGTTGAAACTACAGGACCTCTGACTTTGAAGTCACCAGAAACAAAATCATTAATTTGTGCATTTTAATTTGAAAATTGTGCATGTTGGTTGTTTCTAGCTTTCCTTTTCTATGCATTCATAGACTGTGGGTAGACTGCAAGTATCATGACAATCCTTGTGGGTTTATTTGAAGGCAGATTCAAAATTCTGCCTTAGCAATTCATGGTACCTTGGACATTAACATTAATTTGTGTACACTTCTAGCTTTTCCTATCTTGAACAAAATGGATTTGGATTTCAATGAAAAAGTCAGTAAAAATAAAGAGCTTTCAATAACTTATCTTTTTTATGTCATATTGAGTATTACTTATTCAAATATGGCTTTTGTCCAGTTTTTCTTTTCATAAACCTTAACAGGATATGGTTCAATATTGACCTATATTGGTGGTAGCAATTAAACTTTATTCAACACAAGAAAGACTTACAGTATCTGAGCAGCAGTTTAGAAGTTTAATTAAGGATTACGTTTCCCATTTATGTCTTTGAAAACTTCTAATAACAAGTGCCTGCACCCTTTGGCCCTGAACTCTGGCTCACCCTCTGAGTATCTCTTGAAGTGTTCTAAATCTTCTGTCTCTTCAGATTCTCTTTTTTGAGCTCTTTACAGAACAAACATTCACTAAATTTAATTGGACCAGTCATTGATTTACAACCATTGTTTTATTGTCCTTGCAGAGGGATAGCAGATACTTTGCTCGGGTTTGAATGAAATAACACCCGACATCACTTATTTCCTGCTGCTGATGTCAATAGTGCAATTGTGGCTGTAAAAAGAGACATTGTTACAGTGCCATGGTGGTCTCAGATTACCCTAGATTAGCTTGTTGACTCTGTCCTGAAGTCAGGTAACTGGTTTTTCATCACATATCGATTAAGGCACCGAATCTACATCACCATGTAAATGAACTGTCTTACTTACTGCTTTATTCCTTTAACTCAACAAGCCAAATTACCCATTACCTCTTTTGTGAGTGTCCCAATTCCACGAAGCCCACTTTCCTAATGTTATTCCCACCTCCAAGGAATAACAGTTTCTTAGGCTGATACAAAGCTCCAACAAATCATATGGATTCTTGAGACTAATGATAGCAATATTGCAACGAATACATTTTGTAATTAAGAACTTAACCACATAAACAACTGGTGAATATAACATGGAACCCCCAAAATACCCCAATAATATGGAATGAGAAAAGGCAAATTAAATACAGTCTTTTTCCTCTAATAGATGGATGCCCTGTCATGGATTCTTCTCCAGCTGTTTTCATACCTTGGGGGAATTGTACATTTAAATACACAAAAATAATCAAGCAAACATAAGCATATTCATCACATCTCTACTGTTCAACTTTACCTTTTATCCTCCACAAACAGTAGTTTCCTACTCCAATGGTGCAGAAATAATTAAGCCTCATGGGCAGTTTGATCATCTCAATGTGTACATGCTCCTATAATCCTCAGGCCTACTCCCAATGAGTCATTTGCACAATTTCCTTTCCAAAGCAGTTAGTTAACACAGCTGAGTCTGTTTCTCATGTTGGGTCCTATGTGAGCAAGCCAAAAGCTTCTTCTAATCACTCCAATCATGTGAGGCTTAGAAATTTTAAATCTCTATCTAGTTCTCAAACCCATTGTCCCAGTCAGTGGTTTTCTTGCAGTCATATCTTCAATTGCCCATTTTCATTGCAAAAATAAACTCATGTCCTCTACTCATTGTGAACATTAAAAGTTGAAATCGTGAGCTATTAATTAAGATAGCTATTCAAAAGATTAGTTGAAAAGGTAGACTTTAAAGACCAACAAGAGAAGGTAATGGACAGATAGAGATCTTCCAGAGGCAGTTCCAGAGCTTAGTGCAAAGGCAACGGACTGCTGGAACACCAATGGTATCAGGAACATACAAGAGATTAGAATTGGAGTGGTGCAGAGACGTTGGAAGGATTAGGGAAAATTAAAAAGATAGGGAAAGGTGAGGTCATAAAGAAGGTTGAAAACAAGATTAATCATTTTTATTTCAAGGCTTTGCTCGACTGAGAGCCAATGTTGTTCCGTGGACATAGGGATGTTGAGTGAATAAAAATTGGTACAAATTAGGATATAGACAGAAGAGGTTGAATGAAGCCAAGTTTGTGGTGGATCCAAGGTTGTCCTGAATGAGGATTTCTGCAGGAGCACAGATGAATGATATTACAGGGTCGGTGTGGCTGGTTTTGGTGATGGAACGATATGTAGCTAGAAGCTTTCATGCCCCAAACTGTGCAACACATTGTTTCAAATCACCGCAGCTTAGTTCAAAAACAAGTGCAGAGAATGCGAGAGAAACTCAGCAGGTCTGGCAGCATCTGTAGAGAGAGAAATAGTGTTAAGGTTTTGAATCTAGTATGATTTCTTCAGAACTGCTGACTTTCTCCAGCATTTTCTGTATTTGTTTCAGATTTCTAGCATTTGGAGTAATTTGCATTTATATGACTGAGTTCAAGTTTATCTGCTGGAGTAACAAGGGAGGTAACTACCAAATTAAATGATAAAGTAAAATCTTGACTTGTCTCAAGAAAGCAGATATTGTTGCAGGAGATCTACTTCAAAGGGACTGAAACAAAGGCAGACTGCTATCCAACCAAGTGCATGAAGAACATCCAAGCTGAGATGGTGCCCCATCTTGATGATCAAAGTGTAGGAGGATCATTTACAGTAGTTAAAGATTACCCCCAAACATAGATTCCCCAACATCTGCACTCCTCTATCCCCATCAGTTGCATTGGAGACATGGTGATTATAGGAGGAAAACTGTTTGCACAAAGGAGTAGTCTAAAGAATGTAAGAAAGAAGAGTCAGACATTCACTCAGTCATTCAGTAAAATCATGGGTTGAGCATTAACTTCAACTCTATTTATCCACCCAATCTATTGAATTCCATACAACATCTGCTCTGGAATCAATTACCTTCATGGAACAGAAATTTAGTCCTGAAACTGCCAAAAATGACCCTCAACCACATCGGACCATGTACCAATTGCCTTCATTTGCCTACCAGGATGTCTTTGGGAGCAGAAAAGCTTGTCCAGTATAACGAGGTGAATTAGTACGAACAATGTAATAAACTATGGAAGCCTCTAGGAAACATCTTGAAAAAAGCAAACGGGCAACAGAAATTTGGTGTACGTCAATACAAATGGAAAAGCTTACCTTAGTCCATGTGAGAAGGAAATGAGTCCATGACTCGTTACACACCAGGAATGTGGAGATCAAAAACTAACACACTTGTCCCTGTCTACACAGTCAGTCTCTCCCAAAGGAAGGTAAAAATGAATCAACATGGGATACAGTCGCAAACTATTAAAGATTATCTTTGTTAAATTAGGTGACAAAAGCTCCACAATAGTCAAACTTTGTGAGTTGTTTCCTTTGTGAGGTTGTGATCTCCCTGAGACCTTCAGAGCACGTTCAACTGAATGGACAACCTGCAGTATCACTCTGGGTCATATAGCAAAACTGTGCAGGAACTTCACGAAAGGCACGCATGTATGTTTTATTTCAGTAATAATTAACAAGTAGATATTTCCCATTCAGCTTTGAAGGTCTATTGAAAAGTACAAGAGCCCCTTAAGCTGCAATAATGTAGCAGTGCATTAAATATAATAGTTTAAATCATTGGTGAATTGAAATTAGTCTGGAAATCAAACACAGGTAAATAAGCTCCAAGGCTGGATTCTAGCGACCCCCCGGCCCCCTCCACAGCTTCCACGGCACTTTTTTTTTGGCAAGGGGCACATAAAATATGCCAGCTGGCTAGCCCGTGACCCCTAGCCTCGTCTTCATAAAACACAGACAGGAGAGAACTGGAATTGGCAACTCATTTGACATTTTAAAAAATTAGTGAGAAATTCAGTCTGTTGACACACTTCCAACACCATAATATGATTGAAGTGGGCAGGCAGTCTGGAATAAGACCATATTTCATTGACTTACCTGAAGAGCTAGGAAGGAAGGGGTGGGGTTACCTTAGTCAGGATGTGTCCTGTACACATTGGATGTACACCACCAAGATGTTACACCCCCTTTATGGCTCTCCATCTCTTCAAATCAAACTCCTTCCAACCTGCGCTCCTTTGGCTTCCCAATCCCTCCCAGTCTAAAACCGTATACTTATCTGGCTTTGGTGCCGTGTCTATGTTTGCTAGAGCTGCTGTGTAATCAGATTGGCCACCAGCTCTCTGGGAGGATGGCAGTTGGGGAGAGATGGAGGGGGGAGTGGAGCAAGGGTCTTCTGCTTACCGAAAGGCAGGAGTTTCACTTCCTTGTGGTCACCCAGAGTGTGTTATGGCTGCAGGGTGGCCTTGTTTGACATCAGTCAGTTTGGCATCAATTTTCTTTCTGTGAGGAGGCAAGCAGTAAACCCTTTCCACCACCACCACCCACACCACCCCCCCAGCCCTTGTACAATTCGCCTTCTAGTGTACGCAGAAAATCAGCATACAGATGTTAAAAAAAAGACTAGTAAGTGGTGGAAAATTCACACTACTGTCCACATACTTTAACGCTTTTAAAATACATAAAAAGTGGGATCTACTACATAGTTTTATTAATTAAAAGCAAAATACTGTGGACTCTGGAAATCTAAAATATAAACAGGAAGTGCTGGAGAAACTGAGCAGGTATGGCAGCATCTGTTAATATGTCGAGGCCACTACAACTCCTCTTCAATCCAATTGGACTCAGAATGCTCTAAGACCTGCTGAGTTTCCTCCTGCACTTTCTACATTTAGATATTTTTCCAAATCAACCTGTTTAGAGCTGTTATGACACACTTCTAGAGCAGGTGGAACTCAAATCCAGGCACCCAATTCAGAGGTAGGGACACTACTACACCACAAGAACCCTTCACTTTCTACTTCTATTAATTGTTGGTCAGCTTCTGAAATATAATTTCAGCTGAATCTCATATTCTGCTTTATTGCTCCATAGCTTTTTGCATTTCTTTCATCTGAATAATACTGAAATACCAGACTAGGTGATAATGAAAAATGTTAAAATTTGCATTTAAGTTATAAGTTATTGAAACCGAAAAGAATCCAATGAGTGATTTTTTTCTAATGGGCTTGATCTGTATTTGAGGGTTTTAGAGACTCAATGTCCTCTCAATGTCTGCAAGGAAATATTTTTACATTTTTTATCTTCTGTATCTCCAATTATTCAGAATTGGTAAATTATTCAGAAGTGTAAATGTTATATGGTTTGTGTATAGTTGTTTACCTCTGCTTAACAAAATTCAAAGTCTGGTTAAAGTTTAATGGTTTAAGGAGATAATGGAACAGATCGTTCTCTGCTAGCATTAAATCAATGTGAATTGTCTTTGAAAAATAACTTAAGTTGTGAGACCTTGTCAACTCACAGACTGTGTGAAGCAAAACTGATATGAAACTGATTCCCAGATGTGCTAACCTATAATGTATCTATAGGACTTACCAACCTGTGTTAACTGTCCAAGCAAACTAATGTTCCTCAATGTTTACTCTGTCTGGTCATAAAATTCTCTCAATGCAAACAAATCCCCATTATCACCCCAGGAATTCTCTCCCTTTTACTGGGGTTTACAAAGAACGTGGCTCTAGAATGCCTGACGAGTTAACTATTAAATCCCTTCATCTACATAGGTCAAAACCCAGATACCAGTAGTTCACAATCTAAATTCTAAAATAGTATCATACATATTACATATATATTGCCTCCTACATTACAACATTAAGGTCAGTTAACAGCAGGAGTTTGAAATGAGACATTTGGATATGCAAATTGGAAGACTGCTTTAAGTTGTAATTGACACATTTCACAAAATGGTTTATTAATGTAATATTATGAAAGATCCTCTCAGTAGTTAAATGCCTCATCTGTGCTACAATTGGGTTTTTTTTTCCATTTATTGTAGAGGATATATTTTCTTTATTAGTAGATTAGTAGTGGAAAGTTAAGTAGGCAATCCCAGAAAATCAGCATACAGTGAGTAATATTTTTTTAAATACTAACCTCGCTTCATTTTGAGATGGCCGATTTACATTTGTTTTGTTACACTCAGGGCTGCTATTTTATTTTAATGTTCCCAGACTTAGAGGAATCTAACACTATTTCTTGTGATAGTAAAGTAAAAATCTAACCAAACCCATCAGATGAAATAGCTCCCCCGCTGTGTGCTGTACCAAGACAAATCCCCAGGTGGTGCTACAGTTCTACATTGTAAGTTGCTCACTGTCACAAGTCAAATGCGGTCTGACAAAGAGAAAAGAAAACACGCATTAAAATCATAAACAGTTGCACTCAAGTGAATAAAGGAAAACATTTATATTTACCTATGTAGCAAGTGGTACAGATATAACACCTATCCCCTTCCTAACTCCCTACCTACACTCACCTTTACTGGCTCCATCCCCGCCCCTTCGACCTGTTTGTTTCCTCTCCACCTATCCTCTCCTCTATCCCTCTTCTATCCGCCTCCCACTCTCTCCCTATTTATTTCAAAACCCCCTTCCCCTCCCCCTTTTCTGATGAAGGGTCTAGGCCCGAAACGTCAGCCTCTCTGCTCCTATGATGCTGCTTGGCCTGCTGTGTTCATCCAGCCCTGCACCTTGTTGTCTCGGATTCTCCAGCATCTGCAGTTCCTACTATCTCTGATTCAAAATTATTTTTGCAATTTGGTTTAGGCAGTTTAAATGGCATTTTATTGTTAAAAAGTCAGTATTCTGCGAGCAATTGAAGGGACTAGCTAAATATATTGCAGTCTTTAGTGACTGTTCAATTTTCTAGGATATACTCGTTTTGTGAACAAAGTGCACATTGTTCTCCATCAGTTTATAATCACTGACATGCTGGGTGCGGGGGAGGGGAGGGGGTGGGCGCAGAACTTTTCGTTTTATGTTGACACCCTGATGTCAGGTCAAATTGGATCCTGATCCCACATCGTGTCAGGATCAGTAACCTGACGGTGATTTTGCCTGGGCAGGTAGTCAGAGTTTTGCTATCCATTTAAGCAAAGTGGGCAGGCTTTCAGAGCTGGACGGCCAGTAGGAAGACAATAATGCCATTGAACGTCAAGGGGCAATGGTTAGATTTCTCTCTTGTTGGAGATTGTCATTGTCTGGCACTAGGAAGTAGCGCGCAGAGATCAATCAAATGTGCTCAAATTTAGACAATGAGACAGATTTTCCTTACAATCCATCCCCCAACTAGGATTTGCCTCTGGTGCCTCAGATTTCAATTACATTTATTAATGTTTTAGACAAAGGAATAGGGGACCCAAACATCCTAATTCATTGGTGACACTAGGTTTGGTACCAAGTAAATTGTGTGGATGAGAGCAAAATGTTGCAAATGGGCATTTGATAAATTAAGTGAGTGGACAAAGCAGTAGCAGTTTGTCAAGTTTCATGAAGGATATCTGTCCATGAGACTGAGTCGTTTTTCTCACATTATAGAACATAGAAAGAACATAGAACATAGAACAGTACAGCACAGTACAGGCCCTTCAGCCCATGATGTTGTGCCCACCTATTATCCTACTCTAAGATCAAACTACCCTGCATACCTTACATTTTACTATCCTCCACTGCCTATCCAAGAGTCGCTTAAACGTCCCTAATGTATCTGACTCCACTGGCAGCACGGTGGTAGTGGAGTCAAATACACATACATACACTCACACACATACATGCACACACACACATTCTTGCAAACACACATTCACACATGCCTCATTAGTTATGCACAGTGCTCCCATGGCATCCCATTCATTGGATTCTACCACAGGCTGCAGGTAGAACTATTTGCCGTACTGGGATATCCTGGGTTCCTGACACTGGTGCAATCTGTGAAGCCAAGTCATGTAGCAGCTGGCCATTGGCAGTCCAGAACTGCCCTTGGTAATTTAGATAGTGGGACAGCAACCAATAACACATTGGTGGCAGTTACTGACACTTCATTGCACATATAAGTGTACATTTGGGCATCTACTGGTATTTAAGGACCAAGCTGCACAGCTTACCCATCCTCAGCCCCAAGATTGATGGTGGTCCACCCCTGATCAACTTTGATGGACAGACCCTTGACTGATCTCTATGCAGCTCCTGGTCTGACCTTCCGTGACTCCCCAGACTGGTTGAACTGGATCTGCTAGACTGACGTACCCAATTCTCTTGCCTGCTATTGAACACTGTCCTTGACTTATTATGTGGTTTTGTAAGGACCACAAACATCAGCACAGAGCCGTTAAGCTGAATGGCTTGTTTTTGTGTTGTAATCTACATGTCATGTATTTTTAAGAGCACAGAATCAGAGAAACCCATTATCTCCAATGTGAGAGTTGAGTAAAGGCAGGCATGTCCTTAAAGGTGTAGAGCCCAGCAACCCAGCAGTGATGTTAAGCAAAATCTTTCCAATGCAAAGGAAATTTCATATTCACTTCCCAAAAAACTGTTAAGGTTAAGTCAATTAAAGATTTCAAAGCAACTATTGATAGATTTTTGTTTGGCAATGTTAAGCTTACAGAACCAAAGCAAGTAGGTATTATTGAGCTACAGATCAGTCTTGATACAATTAAATGACAGAGCATGGTCGAGGAGATTACTATGTGACTCCTGTTCCTTTGGATGGAGTTTTACCCTCCTCCATGTGGCATAAGCAATGATGAGAAAGTTAGGAAAATGAGGCAACAATTTAAAAAATCAGAGTCTCAAGGTTGAGAATAAGCTTTGTGATTTTCCACTCAAGTCTTAAATGGTGACTTCAGAACCACACTACTGAATGTGACTACCTTATTTCCATGTATTTGCATCTCACTAATAGGTCAGCCTACCTTATTTCTATGCCACTTCCGATTCTCCTCTCCTTTCCTGAGAAATGAGATGGTACAAATTCCCAACATGTTAATCTGCAAAGGTTTCTGATGGCTGCAGTTCATTCAATGCTTCTCTTGACCATCATTAATAGTGTATGTAGCACAACACCCCCACACACTCCATGGACACTACCCTCCTTGACCATTCCTCCATGCAGGTCAACATTGACAAACCATCAGCCCTGTCACGTGATCATTGCTACTTTCAACACCAACTCACACTCTACTTCAGGCCTTCAATACTTTACTCTGGAGTTCAAGGACACGTTTGACTTACATGCTTCTGCCAGATCACATTGAGAACAGGAACACATAGGCACCTCATTGGAACAGGATGGGTCTCAGCTTGCTTTCCTAAAACTTCAGTTATGTGGAGACTATTCAGCCACAGTCTACCTTACATTGCTTTCTCAATGCACATTCACTGACTTCAGCATCATCTCTCAAGCAGCCAGCCTCTCGGCTTGCATCGCTTTTAGTGCAGAGAGAGCGAGAGAGAGGCAGGCAATTTGTGAAGTAGAGAATCCTGAACAGCCAAGAGTGTGGACATGTGTTATGCCATGCTGTGTTAAAGTTACAACTGCAGCACATGCCTATTTGGCAAGCACATTGTATGTGCTTCAAGCAAAAGGCCAAGAATGAAAGTCGAGGTGAGCAGTCCTTAATGCGTCAAGGGGGACTATCTTGGGCGTCAGTCGAGGGATTGGACCACGGTCAGTCCTGCAGGTCAGATGCATTCTGTCGGGGAATTATATGTGTCTCAGTCAGGAAACATCAGTCCAGCAGCTGGCCATGCTTATGTCAGGGCTGTCCAGCCAGGTCAGTCTGGGGATTGGCCACAGTATTTCCTTCAGATATGAGCAATTTTGGCCAGGGGATTTTATCTGGAAGTAGTCCATGGGGTTCTGAGGAAAATGGGCAACTCATTTTTGTGGATGACATTCATTGCACTGGGTCATTGAGGGATTGACAACAGTAATAGGGACAGTGGTAAATATAAAGTTGGGACCTCATAAAGAATAGAAGAGGGCTGGGAAATCTGGGAACAGGGGTTGTCATAAGTCATAATAAGGTATAGAGCTGGATGAACACAGCAGGCCAAGCAGCATCAGAGGAGCAGGAAGGCTCCACTGCGAAACCCCACTGCGAAGCCAGCCTTCCTGCTCCTCTAATGCTGCTTGGCCTGCTGTGTTCATCCAGCTCTACACTTTGTTATCTCAGATTCTCCAGCATCTGCAGTTCCTACCATCTCCTGTCATATGGTCACTCTGGCCTCTACATGTGGAGAGTCTAGGGATGGCAAAAGTATAGGCTCTGGGGGGCTAAAGTGGGTGATTAGTTGGGGCTGAAACAAAATGGATGGAAGCTGAAAGAACACAGGGGTCACAGAGACAGTAATGCAAAAAGGGAACATGAAGTGGGATAAATATCTTCCATCTCAGGCAGTCCCTGCAACTCCGTCACAGCAATATGAAGCTGGAATCATGCCACGTTGCATCAAAAATCAACTACACAAAATGATTGACACTGCATACAAATGTGGGCAGAATAAGTTACTGTTTCTATTTCTTCAAAGACAGAATAAAGCTTTGCACAGTGAAGGCTCTTCTGGGGCAATTGCAGTAATAATGCCTCCACTGATTCAGTAGTGCCATTCATCTGACTTTAATTTACATGTCATTAGTAGGTCATTCATTGCCCAAAAATGCACATTCCAAATTTTGGTTTCAGGCAATCAGGGGCATCAAATTTTTCACATTAATTATCTCCTTGTCACTTCAGCAAAGCAATGGTAATTAGACAGGCACTTCAAAGAAGAACCTGAAATTCCGATTTCCCTAACACATTCCATAGCTCACACTATGCATTTCAGCTGCCACATTCTCACACTGCAAACTAAGTATGCCAAGACATAGTACATGATGTGCAAGAGACAGTTTTCTTTTAAGTCAAGACAGAACACTGACCGAGGTCACTGTGTCCAGGCTGGTTGTGTCTGGTGGCATGGTGTCCTGTGGTGACCATCTGGATAGAGGATGGCCTTCCTCTCCAACAACTTGTCCACGAGCCCCTTCAAGTCCCTGTGCACAAAGCAAGGAGTTAGCTTGCCTTTTTGGGCATGTCCTCAGTAATAACACCAGAGTGAGAGGGAGCTCCTGACTTGCAGGATCTAAAGTGGTGTGTGGCTGGTTTTTAAATACAATGCCCGGGACATGACCTTTGGAAGGTCCGAGCAGTGGCGAGCATTTCCACCTCTTGTGTCACAAGATTCCACCAGAAGGAAGCTGAAGACCCCAGATGCATATTAATGAGGTGAAGAGTGGAAGATTGTGTGAGAAAAGACACTGCCACCATGGCAGACTAAGTGTCATGAATTTCACTGGAAACAAACATGAACTGAAAGCGCGAAAATTCCCCTGTAATTTCTTCCACCAGACATGCAATACCATCCTCACAGGATTAAAATCACCTCTGTAGCTTTCAATTTCCTGGTCTCAGAAGTATTTGCACATCCTAAAGCCTTGATGACTTTAAGTTTCTTGAGTGCAAGAATAAAGTTCACATCAGACTTAAATAATCTATCCGGTTCAGCTCATGTGTTTGATTTTTTTCAGTTTGAATGATGTCATTCACAGTTCAATTAGCAAAGCAGAAGAGCGCTGCAGCAGTTCATTATCGTTCACCATTTCAATTCTTTTTGCTTGTTTGTACTGTTTGGTGTTCTGGGAGGCAGTAACCAGTCCTTTAGGGTTGTTTTATCACTGTTAAGATTTCCCCTGTGTGTAAGTACATTGTAACATGCACACGTCAGCAATTGACACAGAACAGTAACATTCTTTCACACCCACATGCTGGTAGTCAGTTCAGCTGTGCTATCAGCTTACTATGCTGTGTTTGTTAAATTCACTGTGTTTTTCTGTCTGGTTAAGTGTAACCAATTTCCTTCCTTTGTTCTTAAAACATCTAAACAATTCTTTGCTTCCAAATTCTATTTCTGGTCTTTATTTCGCGCTAATTGATCCACAAAATATTTAATACAGTTGCTGTAGATGCAGTGCTTAAGAGGAAGACGTATTTGAGTCACACACTCCTTGGCAAATGGAACAGCAACGAATTCATCAGAGCATGAGTCAAGGTCTGATTTACAAATATTATATTAAGATGCGGCTTTGTAGCAGATTTGATATCAAGGTATAATTACCAGACCCTAAACTTGGGTTATAAGCTTGTTGCTCTCTCCAACCCAGTTTATTTTTCAGGAGGGAACACTAGTGAGGAGGTGGGGTGGACTTTAACATCGAGCGGCATATATGTTTTGCTGCAGCTTTGTGGGGGTGGATGGGGTGGTAGTTTCGATCTGCCATTAGAAAGTGCGCTCTAACCCTAACTCCTTGATTTCTACATTGAACTCTAACACAGTTGGTTGGTTAGGCATAACCAGTTAGGGAGAGTCAGCCTATTAGCATATAGTAATTGTTCAATGGGAATGATATTTCAACAAAATATAAATTTTAACTCCGCATCAATGAATTTCTGAGATTTTAACACGATGATTCTGAAGGAGTTCATGCCCATGTTATATTAAGCTCCATCCATTCAATTAATGTTACACAAAGTCTGTGGGTGGAGGCGGTGAGGTCTACACTAACCTGGCCCAAAAGCAGTTGGTTGTGGTTATTGGAGGTCAATCAGCTCAGCTCCAGGATATCTCTGCGATAGTTCTTCAGGGTGGGTATTCTTAAATCAATCTGTTCAGCGATATTATTGCTCACTTCTGGAGCAAGTGGGATTTTAATCTCTTGTCCAGAGATAAGGACACTACCACTGCACCAGAAGGCCTTCAATTCCTCAGGGTACTGTCTAACCAACTTTAGCTACTTCATCACCTTCCCTCCATCATAAAAGCGAGAAATAGGGTTGTTGCTAATGATAGACAACAGCAGCACAAATGGGTCATTCCATCCTTCAAGCTTTGCTGTGCCATTCAAAATGATGACTTATTATCCAACTCAGTACCCTGTTCCCCCTTTCTCCGTACTCCCTTTGTTCCCTTTAGCCCTAAGAGCTATATCTAACTCCTTCTTGGAAACAACCAATATTTTGGCCTCCTTTGCTTTCTGTGCCAGAAAATTCCACAGGCTCACCACTCTCTCTGAACGTAGGTTTTCTCCTTGTTTCAACCCCATATATGCTTAGCCAATATCCTTCTACTGTGACCAGCATTCCCTCTCATTTATTTCTGGCAGCACAGGCCTCTGATCCCCATGTACAGCTGTGACTTCCAGAAATAGAAGCTTAGAGGGAACATGGACTGTGACCCCTAGATCTGGACTTCTTGATTATCAGGAACATCCTTCCTGCATTTACACTGTCTAGTCCTGTTAGGTTTCTATGAATTCACCCTCATTGTTCTAAACTCCTGTGAATATTATCCTAACTGATTCATACCCTCTTCATACGTCAATCCTGCCATCCCAGGAATCAGTCTCGTTAACCTTCATTGCAGTGGTTCAAGTGGCAACTCATCTCCACCTTCAACAGCAACCCAGAATGGGCAATAATGCCCACATCCCATGAATGAATAAAAACAAGCTTCCATAGGGAACAGAATTACTTTGTACAGGTCCAAGAGTCCTAATAATTATAGCTGACTTCCAGTATAATTATTGCTATCATGCAACTATTAGAACTATTGAAACATTACTATCATGCAATAAACAATCTTGTTAAACAGTCCTTCTTCTGTAAAAATGTTTTGGTAGTGTATCCTTTACTATTGACCATTAAACAAGCTCTTGACAAAGTGCAAACAAAGGAGGATTATTGGCAATGCTCTACTTCAATCAAACCTTACACTGAACCACATACAGGCACATGTGACAGATACTATGAGGTTCCAGTAGAAACAATGCGGATAATAATACTACAAGATTAATGGTGACTGAGGGGTTTGTTAAAATGATGAAAATGCTGCAATAAATACAAAGTACTCAACTGCCTTCTTTCCAGTTCTTGTGAAATGAGTAATTCATAGGAGCTTTGCTGAGACTTTCTACACTTTAGGGGTTTTCTGAATCACATTAGGCTGCATGTTTTGATGCTTTAGATAGGATTTCAGACAAGGTAAAATATGACAGAGGCAGCCTTCTCACAAGAGAGACCTGTAGCTGAAAAGCAGTAAGAAAGAGAAATAGCAGAGAGGACAGCAGTGTTGAGGAGAAACTACCCCCATCACAGCCTCTACAAACGAGGACTAAGTTTCTGGAAAGGTAGGGCTTCAGTAATCTCGGGTTGCTGTACAGATAGGGGCAGATATCTTAGCCTTTATGGTGAAGCCATGTTCATTGCTGGACCAAATGGTCACTTGTTACCAGTGGTTATCAAATTGACAACAATACTCAAAACCTTTGCCCTTGTATACTTCCAGAGCTTTGATGGCGATATATTCAGGATCTCGCAATTGACGGGCCTTAAATGCATAAGAAAGATGGACAATAGATTCTTTATCAATGGTTTCACAAGTCAATATAAGCAGATTTATAGCTCTAGTTGACCATGTAGAGCATCGATGATTGTACATGGATGTCAGTCTGTGCATCCTTGTACCAGCCAGAACTATTCATCAACAACAAAGAATTTCACTCTGTCAATCTGAAGCTGGTGTTCAACCACAGAAAAGATGTTTCAGTAGTTATCTGCAAGATTCCAGGGAGCTGCCAGGATGCTTTCATCCTATAGCAGTCCAAGTCCTTTGACATTTTCAGACCTGCAAATAAACTTAAGGAGTGACTGCTAGCAGACTAGTGATACCGACTTCAAACTTGGCTGGTGACACACAATGGAACCACAATTCGTGAAATCCTACTTCACGACAATGACTGTCATGTGAACACCAGCTACATCTTGGAAAAGGACAGCAACAAGATGAAAGAATGCTTCAGGTCCTTAGATGGATCAGGAGGTGCCCTTCAACAAGACCAGCTAGGGTCTCCAAAATGAACATAGTGCTGTGTTCTGCACACATTAAGGTTTGGACTTGCAAGAAGTACAAGGTGCAGAATGCAGTTTGTGTGTGAATGATCTCAAGGATGAGGAAAACAAAGAAGAAGTTCTGCTCTATTCTTTCATTCCTATTCTCACTATTGCTTACAGGACCTTGTTTCTCTTTCTTTCTCAGTCATTCATCCCAACCTGGATCATAATCTTTGACTGTTCACCGTACCCCTTTAGAATGCCCTGCAACCAATCTGTGACATCCTTGACCCTTGCACAGAGGAGGCAACATAGCATCCTGAAGTCATGTTAGAGCCTCAAAAGCAGCTGTCTACTCCCTTTAATAATGAACCCCCTGTCATTGTTATCTTTGCACAGTTATTCCTCCTCTTCCACCCCCTCCCCCCTACTCAGTCCACACTCCCTGGAACACTGGAGCAAGTCAAGGACACAAACATCAGTTTGGGAGCAAGGTGCAGCATTAAAATGACACTGAATAGAGCTTTGGGGTCATGCATATGCTCAGATCACAGGTTTTTGCAATGTGGTCACCAAGTCTGTGTTTGGTCTTCTCAGTGTAGACCAGACAACATCATGAGGCAGCAAATGCAGTCAACTAGTTTAAAAGAAAAAAATCACAGTTTCACCTGAAAGGAGTGTTTGAGATCAAGGACATGAAGAATGGAGGAGGTGAAAGGTGCTGCATCTTCTACACTTGCATAAAAAGGTGATATAGGGAAGACAAGGGGCTGTCTGCGACGACTTTGGAGTAGATTATGTAGTGTGAAGGGAACAGTGCTTATGGAATGCTAAAGGGCAGGGAAGATGTGTTTAGAGGTTGTATCATGCTGGAGCTAACAGAAATGGCAAAGGAAGATCTGTTGAATATGGAGATGGTGATGAGCCGGGTGAGGACAAGGGTTAATGGTGAGGACATAATCATAGGTCTGATAGAGGGCAAGTGGCGAAAGCAGAGGTGTGTGAAATTGATTGGGTGGCTTATATATGTGTATGATACATTGTATATTTGTTAAATGCACATATACATATCCATACAAGTATTATATAGTTTAGGGCCGAATTAGCTGGATGGCTAGTTTGTGAAGCACAGTGATATCAACAGTATGGATTTAATTTCCACATCAGCTGAGATTATCATGAAGGACTGTCTTTTTCAACCTCTCACCTCACCTGAAGTGTGGTGACCCCCAGATTAAACCATCACCAGTAATTTCCCTCTAATGAGAGAGCAGCCCTACGGTCAAGTAGATTATGGTGACTTTAGTTCATAAATTGTTTCTTTAAATTATGCCTTTTTTCTTAAATAATTACTTTTAATCTTATAACATGCAGGTGACTGCTTTGATTAAGTTTGTATATCTTCTGCGCACATTTCTTGTAGAATGCTAACTGACTGACTTTATCAAGTTTACATGTTAATTATAAGGAGCACAAATTCAATGTTCCAGTACTGATATGGTGTCTGTTGAATAAAGCTTGTTATAATAAGAACAAAAGTTAGTATGGGAATGATCTACCAATCATATGATCATATTCATCTTTTACACTTTGCAATGCACTCAAGTAACTCTGAAACACAATTGGTGGTTTCTGATGGTGTCATAAACACTGAGAACAAGGCTATGGTTAGCAAACATCTATCTCACTTAGCCCTCTGCAAGCCAATTAATTTCCTTCATACATAAGGTACAATGATTATTATGAATAAGGTACAACGTTAGATGCTAGTATCTAGTGATAGCAAGTCAACATTTTACCATAGGAATCTGAGATTTTGAATATAATTAAAGTTAGCAGTAAAAATTTACTGTCAGTCAAAACTGTCACATCATTATCAAAATTGATTCATTTGTATAATTTAGATAAAGAAACATTTTCTTTTTCTCTTATATGGTCCTGCTTTAATATGATTTCAATCTCACAGCAAAGGGGTAGTGAGACCATTTAGCTCTGTATTGCATGTTTTTGCAGTTGTGGTGCAGTCTCCTAATGTTCAGAAGTGACATATAATTTACATGTACCCGCTTCCGAAAAGAAGAGTTACCAATAGGTGTGAAACTGCAACAGTGCTAAGTGTGTAATGGTGAGATAAATTGTGTAAATTTCTTTTTAATTCATTCATGGGATGAGGGCATCATTGGCTAGGCAGCATTTATTGCCCAGAGGGCAGTTAAGAGTCAATCACATTGCTGTGGATCTGAAGGCACATGTAGGCCAGACCAGTTAAGGATGGCAGTTTCCTTCCCTAAAGGACATTAGTGAACCAGACAGGTTTTTCCCAACAATTGATGATGGATTCACAGTCATCATTAGACTCATAATTCCAGATATTTATTGAATTCAAATTCCACCATCTGTCTTGGTAGGATTCGAACCTGTGTCCCCAGAATGTTATCTGGGTCTCTGGATTAACAGCCCAGCAATAATACCACTAGGCCATCGCCTCCCCTGTTTTAGAGTTGAGTATAGATTGATTGATAGAGATTAGCAATGGATGGTACTGGGGATGAGGGGAAATGAACATTGGATAGGGATAGAGGTACAGTTGATAGAATGTATCATTTAAAGATGCATTCACTCACATTGACATCACTTGTGAGATTCTGAACCTTTTCTTGCATTTTATCTACTTGCTTGGAGAACACTCCTGCCATAAACTTACCATGACTGACTCCCATTGCTTCAGACGGTCTCCTTTCCTCTGTGTAGATAAAGAACCTCTTTCCACCTTTCTGCCAAGATATCCAGCTCATTCTCTGAAAACCTGAGTGTTCACTCTCTCACACATTGTTCAAAAATCAGAGCACAAGTTGTCTTCTGAAAAAGCTCCTGAATTTTTTGTGGCCATTATATCGCTCCCTTTTAATATATGTTGGCTACACTCAAATAGCCCTAGTCGTTCGCATTATCAAGCCCCATGCTGATGAGTATAACCAATCAATAAAACAATTGACTCTAGATGTTACATCATTGATGCTTAACAGCTTCAGATATCCCTTAGTAAATATCGTGGAGTAGGTTTCCCTCTGTGAGAATTCAGTTTCTCAGTCGGGTGGTGGCCTACAATAACAACATGTTTTTATGTGCTGACATTGTATGTTTGAAAACATCTAAAGGTCCTTCACAGGGCTTTATACAACAAGTGAAGATATTAATCTAAAATTTGCTGGGTTAGCCAAAATGAAGTTTAAATGAAATGAGGAGAATTCATATGAAGCCTGGCAATGATCTAGTGATTAGCAAGGTCACTGGTTTTAATGTTTTTCCACATTTTGCTGAGGAATGTGTATGTTTTGATTGAATATTGTAACTCACAGTAATTGACTGAACTGTCACAGTAACTCTGGAAAGGCTGAAGTTCTGTTTAAAACAAACACAGTGAATCAGATGTGATAATGTGGACCATTCATCAGCTAACTTTGTGATTGCCATGGAACTGTGCTGTGTAAATATTGTACAGTTTATTGACCTCAGCTTTAGCTTCCTTTGGTTTATGTCCAAAGTTCATTTAAAACAAGAGCTAAACCTCTTTCAAAAGCAGGCAAGCCTTAATGAAGTAATTGATTAAACCAATGTGGAAAACATTAGACGTTTGTGATATTTGCCAGTGGTCAAACCATTCATTTGCTGGAGACTGGACAGTGTAAAAGCTTGAGTACACAGCTTCTTAAATGGAAAGAGTTTATAAAAAAAAAGTTGTGTCACCATCAACCCCATCAGTTTTAAACTTGCCCAAGTTCCCATTCAATCCATCTTTTTAGCTATTAATTTTCTCATTTTACCCCCTCAGCCCTAGGCACATTGACAGTCACCATTACGCTGGCTTATGCATTGCATTGCTTAAAGCCAGGGTGATGCTGACTGTCTATGCACACCCCGCCCCCCACATTCCATATTACTCCGTTCCCTCCAGTGCTCTATTACCTTCCCCATTAGATGTTGAGTAGTTCCCCTTTGCAGTTAGCTTCACCTCTACAATCCAACAATTGAGTTCCCCAGCTACCATTCCACACCAGTGGCCCTTGATAACCCCCCCTTGACCTTTGGTGGATGGGCACCCAGATTAATCTGATTGCCCTGATTGATGAGTGACCAGCTCCCTGACTAATATCTGTGCAGCTAGCCTAGTGACTTCCCATGACCTTTGGTAGTGGACCCACAGGGCTGCCTACTGAGAAGCAAATCAAGATAAAAGTACTGTGAGCCTTTAAGCTCAAAAAGGCAAGCTAAGGATAATTTGAGTATCTAAGGAGGCACAAACATTAAAACAGCATTTCATAGAGACACAGAAACATGGAAACAGACCCTTTGGTCTAACTTTTCACGCTGACCAGTAATCCCATTTGCCAGCATTTGGCCCATACCCCTCTAACCTTTCTTATTCATATACACATCTAGATGCCTTTTAAATGTTGTAATTGTACTCACTTCCACCATTTCCTCTGGCAGCTCGTTCCATACACACACCACCTTCTGCATGAAAAAGTTACCCCTCATGTCCTTTATAAATCTTCCCCCTCTTACCTTAAATCTTTGCCCTCAGGTTGGACTCCCCCACCCTGGTAAAAACACATTGGCTATTCACCATATCCATGCCCCTCATGATTTTATAAACCTCTATAAGGTCACCTCTTAGTGTCTGATGCCCCAGGAAGAAAAACCCCAGCCTATTTATTATCTCCCTATAACGCAATCCCTCCAGCCCTGGCAACATCCTTGTAAATCTTTTCTGCATCCTCTCAAGTTTAATAACATCCTTCCTATGGAAGGGCAACCAGAACTGTCTACAGTATTCTGAAAGTGGCCTCATCAAAGTCCCATACAAGTGATTGATAGCCTGGTCCAATCTATAAGGTCGGTGCCTATTGCTGCCTGCAAAGTGTCCCAGCAACAGCTTTCTGATGAAAGGTGCCAATGCACTCCAAAGTGCTGTATGGAAGTGCAGAACCATATTGTAAGACTTAACATTTCAGGTCCAGTGACCCTCGTTTAGAACAGTTCCAAAGAAGGGTCATTGGACCTGAAACATCAATTTTGCTTTCTCTTCACAGACCTGCTGAGTTTTTCCAGCAATTTCTGATCCTGTTTCTGATTTCCAGTATCCGCAGGTCTTGGGGTTTTCAAATTGAAAGAGTATTGGAGATGTGCCATAAGAGTATAGTGAGGCTATGTATGCCAATGTATGTGGAAGGGGTTCGCATGCGGTTGCTGCCCTTGGAGTAAACTCTGAGATGTTAGTGCCCAGAGGAGCAAACAGCAAACTGGAGTCACAAGACAATCATTCTGACTTCCATATTAGGAATTGTTGCAATCTTGTTTCTATATTTCAGGTGGGAGAATGGGAAACTGCGTATCAATGAGGCGAGATTAACTAATAGTGAGTTGTTAATGCAAGAGAACTAATGAAAATAGGCCTTACACAACTCACCAGCAAGAATCTCGTTTCATCATTGAACACTTGCTTGGAAAATGGGAATTTTGCTCTTGATGTTGAGAAGATCCCCAGTGATCACCTCACATGATTTACCCAACTTTCTTGCCAATGCCCACTTATTTAGGACCTGGGAAGATGCCTATCCTTAATCAAAAAGTTAGAGTTTAAGGCATTTCTTAAAAGATGGAAGAGAGATAGTGAAGTTTACAGGGGGAATGATGGAGCTTAGGCAGCTGAGGACATGGTCACCCATTGGGAACAATTAAAATCAGGAATCTCAAGAGGCCAGAATTAGTTGAGAGTTCGGAGTATAGTAGGGTTGGAGGATAGTACAAAGGCATAGAGGAGACAGGCTATGGAGTGGTTTGAAAACAAGTATGAGAATTTTAAAATCAAGACATTGTTTGCCTAGGAACCAATTTTATCTGCCCTCTCAGATGGACATAAAAAAGTTCCATAGCACTATTCAAAGTTTGTTCCAACTGGTATTCTGGAAAAAAACTATCCCTCAACAAACATCATGAAAACTGGCCATCTTGTTATTATCACATAGTGTTTGTGGACCTTGCTGTGCACAAATTGGCTGATACTTTCCCTTCCATTAAAAGTGGCTACTCTTCAAAAGTATTTAATCGGCTTTTATTATATCCCCATTATCCAATTACTGACCCATTTATTTCAACTCATACAAGGGCAATTGAGGATGAGCAAGAAATACTAGCCTTGTCAGCTATGCCCACATTCCATAACAGACTAAAATAGCAACAATAAGTCTGAGAACAGAATGTATGGTATCCAACAGTGAATGTATCTGTTTCATATTGAGTTAATTAGTGTTCCCTCATTGTAAAGGGAAAACTGTTGAAATCATTGGGTTGATTTTTTATGGGCGTTGACATGATACTTCACCTTAACAAGGTAGAAGATCTGCAAAGGTCCCACAAAAATTATGTCATCACTGTTTGGAACATGTCCTGAGATTTTTCATAGAGTCATAAGGTAATCAGAGAAATACAGATCTTCCAATTTGTTAATACAGGAGAGAATAGGGACATCAGCACTTTATATACACTGAAGTTATGTAGGTAGAGGGTGGGCAATTGCCTGGAGAATATTGGAAAGTCATGTTTGGAGGACAAAAGGGCATGGATGAAGGATTCAATCGCAGATGAAGTGAAATCAGGACAGAAGTGGGCAATATTACAGAAACGAAAGGAAGTGGTATTGGTAATAGAAAGGTCAGTGTTTTATAGTGATAACAGTGAGTACACTCCAAAATAAATAATTTATCATTAAAAACCTTAGGAACTGCAGTGATCGTAACAAGGTCAGCCAGGTGGACCTTATAGAATATGGGTTCCCTGATTGGAGCTGTTAATCTGGTCCAATCAGGGAGCCCTGGCTGAAAGATAAGAACAGGAGTGTCAGACATCCTGCTCGTTCTGAAGGAAAGTGCTGAAGGAACTGAATCAGTGTCAAGGACCCTCTATGTGCAAATAAAGGGTGATTGGTGATGGGATACAGGCAAGTGGATTTATTTCAGGGACTCTGTGAGTATGAGAAATGCTTCAAAATTATAAGTTTGTTCCACCTTTTACACAGGGGAAAGCTCAGTTTCAGAAGTAGCCCTATGTGAAATCTTTGTTAGATAGAATTTATACAGCATGCAGAACACAAGCAAAGTAACTGTCCATGGTGTGCTATATTGGAGAAAGCTTTCAAATCTACATGAATATGCTTTGTTGCTTTGGGATTCCACTGACCTACTTGATAAAGGCTGAGACTGACACAAGGAACTGTTTGAATCAAAGTGTGTGCAAATTTCAAACAAGTATCATAAGCCAGATGTGCAGGAGGAGAAGGCACTTGCCTCTGAGGAACCAGCCCTTG
>NC_063344.1:56331244-56356244 GCF_021869965.1 Rhincodon typus
ATTTCAAAGAAGGCCAAACTTTAAAATCCATGAAACAAATTTCATTGGTTTTACATATGTGTAATTTCAATCCTTCCATTTTCCTTTCTTTCAGTCCACACATGTTCTCCAGCCAAGAGATGAGGCCAACAGATTTTAACCTATTCCAGTGCCAGGCATGGAAAAAGAGTCCTGAGTGGATCAGTTTAAATACCATAGCTAGCCAACTTGTCCATGTATGAAGAACAACTTTTGTTGATGTGTTTTATAAAACGAAAACCCGATACTAGACATCCTATTTCTGGAGCAGACGGCTGACCATACTAATCTAACAATTAGGTTTGTATCAATGCAATATAACAGCTGGTTACAAGGAGACAAAGAATGATAAAGAGTACCTCATCATCAATTTATCTAACCTCTACTCAATTCCTCCTCACAGTGTCAATGACTGATATAAAGAACTCAGGAGGTTAGATTTCCAACTGCATCCATGTGAAACAGAACCGAGTCCTGGATTTTGACAGGGACAACTATTGATTGCAGGTCCAGTGGGTGGTGAAGAAGCAACAAGGTATGTTGGCCTTTGTAGCAAGAGGATTTGCATCCAAGAGCAGGGACGCCTCACTGAAATTGTAAAGGACCTTGTAGCGACCACATCTAGAGTATTTTGTACAGTTCTGCTCTCCTCATCTGAGGAAGGATGTTCTAGCTATGAAGGGAGTTCAAGGAAGATTTACCAGATGGATTCTTGGGATGGCAGGACTGATGTATGTAGAGAGAGTGGGTCGGTTGGGATTATATTCACTACAGATTAGAAGGATGAGGTGGGATTTCATTAGAAACCTATAAAATTCTGTGTCGAGATTGTGCCATTTATGAGAGGTGTGCTATATCTATTGCAGAGAGTTGGTGACACAGTGGTGCCAGAATGTCTCCTTCAGACAGGCAGTTGGTAAACAGCTTTTGAGTTCTCCCTGGGTGTTGTTTTTTTGAAATGTGACAAAAGAATTATTAGTGGGTGGGGTCAGAGCTCACAAAGACCCAGGAACAATTTTAGTTTTGCTTTCAGTTAGTGAGAAGGTTTCTGCTGGCTGCAGATCTAAAAGCTTGAGTTTCCTGCTGCTAGAGTGAAGTCTTAGACAGTGAGGCTTCCTCTGAAAAATCGAGAGGGCCAGATTGTTTGTTTATTCTGTACTGGAACCATACTGTTTTGCTGAATTACATTTTTGCCAAAGGGTGTGTGTGTGCATGCCTGTGTGTGTGTGTGGGATGGTGCCTGTATTGGAACAGTTGGTGATTAGTGGTTAAATAATACATTATTTTGTTAAGTATTTCAATAAAGTTAAAGTTATGTCAATTCTTCTTCTTTTGTATTTTAACTGTGTTGTAAGAACAAAGTGTGTTTTGACTAAAGCCTAGTGGTGGACCAATTGGATCATATGTGGAACACATTACCTTACACGACACCTTAAATAAATATAAAAGTTGTAATCTAGGCTGTCTCCCTACAATGCTTTGAGGGTGTGCGTCTGGTCTGGTTGATAACAATTCTAACAGAATTAGACAAGTTAAACGCAGAAAGGATGTTCCCGATAACCAGAGAGTTCAGAACGAGGGTTCACATTATAAAGATACAGGGTGGGCCACTTTGGACTGAGATGAGGAGAAATGGCTTCACCTCAGGGCTATGAGCACATGAGCTCCTGAACGAAGACAGTGGCCATTTTTGTGGAACAAAAGCACTTAGATTGCACTGGACATTGAGCTCTGATTTCCACACTGGAATGCTCAGTGGCACAGGGATGTTTGGAGGGATGCCAATTTTCTCCCAGCTGGTGCCCCTCTCCAACCGTGTGGAGTGCCCACCAAGGCCTGAGGCAGTCACGGAGAAGGGAGAAGGTTTCACCCCTCAGAGGGCCCTTTTATGACATTTGACCTCCTTGGCTCCTCAAGACAGTAGAAATATGAGTACAGCAGGGCCCAGTGATGGGGTTGCCCCTGCAATTATTCAGGTGGAGTAGACACTGGTGATATCCCCATGTGCTCCTGCATGATGGGAAAACCACTCCAGGCAGCTCAGCTACAAGCTAAACCTGGTAAGGAGGCTGACTCCATCTCCTCTGAGGTCACAAGAGAGGAACCATTTGGAGGTGGCTGATTGTGAAGCCACAACATCGTACAGAGGACTGAGTGAATCACTGCGATGTCACCATGAACATTGAGTTAATAGTGACACTTCAAACCAGACCAATGAGACTCCTTTTACTGATGATGTAAAAGGACAAGTTCTATCAAGTGGGGAAGAGCTCAAAAATTCAAGACAGCGGGAATCAGGGGAAAACTTTCCATTGATTTGGAGTCTTCTTTTTATTCATTCATAGGACATGGGATTCACTGTTTAGGCCAGCATTTATTGCCCATCCTAATTGCCCAGAGGGCAGTTAAGAGTCAACCACTTGCTTTCGGGCTAGAAACACATGTAAGCCAGACTAATTAAGGAAAAATGTCCCTAGAGGATATTAGTAAACCAGATGGATTTTTCCAACAATCAGCAATGCTTTCATGATCATCATAAAATCTTAATTCCAGACTTTTGTTGAATTCAAATTTCACCTTCAGCCATAGCAGGATTTAACCCTGATTCCCGAGGACATTACCTGGGTATCTACAACACGAACAACATCACTAGGCTATCATCCCTCTTCATGCTGAGTACAAAAGGGAATGGTTGTAGTTGTTGGATGCCAATCACCTCAGCTCCAGGATATTGTTGAAAAAATTCCTCAGGGCAGTGTTCTAAGCTCAGATATCTTCTGCTGTTTCATCAATGACTTTTCTTCCATCATAAGGTCAGTAGGGGTAATGTTCACTAGTGATTATGGTGTTCAAAACTATGGAAAAATTTATGTTTAAATAACTTAGTGCAGCTTTTTGAAGAAGTCACTTTTTGATGAGTGTTAATTTTGCTAATACTGTTGATCTGGTGTACATGGACTTCCAAAAGGCAGTGATTCAGTGTCAAACAACAGATAATAGGCAAAGTTACAGCTCATGCTTAATCAAGTTACACCAAGCACAATGTTTGTCAATGGGTGACTGACCTCTGTGCTGTTTAAACTGTTACAGATACCTGCTGGTAATTCCATGCAAGGTTCCCAACTTTGTCACCGTGCCGTTTTCACCTGATCCGTTCCACACAGCATCTGTGCAGGATGTCTGTCCTAGGACATCTCAACAACCCCACTAACAAATTCTTAATGAGTTCCTTGGCCACCTTAATTAAATTTCATCAGAGATTGGGCAGAATCATGATGTTCTCCTCCTTACATCTCACCACCCATGGCTGGCATTGGGAAATTTGGCAGATTAGCCCCAGTATTTCCGGGCCTCTCCCATCCCTGGTGAACTCTGAAATTTCAGCCCACTATATGGGAAATTATCATTGCAAAGCCTATGGCCAACCTTCCCATATGGAAGTGCAAATAGTTCCATTATTACTATTAAGTACTACTAAGTGTGAGTTCTGTCTAACTGTGTCAGTGATAGGGAATAATTTCCAGCAAGTGTTTGACTCAGTTTGCTGCTACCACAGATCCCTCTGCTGGTCAGATTTGTAAATACAGGCAGTCACATTTGTGAGAGATAGTTGGAATTGTGCCTTTATTTGTCGCAGTCTTTGTTTGAAGTGAACTGCTCTGCTGAACTTCAAGGTCAACTCTTCCGGCAATGTTTGACCTCCCTGAGCATTGCTTTTGTGGACACAAGGCCTGATTTTGAAGTAAGCTTACAAGGGAACCTGAGATCTAGGTTAAACAGGAGTACTAAGAAGGAAGAAGCATGAATTGAACTAAAGTATATCAGAATAGGAGACCTGTGTTGAAAGCAGCTACAAAGCAAGGAATGAGGCTCAAGCTGAAGCAAGAATAAAATGTAACATCTGAGGCATGTGAAAGCCAGACACAAGCCCTGTGTTACCACCAGGGTGACCTGGGAAATAAGTTATGACAGAGATTTGAGCTGAGTTGAAGTGTGGAATGAATGAGATACTGCCCCCAATTTGAAGCACAGATGCAATTGGTCATGAGGCCAAGGAGGGATGAAGAAGTAAAGCCGGAAGAAGGGAGATGGCATTTGACATAACACCTGATATGAAACTGCATTGGAACAGGAAAGTTCAGAAGTAGGGTCACTGGACCCAAACTGTTGACTCTGCTTTGTCTCTACAAACGCTGTCAGATCTGCTGAGATTTTCCAGCAGTTTCTGTTTTTTGTGTTGATATAGAGTTTGAAGCCATGAGCTGCAGCATATTTGAAATGGGTTGAAAGCATTGAATTAATACAAGAATGGTCCTAACACACTTCCTAAAGTTGAAGAACTTATGAGGTTAGCCTGAAGGCTTGAATTGACTCATATTTTAAGTGGAGCAAAACAATCCTGAGTTGCATGTGCAGTGATAAAGTGGAATGTAAAGGTGTATTTAAAGCATTGATGAAATCCATTATTTTTACACCTATGCATATTGTGTAAACAATCAATCTGTGAAAATTCGAACACTTAGGGAAAAGAGATACCTAAGGGGTTGCTACATTTGAGTGCTCCAATGTATTAATTATATGCAAACCTCCCCAGGAACAAGGGCTTTGGAGCTCGGTTTTCAAGGATCATTGAACAACAGTTCAAAGATAGAGTCATTTGGTGATAGTGAGAGAAAAAAAGTGAGACAGCCAGACTCCATTCAGAAAAGTGCTGCTAATAAGCTGTACTATTGAGAAGACCAATATTCCTGTGTAGTTGAGCCTCAGGGTGAAGTCCTAAGTGCAGGCGGTTAGCTCTGTGCAGAGATGCAGGGGGATGTCCTAGGAACAAAAAAGTGCAGCTAAATGTTGGAGTTTGGCTTTAGGAGAGACTTGGAAACTGTGAGGAGATCAGAAGAAGCCTGTTAGCAATTGCTATTTCTGTGCAGCTGCAAATGGATGTTGAAAAGCCCAGAAACAGTACTTACTTAGTGCAGCTGAACAAAATTAGAACTCAGAAAAGCAAAGTGGCACCAGTAGGTTGGTGAAGCTAGCTGTCTGTGGAAATTTGGAGCTGTGCCTGTGAGTAATTGTTGGAGTGCAGACCCAACTTGGACCACTGTCACAATCAGTTACTCATCACTGAGCAAGGCATTGTAAAGATGGGATTCCAAATGGGCAACCTAGGAATTTTACAAATACATGAAAATGTCATTTTGGCCTTATAATCCTTCTGCAACTTATGTTTGTGATGAATAAAGCTTTTGTCAACCTGAATTTCCTTTCCCTCCCATTGTCTCTGGACAATATAATTCAGCTTCATCTTGACTTTTGAGCAGGCCCTTGAGAGACGAGATACCAGCTCAGTTTGTTTGTCGCAGAGTAACTTGGAAGTCAAACCAGCAATGTGCTAAGTTTGCTGTACACTTCATTATCAAGGAAGACTTTTGATGATGGGAATAGCTGAGTGGTACAGGAGTGGCCTCGTCTTAAGACAGAGGGTTTACTGCATGGTTTCCCTGTGTTAAGCTGGTTTCTGTATGAGGTCTGTGCAGTTTGCTGCCCCACTCCACAGCTTGCTGAGGAAATCGGAGAACAGTGAAGGCGTGGGTGGGAAAGAATGTATAAGGTTTGATGCTTCCTGGAGCATCACAGGGAGTTGGACCTCAGCCTGTGAAGCTTTGTTTCCCATCTACAATGACAAGCTTCTCTCATCATCAGTCTTTGACTATCCAGATTTCCATCTCACTGGTGTACTGGAAACTTAACTCTGATTTCTCTCCACAGATGCTGCCAGACCTGCTGAGATTATCCAGTAATATCTGCTCAAGCAGGACACCAAGCATCAGAAAGGATGGATGCACTAACCACAAAGTGCTGTTACAGACCTGGGTGGCTGCTGTTGCTATCACATGAGGCTAAACCAGGCTTTCAAGATGGCATCAAGAGGACTGAGAGAGAAGCATTGAGATTAAACAAAAAAACCATATCATTGTAGGGCTGCCAGGACTGACCATCTAATCAATGCAAGCGTATTCCTCCAAAATCAGTGTATAAAAGGTTGAACTAAAATGCAGAATTTCTGGGATTCTGAATCCTATAAAGTCGTCAAGCAGATGGACATGGGTAGTCATACCTTTGCTGGTGAAACAGTAACTTTGGAGGGGGGGGTAGACTTTTTTTTCTTTATTCATTCATGGGATGAGGGTGTCACTGGCTAGGCAGCATTTATTGCCCATCCCTATTTGCCCAGAGGGCAGTTAAGAGTCAATAACATTGCTGTGGGTCTGGAGTCACATGTAGGCCAGACCAAGAAAGGATGGCAGTTTCCTTCCCTAAAAGGACATTAGTGAATCAGATGGGTTTTTCCAACAATGGGCTCACAGTCATCATTAGATTCTTAATTCCAGATATTTATTGAATTCAAATTCCACCATTTGCCATGGTGGGATTCCAATCCTGGTCCCCAGAATGTCATCTGGCTCTCTGGTTTAAACAGTCCAGTGATATACCAGTAGGCCATCGCCTCCCTCTCTGAATGGCTCACAGAGGAGAGTTGCTTGAGGCCCCAAATCTGGTGGGTGATGTGAAGGTAAGCAGTCACTCAACAGCATTGTGGGATCTGGAATGATTAGTGGTTTGAGTGAAATTTGAGGTACACTGCAATGACGGATCCTGAAGTGACCTGTGTTTTGTGAATCCAGGGGACTATCCAATGCAAAGAGGTCGACTCCTGCCCTTGACGATGGCACAGAGATGACATACAAGGAGGTGGCAACTGAAGTCACAAGAGCTGCCGATCACACAATATTTGGAGACCTGACTGACTTAGACCTCAACTGGGGGCAATCCACCACAGAGCCTGCATCGTAAGTACCAGTTTGGAGAAATCATTATGAAGGTTCTTTCAACAACTTGGATATCATCCCAAACATTAATGTTTGGCCAGATTGGTGATGCATGAGGAGAATGCTGCCATCGAGGGAGACCTGATCACACTGCTGATCACACAACTGCTCAGTCAATGGTTTTTTTTTTTAAAAGCTTTTTTTAAAACTGTGTATACGGTATTTTACACTGTATACTTACAGGGATGTCAAGTCTCAAGAAGGGAAGTGTGTACCTATGCTTCCACAAACATGGATGTTGATGGTAAGAAAGGGTATCAAGTCCTTTTGGATACTTCCTTGAAGAAGATGTGTCTTTGGATGACTGTAGTGAATGTACTCTAATCAAGTTTGCAGATGAACCAAAATAGATGGATGGCACAGAGGCTGCAGAGGTTTATAGACAGTTTAACTGAATGGGAAAAAGCACAGGAGATGGAATATAATGTGGGAAAGTGTGAAATCATGCATTGGCAGGAAGAATAGAAGAGCTGAATACTCTTTAAGGGGGAAAAGACTGCAGAAAACTGCAGCACAGAGGGATTTGGGGAACTTCGTGCAGGAATTGTAAACATCTAGCATTCAGGTCCGGTAGATAATAGAGAAGGCATGAGAGGGTGCAGAAAAGATTTACAAGGATGTTGGAGGAACTGGAGGGCTTGAGATATAGGGAGAGGCTGAATAGGCTGAGGCTTTTTTCTTTGGAGTGACAGAGATTAAGAGGTGACCTTATAGAGGTTTATAAAATCATGAAGAGCATGGATAGGGTGAATAGCCAAGGTCTTCATCCTAGGGTGGGGCGTGTCCAAAACTAGAGGGCATAGGTTTAAGATGAGAGAGGTTAAGATTTAAAAAGGACCTGAGGAGTAACTTTTTCACGCAAAGGGTTGTGCATGTATAGAATGAGCTGCCAGAGGAAGTTGTGGAGATTCATACAACTACAACATTTAAAAGAATTCTAGTTGGATATATGAACAGGAAGGGTTCAGATGGATGTTGTCCAAACGCTGGCAAATGGGACTAGGTAAGATTGGGATGTCTGGTTGGCGTGGACAAGTTGAACCAAAGAGTCTGTCTCTGTGCTGTATGACTCTATGGCTTTATAACTTTACAACCTTTATTTCAAAGCAAATGGAGTTTAAAAATATGAACGTCTTGTAAAAAAGAATGATACATGGTGCTAATCAGACCACACTGGAATAACGTGAACCGTTTTGGTCTCCTTACCTAAGGAAAGACATATTGGCATTGGAGGCAGTCAGAGAAGGTTGTTTAGGTCTAATCCAGACACGGAGGTATTTTCTTATAAGGGAAGGTTGAGTAGGTTGGACTTGTAGTCATTGGAGTTTAGAAGAATGAGAAGCAATTTTATCAAAACTTGTAAGATTCTTGTACGTGCAAGGGAGCATCAGCCATGGTGGCTATGTGCCATGAACAGTCTGTCTTTGTGATTGCTGTGCCATTATTTTGCTGGTAAAAGGCAATGCGGATTGCCAATGCTTGTCTGGATGCACTACAACCTTTTAAAGATGGCATGGGCACCAGGGATGCCAATCTTTCAATGGATATCCAGTGACTGGGGGCATAAGGCAAGTGGTAGAAGACTAAGAGGGTAGTTGAGGAGAGTTTTATTTTCACTCTGGTGGAGCCTGGAACTCATTACCTGAAAGAATAGTTGTAACAGAAACTCTCATAGCATTTAAACAGTATTTAGCTATTCATTTACATTATCATAGCCTCTAGGACTATGGGCTAAAAGCTGGAAAATAAGATTATTGTAGTCAAATCTTCATTGGCTAGCCCAGACAGGATATGCTGAATGGCCTATTTCTGTGCTTAAATGTCTTTGAAATGATGAGAGTGATGAGTTCTACTGGAAACAGCATATTGTATGTTGAATGGGGCTAGGAGTGGGTGAAAGGAGTGTCATAAAGGCAGGGCAGGTAGTAAATGAAGAATATCTGGTAGATGTGGCAAGGGATCTTGTTAGGTCTAATGGAGAGATATCCTCAGTGGAACTTGACAAACTGACAGCTAAAGAAATGTAAGATTCAGCTCTTTGATTATCGAAACTCTGACAATAGTCTGATGTCTGACATACATTTCCTATTTATAATTTTTGTCTCCATAAGAGATGTGCAATCTGTGTGAAAAAACTCCAAATTAATATACAGTATGGCCCACACTCAATGCGAAGAGAAGTAAGTTTCCCCACAATTTCTAATTTGTATTCCATTGTCTTAACTGTAATAATGCATTGGTTTTGAGAACTAATTGATGTTGTATTATTCATGCAGTTAATAGTAGAAGGCAGGAGGATCTCTGAGTCTTTTGGATTTGTGTTTTGTCTTTTGGACTTGGTCCAAATATAAGCTCTGCATAAGCATTTGAGCAAAAATAGCCTTTGTGAAATTGAGATTATAACACTGAAGAAAACCTGAATATAAACATTTAAGAAGTATTTGTTTGAACTGATTTCATTTTAACTGGAGCAATTTTGGTGATTGAAAAGGTTGAACTAACCTCTTGCTGACAATTTCTATTCATTTACTTAATCTACTAAAAGATAATTACAGTGTTGTAAATAAATCAGGCAATTAATTTTGTCTTAGTCTTAGACATTCCTTTATCTTTAAAAAATGATAGATGTAGCAGGAATCCTCCATTATGTAACAGGACATTGCAAACAGACTAGGGCTATGTTTCATGGTGATGGTCAGAAAGCAAAACATAGACATTTGTTTTTCCGACATGTGATTCATACTGAAAAAAACAGCTATCAGATCATTTCAGCCAGAAGTATAAAAAGTAAAAATTGCATCTATATAGCATTCTCCAAAAAAGTTGTCAGAATTCAAAAGTGTGAACTAAAGATCTGTCTCACAGCCACTCAGTTCTGGACTATTTGCTGGAAGTAAACATCTCCAACATGGAAATCTCGTCACATTTTCTTTTAATGAGTCAACAAATATTCTAACTGACCTTTTTATTAGAGTGTTTAACAATTAAACATCCAGTTTCTCTACAAATACCACCACACAATAAAGTAATAGATCATCACTGGCTGGTATCATCCATGCTCATTTGAAATGCAGTACATACCACTTAAGCAGAGAGAGTTCAAGAGGTACTCAATGGCTGATGCCAGAACTGATATCACCACAGGGAGCAGGAGCATTAAATAGTTCCTTTTACCTAAAATAGATTTATAAAAAATTACAGAACAGGACAAGACCATCCAACGCATCATTATAGATCTGACCTCCCCATTTAGTTGAATCCCATGCCCTTTCCCCATTCCCTTATATAAGTTTATTTTTCAAAATATATCCATTTCTCATGTTAAATGTGTACCATGACAGATGTATAAAAATGGTTATTTTCAATTTCTCAACACTGATCATCATTTTGAACTTTCCTCCCAAATCCTCTTCTGCCCTTTCTAATGAAAGCAGCTCCAGATTGCTTTGTGTGTCTTATTATTCTTAATTCATTCAGGGGACCTAGACATCATTGAAAAGAAGCTTTTATTGCCTATCCCCAGTTGCCTTTGAGAAGGTGGTTCTGAGCTGCTTTCTTGAATGGCTGCAGCCCATGTGCTGTAGGTTGACCCACAATGCCATTAGTGAGAGAATTCCAGGATTTTGAACCAGCAACAGTGAAGGAACAACAATATATTTCCAAATCAGGATGGTGAGCGGCTTAGAAGGGAACTTACAGGTGGTGTTGTTCCCATGTATCTGTTGCCCTTGTCCTTCTAAATGGAAGCAGTTGTGGGTTTGGAAGGTGCTGTCTGAGGGTCTTTGGCGAATTTCTCTAGTTCATCTTGTATATTGCATATATTGTTGCTATGAAAAGTTGATGGTGGAGGGAGTGAACGTTTGTGTATATGGTGCCAAACAAATGGGTTGCTTTGTCCCGGATGGTGTTAAGCTTTTTGAGTGTTGTTACAGCTGCACTCATCCAAGCAAATGGGGAGTATTCCATCACACTCCTATTTGTGCCTTCAAAATGGTGGACAGGCTTTGGGGATTCAGGAGGTGAATTATTTGCTGCAGTATGCCTACCCTCTGGCCTGGTCTTGTAGCCACTGTACTTAAATGGCAAGTCCAGTTGAGTTGCAAGTCAACGGTAATCCTCAGGACGTTCATAGTGGGGGCTTTAATGATGGTAACACCATTGAATGTCAAGGGGGGATGATTAGATTGTCTTTTGTTGGAGACGGCCATTGTGTGGCATTTGTATGTATGACGCAATTGCTATTTGCTACATTTCAGCACAAGCCTGGATATTGCCCAGGTCTTATTGCATTTGGACATGGACTGCTTCAGTATCTGAGAAGTTGTAAATGGTGCTGAACATTATGCATACATTGGCAATCATCTCCGTTTCTGATTTTATGATGGAGGGATAGTCATTAATGAAGCAGCTGAAGATGGTTGGGGCTGGAACACTACTCTGAGTAACTCCTGCAGAGATGTCCTTGACCTGAAATGACTGACCTCTAACAATCACAGCCATCTTCTCATGTGCCAGGTATGACTTCAACCATCAGGGAGTTTTCCCCTGATTGCCATTGACTCCAGTTTTCCTAGGGGTCCTTGATGTCACACTCAGTCGAATGCAGCCTTGATGTCAATGGCTGTCACATTCACCTCACCTCTGGAATTCAGATCTTTTATCCATGCTTGAACCAAGGCTGTAATGAGGTCAGGAGCTGAGTGGCCCTGGCGTCACTGAGCAGGTTATAGCTGAGCAGGTGCTGCAAAATAATGCTAAATTCCATCGTTTTACTGACAATTGAGAGTAGACTGGTGGTAATTGGCCTGGTTGAATTTTTCCTGCTTTTTGTGTAGAGGACATACCTGGGAAAATTTTCCATTGTTGGGTAGATGTTAGTATTGTAACTGTACTGGAACAGTTTGGCCGGAGGAGTGACAAGTTCTGGAATACAAGTCTTTCGTATTATTGTCAGAATGTTGTCAGGCCTCGTAGTCTTTGCAGTATCCAATGCCTCCAATCTTTTCTTGATATCACGTAGAGCGAATTGAATTGGTTGAAGACTGGCATTTGTAATGCCAGGGACATCTGAGGGAGGATTGGATTGATCATCCACTTGGCACTCCTATCTGAAGATTGTTAACAAGTGCTTCAGCTTTATCTTTTTCATGTTCTGGGGTCTTCCATTATTTGAGGACGGGGATATTTGTGGAGCTTTCTTCTCCAGTGAGTTGTTTAATTGTCCGTTGCAATTAACAACTGGATGTGGCAGGACTGCAGGACTTAGATCTGATCCATTAGTTGTGGGACCGCTTACCTCTGTCTATTTTTTCCTGCTTATGCTGTTTGACATGCAAGTAGTCCCATCTGGTGGCTTCACCACGTTGACACCTCATCTCAGGTATGCCTGGTGCTGCTCCTGGCATGCCCTCCTTCACTCTCATTGAACCAGGGTTAATCCTCTGGCTTGATGGTAATGGTTGAGTGGGGATATGCCAGGTGATGAGATTACAGATTGTGCTGGAGTACAACTGTACTGCTTCTGATGCCCACAGTGTTTAGTTGTTAGATCTATTTGAAGTATGTCCCATTGAACTCTGTGGTAGTGCCACACAACGTGATGGAGGGTATTTTCAATGTGAAGGTGGGACTTTATCTCCACAAGGCAGTGGTCGCTCTTACTGACATTTTCATGGGTAGATGCTTCTGTAGCAGGCAAATTGGTAAGGATGAGGTCAAATGTGTTTTTCTCCCTTGTTGGTTCCCTCACCACCAGCTGCAGTCCCAGTCTAGCAGCAATGTCCTTTAAGGCCTGACCAGCTCGATCAGTAGTGCTGCTGCTGAGCCACTTTTGGTGATGGACATTGTATTCTGGGATGGGGATTTCATTCTGCGCCCTTGCCACCCTCAGTCCTTCTTCCAAGTGTTGTTCAACATGGAAGAATACTCATTCACCAGCTCAAGGAGGATGGTATGCAATAATCAGTATGAGGTTTCCTTGCACATGTTTGACCTGATGCCATGAGACTTTATGGGATTTGGAGTCAATGTTGAGGACTGCCAGGGCAACTCCCTCCTGCCTGTATATCACTGAGCCACTACCTCTGTTAGGTCTGCTGATGGGACAGGACACATCCAACGTTGGTGGTGATACAAAAACAGAAGTTGCTGGAGAAACTCAGCAAATCTGGCATCTGTGGAGAGAGAAGCAGAATGAAACATATCAAATCCAGTGACCCTTCTTCAGAACTGTTCTGTCTTCTCTGCACTGATGCTGCTGGTCCTGCTGGTTTCTCCAAGCAGTATCTATACATATGGAGTCTTAAACACAGCTCCATCTACATGCCATATACATAATGGCTTTACAAAGTCATTTTCATAAATGTCACTACCTTTCTCCAATGCCCACAGCTGTATTATTATTGTTAAAGATTCTATATAAAGCTTGAGATGAACACAGCAGGCCAAGCAGCATCAGAGGAGCAGGAAAGCTGACATTTTGGGTCTGGACCGTTCTTCAGAAATGGGGGAGGGGAAGGGGATTCTGAAATAAATAGAGAGACAGGGGGAGGCGGATGGAAGATGGATAAAGGACCAGATAGGTGGAGAGGAGAGAGACAGGTCAAAGAGGTGGGGATGGAGCCAGTAAAGGTGAGTGTAGGTGGGGAGTTAGGGTGGGGGTTGGTCAGTCCAGGGAAGATGGACAGGTCAAGGAGGCGGGATGAGGCTGGTAGGTAGGAGGTGGGGGTGGGGGTTGAGGTGGGAGGAGGGGATAGGTGGGAGAAAGGACGGACAGGTTAGGGAGGCGGGGATGAGCTGGGCTGGTTTTGGGATGCGGTCGGGGGAGGGGAGATTTTGAAGTTTGTGAAGTCCACATTGATACCATTGGGCTGCAGAAATATGAGGTGCTGTTCCTGCGACCTTCAGGTGGCATCGTTGTGTCACTGGAGGATGCCCAGGATGGACATGTCACTCAAGGAGTGGGAGGGGGAGTTGAAGTGGTTCACGACTGGGAGGTGCAGTCGTTTGTCATGAACTGAGCGTAGGTGTTCCACAAAGTGGTCTCCAAGCCTCCCCGATGTAGAGGAGGCCACAACAGGAACAGCGGATGCAGTATACCACATTAGCAGATGTGCAGGTGAACATCTGTTTGATGTGGAAGGTTTTCTTAGGGCCTGGGATGGGGGTGAGGGGGGAGGTGTAGGGGCAGGTGTAGCACTTCCTGCAGTTGCAGGTAAAAGTGCCAGGGTGGTGGGGCTGGAGGGGAGTGTGGAGCGGACAAGGGAGTCACGGAGAGAATGGTCCCTCCGGAAGGCAGATAAGGGTGCGGAGGGAAAAATGTCTTTGGTGGTGGGGTCAGATTGCAGATGGCGAAAGTGTCGGAGGATGATGCGTTGGATCCGGAGGTTGGTGGGGTGGTATGTGAGGATGAGGGGGATTCTGTTTTGGTTGTTATTACGGGGAGGGGGTGTGAAGGATGAGTTGCGGGAAATGCGAGAGACGCGGTCAAGAGTGTTTTCCACCACTATGGAGGGGAAGTTGCGGTCCTTGAAAAACGAGGACATCTGGGATGTCCAGGAGTGGAATGCCTCATCTTGGGAGCAGATGCAGCGGAGGCAAAGGAATTGGGAATAGGGGATGGGATTTTTGCAGGAAAGTGGGTGAGAGGAGGAGTATTCTAGGTAGCTGTGCAGTTCCTACTATCTCTATATAAAGCTTGTTAGGATTGGCAGATCTTGCAGCTGTGCTAACCATGTACATAGAGGAATTTGTGTCACAACATCATAATTTCACATTCTCAGCTCAATTCCCGTGAAAGAAAACTGCATAGATTTGCCATTATAGTTCTCACCATCTGAATTTTTTCTGCTGTACTGATGAAAAGTCACTTGTTTGCTGGTTGTATTATTGACTGGGTTTTCTGCTGTGCATTTGTATGCGTATTGCTCCTCTTCATTAACACAGTCTATCACAAGCATGCTCCCATCATATGTCTCAATGAGAACTCCAGAATGGACACCTTCTCCCAGTAAGTCATAATGTTTATCCCTCTGGAGACAGAACAGCTCATTGTGATATTTAGTGAATCCATACAGTTGCCATGAACGGCTATCGAAGGCTGGGAAATTGGTTCTGAAACACACAGGTAATAATTAACCAACACAACACAGTCATTGCACTATGCTGTCATAAAGAGACAGGATGAACAAGACAATGCTGCAAGTCTTTACTCTTTTGTCTTGTGTTTTAGAGTCATAGAGTCATAGAGCCATACAGCATGGAAACAGATCCTTTGGTCCAACCAATCCGTGCCAACAATAATCCCAACGTAAACTAGTCTGACCTGCTTGAGCTTGGCCAACGTCCCTCCAAACATTTCTTGTCTTCTAAATGTCTTTTAAACATTCTAACTGAACCCGCATCCACCACTTACTCTGGAAGTTCATTCCACATATGAACCACTCTCTGAGTAAAAGAATTATCCCCATGTCTTTTTTAAATCTTTCCCCTCTTGCCTTAAAAATATGCCCCCTAGTTTTGAAATCCCCCACCCTAGTGAAAAGCCACTTGCCATTCACCTTAACTACACCCCTCATGATTTTATAAACTTCTGTAAGGTCAGCCCTCAACCTCGTATTCTTCAGTGAAACAAATCCCATCCTATCCGCCCTCTCCTATAACTTTTAAGTAGACTGTTAAAGCTTGAAGTTCAAATATAATACAACTTATGCATTATTCCTGTGCTTCTGAAATCCATCCAGTTGATGCGTTGTGTAACAGACATTGGGTTTCTTGAGAGCATTCTGTCAGGGCTGAATAAGTTGCCTCAGAAGCAACTCATCATGCTCAGGGGAGCATCATCCAACTGTAACTTTGAACAAGCTGTTGGTGGAAAATCAATCACCATTTCCTTTCACATTCTATTGGCTTCATTCGAGGCTATTTGGTAGTTGTGTCAACTTTTTTTTAGTTTCGCTGGAGAGAGCTCAAATTAAATAGAACCTGCTAGTGGATAAATCTAGTTAAATAAAACTAGTGATTAGATTAACTTAATCATAAAAGCAGTTCTTGTGAGTGCAGCATAGATGGTAATTTGATGCTAATGTGTATATTGAAGTCCTCACAGCAAGTGAAGCTTTCGAAACTGCTTTTTTGCGTAATACAGAAACTATTTGATATGAAATACAACTTACATTATGAGACAAGCTTCAATGAAAAACCTATTTGGAAAGTTACAATGTTACTACAATTCTTAAAGTTTACAGAAGTTACTGCACTGCAACACTTATCATATACTTGCATCCTGAAAGTACTTTGATCACGGTTCCTCAGTTCACTCCCATAGTAGTTAATGTACATTTCATAGTTCCCAGTGTCATTAACGTACACATGATTCAGCACCACAAGATCATTGTCAATTCCAATGCTGTGGTTGTACAATGGATGCACAATCTGCAGCATTTCTGGACTATTGGATTTCCATGTAAAAATATTAAACTTCTGTGGAAATCGAAAATTAAGTGATTCATCATACTGATCTGTGACTTGATGTTGTATAGGGAACTGGACCTGTCCTCCTACAGTGACATTAGTCACAGAATTAGGTCTGGTGAGCAAAGCTTCTTCACTCGTTGCAAACTAACGGAATACTGAAAAACGCAAGCATAGTTTGTACACTTCAATTTGCTGGTTTAAGGACAATAAAATATATGAACTCATGATGAGTGAGGTTGGAGGGGAAGGTAGATAGCCAGAATTTTTTTATGGTTGAGCTTGTTTCAAAATAAAATAGTGAGACACGATGAGTCTGCCACATAGGAACAAGCCTATCAACTAAATTAATGGTGTTGGATGAGTCTTGAGATTCTCCTTCTGTTAGCAAGCGACTTTGATTTGGATAATTTTAACTCCCAAAAATAACACTACAGATGATTATGAATGGGGAGATTTTGTGATCCTTTGTCTTGCCATTCAGCAACTGTTGGCAAAGATAAGTGGATATGTTCCTCTGGACATGGAGGTTACACTCATTATGAGATCAATGTAACATCAACATGTGTAAGTTACTCAGTGATATATTTTCTTTTAAGCAGAGGGATAGATCATTGTGATGAACATGTATTACCTGAGACAAGTTTGAAGATGTAAACTTTTAGTGAATCTGAGAATTTCATTATTATAGTTTTACATCGACAATCTTTCTTCTTTTGCACCGGGACCCTTTTTTTCCCTTTACTTCATGGACATCTAAAAAAGGAGAAAAACATGTTCTGACAAATGACAACATGGTCAGCAGACCAAAGAGAGACTTGCAGAGCAATGTTCACCTAATACATTTTTATTTTTTTCCCTTTATGTTTCACTAAGTTCAAGCCTAATATATGATGTTCAGTTTGTATTTTGAACCTCCAAAGCCTAGATAGTGGCAATAGAAGCATTCCTGCAATCTGATCCAACTGCTGTATGGATTGCATAACTGAGGTCACCATGAGTGTTGTGACCAGTTCAATGACAGATTGCAGTGTGTACAACTGTTATTGCACAGCTTCACTTATGGGGAAGATGTTGATGAAATGTAGGATGTTTGAAGAATGTTAGTTGCAAAAATATACCACTGCACAGCAGCAAACCAAGGAAGATAAGTTCCAATTGAAGAAGTAACAGGAAACTGGTTTCAGTTTGTTAAAGTCTAAATGCACCTCTGCGCATAATTGAGCCATTTTGTATCTTTTTTTTGTATTGACTGTTATAACCTTTGGAAGAGCCATTTCGCTAGTCCTAATCCCGCTTCTTTGTCCACGGACCTTATTACCCTCCCCAAGTGAACAACCCTTTCAGCAATATTCAGAGCTGAGCATAAGTTGGAGGCTGAGAAACTGGAAATACATTGTGGACTGGAGAACAGTCACCCATCCCCTCTCCACCTGCATACCCTTAACCTGCAGGGTGACTGTATCCGGAAATGTGTTGGCAATGTAGCTCTCAAGTTGTGGAAACCCAGAGCTCAAGCTGATTCAACAGATTACATTTTAAACTCATGCCTGAAAGGTTACATTTCTGTGCTGACTTACAGTCAGTTTGTATCTGTATAGAGAAGCTGACTAGAAATCACATTGATTGTAATGTTTGAGTAAAATTAAGCCTCTTGTAATTTTGTCATATGACTAAGAACCTCTGGATTTTTCAAAGCCATTCCTAACCATGCCTTGTCCAGGATGTTGGGACCTACTCCTCTTCCAGATGGATAATGCAGTCTGCCCAGCGGGACCACATGGAATTGAGTAGAGTTCTATTGGATCCAACTAAAGTCGGAAAAAAATGCTCCTTTTCAATGACAGCCCCCAGTTAGGGAGATGTTTTATAAAGGGCCCATGGACTAGATTTGTTATTGCCATATACTCAATGACAGACTCCAGGTTGTAGTATTTGGGATCCTCTATTTGCATGTTTCACATTGTTGCCTCCCTCAGGTCCCAGTCATTCTGGTTATATCTGAGCACTCTGACCACTGCCCCCTACTGGCCAACTGTCACCTACAGGAAGCCCAGAATTTTGGCAAGTTATCAAACTGAATGTTAAACTGTTGACCCAGAAGACATTGAGAGATGCACGAAGGATTACAAAGGTTGGAGAACTGTGGAACCTCTCCGTGAGACCCAAGGCACTGGTGAGGAACAAGCAAGGCAAACATCAACTTCATCTGCAAAGGTGTTCAAAGAAAATCAGAGGAATATATCCCAACTCCAAAAAAAAGTATCTCTCCCACCACACCCCACCCCCCACCGTTCCCCCTACCCCGCTTCTGTAATTGATGGTGGTTGATGTCAAGGAGGATCCCCAAGTGGTGAAGCGTCAGCCGGCCTTGCTTTTTACTGTAGAGGCCTCCAAAATCATCTTCCAATCCAGGGCCACCCTGTGGAACAGGTGATACATGCTCCTATTTCTTTTTCAAAATAGATGAACAGACAGAACTTTGTGATCAACATCCTGAAGGAAGAGGATGGCTCAGTACTGTCATTGCAAGTCCTGGAATGTGATGTTTGCAAAGAACTGCTCCGATCTTCACAAGGACCGTGAATCATTGCTCTGCTCAAATCTACCCGTCTCTTGACACTGCTCCATATTAACTGGCAGGCTCTCCTGAGCCCAGCTTTACTAAAAATGCCCCCCATGACGGGTCTCTGCCAAAACAAGAACCTGGAAAATCAGTTGGAAACAGCAAGTACTAGATGACCGGTGAAGACCAGTATAGATGCACATGAAGGTAGGAAACAAACAGCACACAGTCTCCTGGCAGCAAGAATGGGAATAAAAAGAAGACAGCAACATCTATTAGAGAACCCCAGGGTCTCGAAGTCCATGAAAAAGGCTATTTCAAAACAATTTCTGCAGGGCAACAACTGAAAAAAAGGTCATATTCGCCTGCAAGTACCTAGGGGTTTGAGGACATTGAGGGGCAGAATCTATTCTCCTTGAATGATATAACAGAACCACTAGATGTAGATTTCTGGTCCCGTGAGATAAAATATCACTACAGGATTTCAGCTGCCCTGATTTTACAGACCCGCAAGATGAATAGGAATAACATAGGATTTCTAGTTTGCTGACACCTTGGTTAGCCATGAGGAAATAAATATCTATTTGGAGTGACATGATCTGTTTTCTTGGATTCCACACAATCATTGAAACTTCTTCATTCAACTTCAGGGCTCAAGATCTATTCCAGTAAGAGAATGAGGGGCAGACTCTTTGTTATAATGGGAAAGAGATCATTTGTACATTGTGTGTCATTCCTATTGCAAGCATATCCTGATCTTTACAATTAAAAACATATCATTCAAAGCATTTTAATCCTTTTCTCCAGAAACCCTAATCCTTCCCTTCCCTATGCAGTATCAAATTTGTTTCCAATTTTAGAAAAACTACTTACACTGACGAACATTCTATAACTGTATGTGAATGTCCTTCAGAGTAAACTACTTTTAAGTATACTAGCTGCAGTAACATGAAAAATTGCACCCAAAAAGCTCAAACACAACAAGTTCACGCAAACAACACAGTGATAATTAACAGGGACAATTTTTTGGGAGTGGTTATTGTGACCACTTACATGTTTTAACCTATTCTGTTGCAATTCCTAAACATTCTCCTCTGGCTCTATGTTCCCCCGTCATTGATGTATGCTGAAAATTTGTTAACTTTACTGTTGCTGATGTATAGAAATGCAACAGTCCCAGCACTGAGTGTCCATGTACCCCATAAAGGACTCCCAGCATTCCACTACCCCACACCAGTGCTCTGATATAGCTTCTATAATGAGCACTCATCCTTTCCCAACCTTCAGTCAATTTCATGTTAATTTCTCAGGTTCACTTTATGGCTCCATCTCAGTTTAAGTGATATCCTTTGATATGGAACTTTGTAAAAAACAAGTTGGAAGCCAAGATACATCATTTCTTTGGGTTTAACCTGATACAATTTAATTGTCATTGTCAAAGAATTCAAGAAGATTAGTCAGGCAGAATTATTCCCTTCTGAATCCATACTAAATGCTGATAACTAGGTTATTCTTATACAGATGACCTTTAAGTTTTTTTTTGATCGATTTTGAAATTTTACATGGAATAAGAAGGAGACCATTGAGTATGTAGGTAGATTAGCTTGGTTTTGACATAATTTTTGAATATGATCACCACATTCGTCTGTTTCAAATCCTCTCATAACTCCCTCATTATGATTCAATATGTCAGTAATCTCCTGCCAAGTATTTCCATAGCATTCTGTTATAACTATCGTAGAGCTGTCACAGTACAGAAGAAGTCCATTCTAACATCATGTCTGTGCAGTTCCTCTTGAGGAGCAAATATGTACTACCACTCTCTTACCCTTTCACTACACGCTTGCACATTCTTCCTTTTTGGTTTATAGGTTAGTTAGAAAATTTAGAAGAAAAGTTAGAGCATTGTAGGAGACTATTTAACCATTATGTTTGTGCTGTGGTGAAATCAACCACCCAGTCCACTCCCATCGTCCTGCACTGTGGTCTCTATCACTGGAAGTTATAAGACTTCAGGTGCACACCCAAATACTTTCTAAATTCTTAATCTTTCCCTAGACATTCATTTTTAAAACTTATTTTGTCTTTCTTGAACTTGATTTCATTTGGGAGAACATTGATGAAAATACGTTGCTCATATTTTACTTTGTAAATATTTAGGTTGAGTGGTCATTCAGGACAGTTATAATTTTATGCCTTGCCTCAGTTCCAATTGCATTGGTGTCTTTTACGGATTTCACTGTTTCTGATAGCCTCTAACTTGATTTTGTACAAATAGAACATTTTACTGTTTTGTTCACCCTTAGCTGTTTTTCTTCCCAAATATCGCTGCCCCTCTAATAACTCTTAATGCATTTCTGTGTATTCCTAAATTTAACTCCTTTCTATCCAGAGCTTCTATAGAAGAATTTTGTTTTTAAACCTTATAAATGAATAATTATTTAAAACCTCCCCCTTCCCAGGTTTTTGCTGATGCATATGATCAAATTCCATTCATTAAAATTTTGCCTCCAGGTCCAGTAAATAATAGGCAGTGGAGCCCATAAGGAGACAGAGAGCTGGAATGCAAAATATATGTATTTTTTTTTTGTGAAAATGTACTTTATTCGTAACATTTGTAAAAGAACATTTCAAACGTATTATCACAGAAAATGCAGTGGAATTCAACTTTTCTCCAAACAGTATGTTCTGCCTGAGATGCCTTGGTGCATTTTTAATAGACTTGATATTCGTGCTCTACATTTCATGTCAGGGATCCAACTCAACGGGTTACACATAGTTTCAAATTTCACAACTCTCAAAAGGAATATTCCATTGAGAAGGGAAACATTCAAAGGAATGTTGGTCCCTCGCAGGCTGGGAATGAGGAATTAATAATGGGAAACAAAGAAATGGCTGAGTATTTGAATAAGTATTTTGTATCTGTCCTCATGATTGAAAACAAAAAAAAATTCAAAAATATTTGAAAATCAAGGAGCAAAACGGAGGATCAGTTAAATCTATCACTAGATAAACAAAGGTTCTAGGAACACAAGTGGGACTAAAAGACCATATAAATATTAAAATAGAAGAGGAAGTAGGCCTTTTGACTCATCAAACCTGCTCCATCATTCCATAAGATCGTGGCTGATCTGATTGTGGTTCCAACTGCACTTGTCCTGTAACCCTTGATTCCCCTGTCAATCAAAATTCTGTCTAACCCAGCCTTGAATTATTCAGTGACATTCTATGCTGCTAAATGAGGAAGAACATTCTGAGAGTAAATCTTCTGAGAGAAGAAATTATTGTTCATATAATCTCAAAAGAGAAACCCCTTACTTTTAAATTATACCTCCTAATTCTGGATTGCCCCATGTGATGAAATACCCCCTCAGCATCAAACCCACAATCCCCAGGATCTCATGCTTCAATAGAAATGACCTCTCATTCTTCTAAACTCAACAATTGTAGGCCCAAGCTGCTGAACGTTTCCTCAGAAGACAATGCGTTCATCCTAGGAATCAGCTTAGTGAATCTTCTCTGAACTATTTCCAATGTAAATACATCCCTTCTTTACCTTTGGCAAGGAGACCCAAACTATTCACAATGCCCCAGGTGCATTATCAGCAGGAGAGTAGTAGCAAAACCTGCTTAATTTATACCACATTGTCCTTGCACAAAAGGTCAACATGCCACTTGTTTTTGACTAATTTTCTGACCTGTGTGCGAACTTTTGGTGAGCCATGTAGGAAGATACCTAGATCCCTCAATACTGCGGTATTCGACAGTCTTCTACTTAAATCATTTTCTGCTTTTTTTTAAGACATGAATTTGTCCATGGGATGTGGGCATTGCTGGTTAGACCACCATTTATTTCCCATTTCTAATTGCCCTTGAGAAGGTAATGATGAGCCACTTTCTTGAACTGCTGCAGTCCATATGGTATACGTACACCCACAATGCCATCAGGGAGGTAGGTCTGGGATTTTGACCCAGCTATTTCTAATTGATTCTGCCCCCTAGGCAGCATTGTCTGAAATCACTGCAGTAGTTTCCATGTCCAGTGATAACATCCAGCCCTACTTCATCACTAGCGATTTTGACATCTCCACTGTTGTTAAGCTAAAACTGCTGATCTGACATCCAATACTGGATGAGCAGACATTTCTTCCAATTAAACAATGGGAAGATTGAAGCCACCGTTTTCATTCGCTGTTCCATTTTCTGTTTCATGTGCCGCCCACAGGCCACAGTCTGATTTTAAGCCTGTCTCAGCTCTCTGCTGAAACCTTTATTCATGCCTTTGTAGCCTCCAGACTTGATTAGTCCAATATACTTCTGGCTGGCCTCTAACATTCTACTGTCTGTAAAACTAAATTCATCCAACACCCTTTTGTTATGTCTTAACTCACCAAACCCTTACGTCCTTGTCGAATGTCACTTGTACTCACTGACCTACATTTGTTCCCAGTCCAGCAATGCCTTGATTTTAAATTTCTCCTTGTTGAGATTTATATTTGGGTATTGATATAGGTTGCGCCTTTTACCCTACTCTTCCTACTTTAAACAAGAAAACTGGCCAAACCAAGCCCAAGTTAAAAATTAACAGTAGTTCAGTAGGTACTGAATAATAAATTGCAAAAAATAGTATTGTCACAGTCTCGATGGGAAAATAATGTGCATTTTATACAGACTATAGGTTTTTAGAAAATCGACATCAGAGACATAGAGATACTGACTTACAAATACATATGGTAGTTAAGATGAAAATAGTGAACAATACTTTATTACTTTTAAATTGAAAAGTTAAGGTTATGAAACAATAGATCATAAACATAAAGAGATCATAAACATAGATCTCAAAAATGAATTAATTAATATGAATAAAAAGTGAACAAGGTCAGAAATCACACAGCACCAGGTTATAGTCCAACAGGTTTATTTGAAAACACAAGCTTTCGGAGTCATACTCCTTCTTAAAATGCCAAAAGCTGGTGTTTTCAAATAAACCTGTTGGACTATAACCTGGTGTCGTGTGATTTCTGACCTTGTCCACCCTAGTCCAACACCAATACCTCCATATCAATAAAATTGATGCAGCCAATACATCTCTTTCACGCTCCGGATATCAAAGAATCAAAATTGTGTTTTTCAATAAAATTGGCAGTGTTTTTATACTAGTTATCTGTGATAATCGTTTATAATATTTCAGCTTTGCTTCCTTAAAGGGATAGGTGTAAATATTTAGCTGTATCTTAGCAGCAGATTAAGTGCACTATAAAACAATACCTTCTGAACCAGAAGCAACTCCTTGTGAACTCCAATATGGTGCAAAGTAACACAGCAATATTTTAAAAAAAGTTAGAAAACTGAAAATATAAACAATATAAATGATAATCAAACCAAATTTGTTGAAGGTTAGAAATAAGAAATACATTTGATGCTGCTAATGTTGGGACATACCAATTAAAAATTAGTTCAGTCAGTTTTTCTTGTTTCAAGTTTAGTCTTGAGAGACGAAACTGCAAAATAATTGAACTTCTCAAGTGCCTGCTTAGCCCACTCTTGGATAAATTGAAGGAACAAGTGTGTTACAGGCATAAATGTATAACCTAGCTCACAAGGGAGTGTTATTATTCCACATACATTGCTCCATTACATAAGTAGATGGATGGCAGTATGATTCATTTCCCATAAGAAGTCAGATAATTGAATATCTTATATCGTCGCTATTGAAACCACAAAGGTACTGAAGGTGGACCTAGATTTATGGATAATATCTTATAATAAATGTGTGAAATAAAGAAAAATAACACAAAGGCAGCTTTATATGAAGAACATAATTCAGCTTATTCAACTTCACTCCTCAGTGTGGTGAGAATGTGAAACCTGCTATGTGTAGTGTGGTTGATGCATTTAAGAGAAACACAAGGAAGAAAGGAATAGAAATGTGTTGATTGGGTGAGATGTGATGTGGTTTTCGGTGTAAATACTTACATAGACAAATTTGAACAACTGGCCTGTTTCTGTGCTATCATTTCACAGGAATTCTGGAATGGCAGTGTTGAACCACTACATG
>NC_063344.1:56356744-56377313 GCF_021869965.1 Rhincodon typus
GTATTTGCTGCAAATTTCTTATCAAGCATCTTCCTTCCTTAAATGATTGTGAAGTTTGTTAATCAATGTCATGCCTGAAATGTCTTTATATTATTTGTGCTCTTATGGGATGTGGGCATTGCTGGCAAGGTCAACATTTGTCATCCTTCCCAAATTGCACTTAGGACGATGCCGATGAGCTGTTGCCTTGAACCCCTCCTGTCTCTCCAGTGTAGGTACACCCACAGTGCTGTTTGGGAGGAGAGTTCAAAGATTTTGATCCAGTGACAGTAATGAATGGCAATGTAGTTCTAAGTTAGGACAGTATGTTCCTTGGAAGGGACTTGCAGTTAGTAGTTTTCCCTTATGTCTGTTGCTTTCATCCTTTTTGGTGATAGATGTCACAGGTTTAGAAGATGCTGTTGAAGAAGCATCTTGGCTATTTGCTGCAGTGTGTCATATATATGCTGTATGTTGCTGTCACTAAGCATAATAAAGAAATGGGATGTTTAAGGGTGCAAATATGGTACTGATCAAACAGGCAACTTGGTCCTGGAGAGTCTCAAGCATTTTAAGCATTGTTGGGACTGAATCCATCTGGGCAAGTGAAAGGTATTCCAACACGTTTCTGACCTATGCCATGTAGGTGGTGCACAGGCGTTGGTGAGACAGGTGATTCAGTTATTTACAGAAATAATCCTGTAAAATTTCCCAGCCCCTGGGCCATCTTCCTGCAGCCACAGAATAAAGCAAGCTGGTATAATTTTGTTTCAGTGGTGGCTCCCAGGATGTTGATAGTGGAGATTCAGAGATGGTAGTGCCATTGAATGTCAGGGTGATGGTTGGATTCTGTTGTCGGTCATTGTCTGACATTTATACTTGCTACTTCTCAGCCTGGATATTGTTCACGTCTTGCCACATGCAGATAGGGCTTATTAAGTGTGGGAGGAGTTGTAACTGGTACGGAATACTGTGGACTGATTAATGAACATCACCACCTCAGCTCTTACAATGGAAGGAAGCAACTGAAGATGATTGGAACAGCAAACTACCCTGAGAAACTCCTGCTGTGATGTCCTGAGACTGAGATAATTGACCTTTATCAGCCACAGGCATCTTCCTTATAGCGTGATTCCAATTAGTAGGGATGAGGTTTCCCCCGATTCCTCTTGACATCAATTTTGTTAGGGCCTTTTGATGCCACACTTGGTCAAATGCTGCCTTTATGTCAAGGGCCGTTAATTTTGCCTCCCTTAGGAATTCAGGTTTGGAGCAAGGCTACAATGTGGTCAGGAGCTAGATTGCTCTAGTGAAATCTCACCTGTGCAACAGTGAGGCAGTTCCTGCTGTGTAATTTCTACTTGACTGCAATATCACTAACATCTTCAATCACTTTTCAGACCATTGAGAAAAGGATGATAGTTGGCTGGATTGAAGTTATCCTGCTTTTTGTGTATGTGATGTATCTGAGCAACTTTACCATATTGTTGTTTAGATGCCAGAATTGTATCTCTGTATTTGAAAACTTGATGATTTCCTCCTCAATTGATGACTCTCAATTTGTCACTAAGGTGGTTGCCAAACTAACTGGCCTATGGTTACCTGAATTAACTGTCTCCCTATTGTAATAATGTGTGATGCATTGGCCACTTTCCAATCCAGTGGCACGTATGCACACTCCATGAAGCTCTGAAATATAATTTCCAAGTCTATTGTAAATTCTCCGTTTAGGATCCTATGACCTGTCCTGTAATTGTCTTTTCCTGGTTTGGTCCATGTATTTAATCTTATTTTATCCATCAAACATTTGCTCAACTTGTTCTCAGTTGGTTCAGATCCACTTCTCCAGTATTCTGCTTAGTGGAGATTGGTGGAATGTGTTTAGTCAATATATCTGTAATGTTTTGATTATCATAGAGTCATAGAGGTGTATAGCATGGAAACAGACCATTTGGTCCAACTGGTCCTTTTTTTTTATTCCCTCACTAAGATTCCATTTCACTTTTAATTAGTCTCATTTTTTAAAAATACCGTGTTCCATTTGAGGTTTTTAATTTTATCCCCTCTTACTTCTCTTGTGCTTTTACTATTTTTACTATTATCCTGGATATTCATAGGCCCTAATCTTCAATTTGACTTGTTACTTACCTTTCTTTTCAAGGGCAACCTAAAAAGTTTTCTTTGTTATTACGGGAAAATGTATTCTATACCTTTTGCAGTCTTTAAAGAAAAGAAATTGATTTAGCTTCACAGTCCAATGTGCTATATTTTCCTTTCACCTTACTTCAGCTAGCTTGCTCATTATCTTGCAAAACTCTGCCATAATTTATGTTTTGTATTAATATTTTGTACTGACTTTGCATTTCTAGGTGGATCTTGAATCATGTTGCATTCTGAATACTACTCGCAAGATTTGCCTGATATCTTTTGTTAATACTGTAATTGACTTTGTGAGATAATGGGAAGAACTAGTGTTCTCTCTTCCCATTACTCATTTTCACCCCCTAGCCAATCTTTGTTGCAGTGTGAGAAGTGGTGCATGACAACTGAAAGCAAAATGCTGTTTTTTCCTTGATGCACACATGTAGATTATTTGCAAAGTATTTTCTCCCAAGGCTTAGTTCAGCTATATCCCATACAACTGCCAGCCAAAATTAATTAACTAAAGAGAGCGTGGGGACATTAACTGCTGCATACCAATGTGGTCAGTTTTTGAGAAAATAAACACGGAGTCAGTTGTATATCATAAAATTTGGAGAATGATTCAGGACAGAAAGAAGCCATTTTCCCCATTGTCATGTTCTTATGTCTTTGTTTGCTTTCTACAATTAACCTTTATTCCTCTGTTTTTCATATAGCCCTGTAATTGTTGCCCCTTCAAGAATTTATCCAGTTCTATTTTGAGCTCTATTTTTGGACCTGCATCCATCATCCTTTCAACAATCACAAGCACTCTGCATCTCTTGTCTCAAAATTCCTCATGAAACCTTGGGTCGTTGTGAAAGTTATTGAAAAATCTGTGTCTTCTGATTGCTGACCCCTCTGCTACTCAAAGGAACCACTTTGTTTCATTAATATAACCTCTACCAAAGTTCACTTGCGCATGTTCAATGCTAAGAAGAACAAAGCCAGCTTCTTCCTTCTCCTCAACTGAAGCCCCTCATTCCTGTTATCCTTCTAGTAAACTTCATTTGCACCCTCTCCAAAGCTTTGACAGCGTTCCAAACATTTGGTGCTGAAAATTGAACATTCCGGGGGAAGCCCAAAAGATTTTTCAGAAAAGGTTCAGCATAACTTTCTAGCTTTTGTGTTCTATTCTGCTCTCAATAAATCCAAGAATTCTTCATGCTTTTTTTAAACAATCTTCTCAACTTGTGTTACCACCTTCAAAATTTTTGTCTTTGTGCTTCGATTATCTCTGTTCTTGCATCACTTTTAATGTTGCACTTTTTAATTCAGTGTTGGCTTTTACATTTTTTGGGAAGATTATCACTTCACACTTCTCTGCATTAAATTTGGACTGACATTTTGTTTATTACACCAATTTACTAATCTGTGTGTCCTTTACAAGTCTGTAACTATCCTCTTTGTGGTTGGTTACATTTGAATTTTGTAACTTTGAAATAATGCCATGTATGCCCACGTCCATGTATATAAAAAAGAACAATAACAATACTGGCCACCGGGGAATACCAGTTCCCTCAAACCTGAAAAACCATGTTCTCCCCAAGTGTCTGCTTGCTGTCTCAGTTGGTATCATTCTCACCTCAAAGTCAGAGGATGTGGTTTCCAGTTCCACAGTACGTAGTGGAATACCAAAACTTGCAGTGCTGCTAAAGGAGTGTTTCAATTCTGAAAGCTCTTCCTTTTGGATAAGGTATTAACTGAGGCACCATCTGACCCTCAGGAGGCCGCAAAGTTATTTCAAAGAAGAGCAGGGGACATATGTTGCATGAATTGACCAATATTTATCCCACAATCAACATCAGTTAAATGGAGACTATCTGGTTACTATCACATTTTTTTTTGCTTATGGGACTTTGCTGTGTTCAAATCAGCTGCTGTGGTTCCTATATCATAACAATGATTGCACTTCTAAAGTACTTAATTGTTATAAAGCAGTTTGGTATGTCCTGAGGTCATGAAGGCTTTTTCAAAATGCAAGGCTTTCTTTAGCCAGTGTTAAAACTATGCTGCTAGTTCTAGACTTTATTCATCAGCCTGTTCAGATATGTTACAACACACCTCAGGAACAAGTGGGATTTGAACCCCTAGCCCTGGTCCAAAAGTAGGGACACTACGAATGCATCATGACACCTCACTCTGCTAGTTCTAGGAATTTTTTAATCAATTTGTTTTTAGGATGCGATGACACATCTCTGGAGCAAGTGGGACTATAAGCTGGGCCTTCTGCCCCAGTGGTAGGATCCTGTGTGGCAGTGTCGGTAGGATATTACCACTGCCACACAGGAACCCCATGCTGCTAGTTCTATGCCACTCAGTTCTGTTAACAGATCTATTACATGATACTCTGAATTGCCTTTCAAAGGTCCAGATGCACAACATCCTTTGCATTGCCCTCCATCATCCCCTCTCCATTTCCTCATCAAACAGTTTAGTCAAGTTAGTCAAGCACAGTTTGTTGTCAACAAATCCATTCTGTGTTTTATCAATTAGCCTATAATGTCCTGGATTATGGTTTCTGAGCTTTCCTCCTCACTGATGTTCCACTAAGTTGTGGAATTGTTCCCCCTCCCTATTTTTTTTTTGAAGATCTGTTATCACCAATCCTTCAGTCCTCTGTCACTACGCCCTTAACTAAGGAGGGGCAGAACTTTGCAGCCTGAGGCACTTTGATCTTCACCTTTTCTTCCCTTAACATAGGATGCCTGTACTAGGCGAAATGAAGTAAATTACACAAAATGGAATATATGAACTTTTCATGGCAACTACTACAAATATTCATTATACTGATTGCTTACTGTTGCAAGTTGAACTACCATTTTGCTATTAGTACTGGTCTCAGGCCAACAATAGAAACATCTTTCATTTATATGAGGCATTATGTACTTGGAGGATCCTGAAATGTTTTGAGGCCACTTGAAGTGTGGCCTATGTTGTTACACATTTAAAAAAAATTAAGCTTTCCTTGTGCATCTCATGACCTCAATATCCTGTGTTTCTTTTATATGAAGTAGTTTTGAAGTAAAGTCACTGTTGTATTGTAAGATATGCAAGAGGGAATTCTATTCACAGCCAGCTCCGACAGAATAGCAAAAGCAATAAAAGCTGAAAATATACTGTAAGTCATGCAGCATCTGTGAAGAAACAGATATTTCATCTCAAATTTTGGGAGTTGTTGGCTTATGGAGGTCTGTGGACCTTGCTGCTGTGAGAGCTTCCACCGTTATAAATACATTTCTATGCCTATGGGCTGGCAGATATTGCAGTCTTTATAATGCAGTGCTCTGTCAGTAATGCACCGAATTTAGTCCAGATCATCTGCTCAAGTCGTCTTAATCTACAATCTTCTAAATCAGGTGGCAGTGCTATGAACTGAGTCAAACTGATGCTGTGGGCAGTACTAAATGCAGCTGGTAGGGTCTTGGCTGCTGGCAGCACAACCAGTGAGAGCCTTCCTTGGGAAAGGCCTACCAGTAATGACCAACTGTAGGTGTTTTCCAGGACGTGGAAATCCTGGCCCTGAGGACTGCCACTTAACCTGGTCACAGCTATTGCGGTTACAGGAAGTGCCAACAGGGAGATGGCTGTTTTTGGTACAAAAGGAAATGCATAAGATTTCCATTGGCCTGAGCCACAGTTGAATGAGGGCAGTACGTGGTCAAAGGAGAGAGGGGGTGCTGGGGTGGGTCAACATCAAGGCACAGGAGGTGGTGTGCTGCTGCCAGTCTATGCAACCCCCTCCACTTAAAAATGCTGGACCACTTGATCCAGCATTGAGCCTTGACAAGGAATCGACCCACACCCTACTGGGGCCACTTGAGGATTTGCTGTTCGGGTGTCTTTTCTGACTAGTGACTGTCTGTCTGGCCCGCTGCTGGTGGGATCAGGTTCACAGGATGTATCCATTGGCACCCTCCTGTCTAAGTGTGTCCCACTGCCAAACTGGCCTCATGGGAAAAGCATTCATTCCCTCTGTGAGTATCTGTTGAATGTACTGTGATCCGTGATCCTGATGCATGTGAATTGTTTTTAACATTGAGATGGATCAGAATGCTCACCCTGAACTCTTCTTCTATGTGGTCAGAAACATGAATATCTGCCTTTTTATGTCAACTTGCACAAATTGGTTACACTCTGTAAAGCCACCAATTGAAACTTATATATGTACAGTTGCTCAGATTTTTGATTTATTTTGTGATTAATATCCTGCCTATGATAAAAGTGTGTTGCTGGCCTATCTCAGTGAGCTGAGATGACAGCCTATGCATGAGACTGACAAAAAATGGCTCACCCAATGTTTTAGTTATGATCCTATTGCACCGTTGGCTAGGACAATTGTCCTCCAGTTCAAAAGTGTTCACTGTATAGCAAACCCCTGAATTAGTTTGAATGGGGGCTGGCTAGTACATGGAAATCTGCAGTTAGTATTATAACCACAAATTATGGATTATGGTAAATGGATTAATAGACATGATTTATGGAGTTAGATTAAAAGTTGCTGACACCTTTGAATTCTGATATATCAGTGTTCACTGTTTATGTTGCTGCTTGGTTTCCATTTCAACAGCAGATTAGTTTCTGGTGATAACTCCTACCATAAGGAATTAAGATTGATTGAGGAAGTGTCCTTTGCATCTTGGTCTTGTAGCATTTTGAGATAAGGCCTTTTGTGGTTGTCACGTGATGGAAACTGCCACTATGGACCTCGGGGTCTGAGCTTTGTCTTAGCCAGACACTGCTCTCATTGGGGTTATGAATATTCGATTTTTTTTTTAATAAAATGGAAGATTCAGCAAAACAATTCACAGTTGAGTACTCAAGTGGAATAATAAAAGGAGCATGAATGTCCATGCATATATCACAAAACGTCAATGTGACATTTTGTTAAATGAACATTAAGTGATTGACTCCAATGACATAGTACTTTTTATAAAATCAATAGATGGTAAATGTGACCTGCTTTGACTGGTTTGAATACAAGAAAGAGAACCATGGATTGGAATTTCACGGCATCAGTAACATTCTTTGGACCTTTTAAAAATTGGTCCTACCTCCCATTACCATGGGTAGCTTTTCTGCCAGCAGGGGAGGGCCACGATTGAAATGCAGGAGGCAAATATACTCAGTTGGGCCCGCTGTGCTTAGTACTGAGTTCAAACACGTCATTTTGTTTATTGCAAAGGTCTTATCCTGCAGTATGGAAATCACAAATTTATTCAGTAATTGTAAACACTTTTTTGAAAGATGGTTAAGGCCTGTTTGAGTATTACTCAAAAGTTTAGGGAGAGGGTTTAGGGTAAGGGCCCAAAGGCCTAACAGCTTCTAAAACAACCAGATGAAGTCTCCATGAACTGAGATGAGCCTTCTAAAACAGACTGCCTTGGCTGTCCTGCGCTCCCACGATTAGTGGGCTTAACTGTCTTTTTACACCACCACACTCTCAATGCCACACCAATCAATAGCCAAAACCCAATTGCTTATATCTTGAATCAGAGATAATAGGAACTGCAGATGCTGGAGAATCTGGGACAACAAGGTGCAGGGCTGGATGAACACAGCAGGCCAAGCAGCATCATAGGAGCAGAAAGGCTGACGTTTCGGGCCCAGACCCTTCATTGTTAAAGCTTATTTAAATTTTCAATTCCTCCATCCTTCATGAAAGGAATATATGCAGTTCACTAATAGTTTTCATATTAGAGCAAATACAGCTTGTGCGGCCATGTTACGAGAAAGACCAGATAGTGCAGTTAAGCCATGATCTTACTGAATGGCAGGATAGGCTTAAGTGATCTCCTTCTCTTCTTTCTTCTTGTATTGTGTCTTGCAATATAACTGCTCTGAGAAACACTCGAGTATATCTTTGAGCAAATAGATGTTATCACCTTGTCTTTGTGCAGACGTACACTGTGGTCACATTTGAGGAAAGCAGCCGGATGCAGTCATGCAGATAATGTAAAAGCTGCTATTGTAATGCCATTAGGCTTGACTGTGCCACACGTCCTGTTAACAATTTTGCGTCTCTGCATACGACGACAGCCTTTGAAGGAGATCTCATGCTCATTAAATAATGCTGCAGCTTAATGGCTGCTTTAAATTTATTTTGCACTTATTAACATGAGAAATGTTGACTGCAGGTTTTTGCTGCTTTCAAGCCTAGTTTTCTCCTTCATCTGCTGGATTATGCTGGCAGACGTCTGGTAGCTTGACTATTTAGGTTTTCTTGATGTAAATTTGGATGGTGTGTGAATTAAATTCTGGGTGGGGTGTTGTTATCTAATAAAGGCCTAAAAGACATCACTGTTGACATACTATTCTCATTGAGCACGGAGTTGCATTACCAGAAGAGCTAATCAAATAAAACTTGAATCCTGGCTGATTTTTCTTGATGCCTTATGACAAAGAATTGAGGTCATCCACTTTAACAAGGACTACATTTACTTATGCAGTGGGGGAGAGTGTGTGTCAGCTTTAGCATTTGGTGTTAGCTTGCTGACCTCAGATGGCCAAGAATTCAGTTATTTCTGTCTGCAACAGAGGAGGCTTTAGATAACAATTGGCACCGACTGCTCAGTCAACTTTCAGTTTTCTGTGTAGGTGGGGGAAAATTGAAGTGACTCAAACCTGATTTCTTTTTTATTCCCCTAGGGATGTTTTGGCTTTTGCTGCCAACTGAAACAGTAACTTTAACAAAAGAAATGCTGAATAGATAGTTGCCACTTTTGCCCTCGGCAGAGAAATCAGCAACATTTGTACTCCACCTTAAAGAGAAAGGGAAGAGTGTGAGATGAAGGGGATTTTCGTTTCTAACCACTGAAGCTATTAAAGGAGTTTAAGATGATACATATTATTTACAGTGACATTTCATATTTTATAGTTAAATAAAGCAAAGAGTGTCCATATCTAGTGACTGTCAGAGGCTGTATCCGTGTAGGTGACTAACGGATTGTCATCCATTTGGCCAGCAATATTGTGCAGATTAATAAAACCACATGTCCTAACGTGATGTGTTTGCAGTCCGATTCCAATATGCAATAGGTTGACCATGTAAGGAAGGAAATCTAACCATTTTGATTCCTCATGTTCAATACTATTTGTGAGAGATTGATAGAGTTTTATTTTCTGCTGTCTGATCATGTACCTTAAATAAATACTTTACAATAGTAATTACAAAATAGGCTAATACATCTTGTGATAGTGGTTCATATAAAAGAAAGAACAATAGATGTTGGAAATCTGAAACAAAAACAAAGTGCTGGAGAAACTCGACAGGTCTGACAACATCTATAGAGACAGAGAGAGTAAATGTTTCAAGTCCAACGACCCATTGTCGGAACTAAAAGCTGCAAAATGGTGGTATTTATGCTGATGACAGGGATTGGGGAAAGGAGTGGCTCAAGTCGATGGAGACAATGCTCAGAGAGAGGAGGGTTATAGAGAAGCTGACAAAGGAGTTGCTGATGAGTAGCAAGTAGTTGAAAAAGGTTGCCTGTGCTAGGAGCAACCCATACAGGACAAGACCTTGGGTATGGTGGGGGTAATGAATGTGGAAGAAGGTGTTCATATTCTGAAAGTGTTAAACTCACTGTTGAGACCTGAAGGCTCTAACGTACCTACTTGGAAGATGAGATGTTGTTCCTCTAGCTTGTGTTGAGCTTCACTGGAGCACTGCAGTTGGCCTAAGACGGAAATGTAGTGATTGCTGTATCAGTGTTAATATGTGGTTTGTTTTAATTTAGATTTTTCTAGAAAGGCTCTGTCAGTCTGTGGCCTGTCCTGTCCTAAACATTAATACATGGTCATGAGACAACAATGGAAAGCAAGTCAGCTTGTAATCAAGCTCCAATCACTTCTGAAGAAGGGTCACAGGACTGAAAACATTAACTCTGCTTTTTCTCCGCAGATGTTGCCAGGTCTACTGAGTTTTTCCAGCAACTTCTGTTTGCATTCCACACCCCTGCCTTATCCCTGACTTGAAAAACCTTGGACTGCTTAATGGATGTTGTGAAAATAATTGTTCTTTTTTTTCTGATTACTATGTATTTTTGTCTTGTCTCCTTGTCAATCTCATGAACGTTTTGGATATTAAAAAGCACTCAGAAGAGGATGAGCACCAATTCAATAAAGTGTGCCGGCTAATTAAAAGGTAGACTGTAGTCCACTTATTGCTTTGGGAAGTTTTGCAGGAATTAAAAGTATTCGTTCATGAAGAATTTGCTGTATTTAAAAAAAAACTTTTGTTACTTATGGGGATTCCTACTTAACCTTGTTATAAGATAGGACTTTCCAGATGATTCAGAAACTCAGTTAAACCTTTAATTTGTGTCTGATATTTGAACTGCTGTATCATGGTCGCCATGAGTTGCAACTCACAACCTGACTTAGGAGCACACTTGAGGATGAATTATAAGATCCTTTGGCAGCAACACATGTATGGTAATTCAAATGTATCAAATCTAGACTAATCAATAGACAGGCATGTAGTTTTTCAAAGGGCAACTTAAGGTAAATCTTGGATGTGATGTTAAAGAAATTTTGAGTGGGGTGGCAGTTACAGTGAAAGAAAATGGTATGTCAATGAAGACTGAATGCACAAATTAAATGCATTGCAAAGACAGAACGCAAACTGAACAAACTTAATTCTAAATGGTACAAAAATCAAGTAAATAAATACAAACTGTGAGAAGCCTTTTGAAGGCAACATGTAGGGAGGTTACTGGAACTCCTAATTTTCTTTCGATGCTGTTTGAAGCTGGAACTAAAATTAGCCCACGGTTTTTCATTGTCGCAAATTGTAGGAGAGCGTGTTATTAAATAAGCATTGGCAACCCTCAAAGCTGATCATTTGTTTAAACTGAAGAGAAACTGAAGTTTGTCATGATGGTAAATGATTACTTGCTGGAACTATATATCAAAGAACATGAGTAACTTCTTATCCAATTTAAGATGTTTTATAAATACATTTAATGAGTGAAACATTACTGAAATGGAAGGCCTAGACAGGGTAAAGGGGCAGATGACTACTCATCCTTGGGGATTCATTAGTCTATCTTTAAAGATGCTAATTAAGGGTGGAGATGAAATTATTAAAATTCTGATCATGATGATGAAGTTTATGGCCATAGCTTGTTTCTAATTCTATAGAAATTCTTGACATGATAGTACAGCAAAATACTCGCATAAACATAAATCTGTTAGTAATTACTGGAAAAATAATGGAATTAATCATGAAACGCACTAGATTACTTGTATAGCATACAATAATACGGTTAACATTGACTGAGAAAGCAGAGATCTCAGTTTACCAATTGTTTCAAGATAGTGACATCCCAATTTGGCAGTGATAATTACGTTATATTGTCGAAATTGGAATTCCAGAAAGTTTTTATTAAATGTTTTGTATGGACACCTGCTAAACCTGTTCAAGACAGTGAGTAGGTATAATCTGAATGCAGTTCGTTGAATGAGATGAGACAGCAGGTACATTTTTAATGGACTGATTATCTAGCTCGGGTGATGATTAACTAACTGGGCACACATTGTAACGCATACCTGATAATCAATAAGCAGAAATGCTGTCTCTTTCAGGGAACTTTGTATCTCTTTTCTGAAATTTGTTCTTAACTTTTCATTTCACTGTCACTGTAAAGCATATACTACTGATATTTATTTGGAATTTTAATACAGTAACACATCACAAGGCAACTCTCATGGGTGTTAACAAACAAAATTTGATACCGAGCCACAAAAGGAGAAGTTATATGGATAGATCTTTACAGCACACAAGAAGGCCAATCGGCCCATCACATTCATACCAGTCAACAAAAATCTGACTGCAATAATCCAATTTTCCATCTTTTAACCTATAGCCCTGTAGCCTGTGAGGATGCAAGCAGTTTTTGTAAGTATAACTTAAATGTTACACGAGTTTCTGACTCAACCACCCTTTCAAAACAGTGAGTTCTAGACTTCCACTGCCTTCTGAGTGGAAACTCTTCTTCTGAACTCTCCTTTTAGCCTCCTATTATTTTCAAATCTATGCTCCCTGGTTATTGACCCCTCTAGTAATGGAAAAAGTGCTTTCCTATCCACTCAATCCATGCCCCTCATAATCTTTTGTACACCTCTATTGGGTTCCCTGTCATTCTTCGCTGCTCCAAGGAAAACAATCTCAATCTATCCCACCTTTCCCTTGCAGTCTAGACCTTCTAGCCCAGGTTTCAACCTGGAAAATCTCATCCACATCCTCTGTAGTTCAATTGTATTCTTCCTATAATGTGGTGACCAGAACTGCAGGCAGTGCCCCAGTTGTGGTCTAACCTGTGCTAATTATAGTTCCAGTAGAGCCCCCTTGCTCTTGTATTTTATGCTCTGGCTGCAAAAGGCAAGTATTTCATATTCTGCCTTAACCACCTGATCTACATACCCTGTTACCTTGGGGATCTGTGAATATATGTACCAAACTTTCTCTGATCTTCTGTACTTTCCAGGATCAGACCTGTTATACTGTAATCCCTTGTCTTCCTCTCCCCATGTCTCACACTTATCCAGGTAGAATTCCATTTGCCACTGCTTTGCCTATGTGACCAATCCATTGATATCCTCGATTGATAGTTTACAACTATCCTGTTTGCCACCTGACCAATTTTCTTGCCGTCTGTGAACTTCTTGATCGTACCCACTACAGGCAACTGAAAACTTTAACAAAGTGGTGAGTTTTAAAGAGCATTGAATGAGTTCAAAATTGAGAGAAAACTCTGAGGTTTAGGCCTGAACTGCAGAAGATTGTAAATAGGTGGTTTGTTTAAAGTCAGGGAGCCATGTAAGACTAAAATTGCAGAAAGTTACAGAAGTAGGAATGATTTTGTGATTATTCAGGCGATTCGAAAATTAAGATGAAATTTCTAAGTTGGCTGGTTGCTGAGTCAGAAGCTGTTGTAGGTCAGTGAGCACAGGGGCGACAAGTGAATGAGAACTTACAGTCTTTCCTTTCAACCGGGTTGCTTTGTGTGGTCAATTTGCCTGCCAGTACTTGCTGTCTTGAGAAGAAAAGACAATTGGACAAGCAGCCGGGCTCCTGATCCATGGCATTGGAATCGTATAATAGTATTCCTGTCAGCAGAAGGGACAGTCATTTTATATGTTATCTTTAAAATCATCATGAAAATGTATAATATTTTAAGCTTTCTTCTTGAAAGAAAATCACCTGTGGAAGCCCATTCTCTTTTAAGCTTATGAAGTCTAACATTATGTTAAACATTGGTCAGGCAATATTAATCTGACTATTCCATTTAATCAAATAATTGGTCACTGGTGTAATCAACTCAAGAAAATTTGACACCAGCGCAACCTTTTCTATGTTTTATCAGGCGCGTTGCCTGATCCAGAGCAGCTGCTGCTGTTTGTCAGACAAGGGTGGACACAAGCATTATCTATCAATCAATAAAGTTTCACTAAGTTTAATTTTGAATTATGTATCACTTAACCTTCAGCTTCATCTCCACCTAAAATACCTTTAGACCGGAGGTCAGATTTGCCTCTTACCTCTCATCTAATTTACAATCCTTGTATATGGAAGATTTTTTCCTATATTATGCCAGTGATTAAGAAAGTCAATGACCCATGAAGATGGATGTTCCTGCAATAAGAGGTGATCCATGAAGATAGATGTTGCTGCAATTAGGGGAGGTGATGGCCTAGTGGTATTATTGCTGGCCTGTTAATCCAGAGACCCAGATAACATTCTGGGGATATGGGTTTGAATTCCACCGTGGCAGCTGGTGGAATTTGAATTCAGTTGAAAAAATATCTGGAATTAAGAATCTAATGATGACTGTGAATCTATTGTTGATTGTTGGAAAAACACATCTGGTTCACTAATGTCCTTTTAGAGTAGGAAACTGCCATCTTTACCTGGTGTGGCCTACATCTGACTCCAGACCCACAGCAATGTAGTTGACTCTTAACTGCCCTCTGGGCAATTAGGGATGGGCAATAAATGCTGCCTGGTCAGTGACTCCCTCATCCCATGAATAAAGAAAAAAAAGATTATAATAAGACATCAACTTTATCCTCTATTTGTGTTGACATTCTCATGCTTTGGTTTTGAATTGCTTCATGGACCTCCTATAATTTATTGGCAATGTTAATCTGCAGTCATTTAGCTACAAGACAATGTAAGGACATAGTGATGAGCACCAGACTGCCTTTACTTTTACCCCTTTTCCCACTTTGAGCCAAGCCAAGTCACCATAGTTTTATGAGACCATAGGGCTGCTGTCTCATTAGAGAGACACTGATGGTGATTTAACCTGAGGGCCACCATACCTAATGTGAGGAGAGGAGGTTGAGAAGGAGAGTCCTTTGTGGTAGCCTCAGGTGGTGATGGGAATTGAACCCATGCTGTTGGTGTCACATGGCGTTGCAAACCAACTGTCCAGTCAACAGAGCTAAACTGACCACACGGCCCTCCACCCCAGGCTCAACCAATTTGAGCATCTTTGCAAAACAAAATAAAGTGGGTTGGATGTGGAAATTTAGATGCGAAACTAACTGGACACATGGATTCAGTAATGACTTCTGGCTGTGATCCATCTTTTCATATCTATCTCCTGAAAATGTTTTAAAAATGTGTTTTGATTGAAATGGAAAAAGTGACTTTTTTTTTGCAGAGTAGTGGTAGATGTTGTCTTTCAACATATCCAATACTTATAAATATAATTAAACCACCATAAAATGTTTGTTTCATGTTTCCTTATTTAACTGTGGAGATTGATGTTCAATCAATCCTGTGGTTTCAATTTAATAAAGTCAGAGCTATGATTGACCGAGTTATTTTTGGATTTTTCCACTTCCAATGTCTACGTTTTTAAGGAGTTCTGTATTCAGTGACTGGGAAAGGTAATTTGACAATTTGAAATATTCAAAGGTTTTAGCTTCTTGAACTTGAACTTAATGGTCACAAGCTGGTTGTCTTCAATTCAACTTCAGTGAAATTAGAGGAAAAGCTTGATTTTCTTAAAACGAATCCCAATGATGTGATTTAAACCTGGTTGTCAATGCTTAAATAGTCAGAACTACGATCAGTTTAAGACAAGGGATTATGTTACTGAACTAATCCTCCAGAAGCCTGTCTGATTGACACAGCGACACCAAATAGGGAAATAACATTTTGGGGTTAAAGAAAAGAAGGCTAGAGGTGAATTGAATACAAGTAATCAAACTCTTGAGGGACCTATATTGAGGTGATAGAAAAGAGTGATTGGCAAAAGAATCAAAGGTGGCATGAGGGAAAACCTTATGAAGCAAGTTCATTTTTAGCTGAAGTGCACTTTCTGTAGCAAATGTACTTTTGTTTAGCAAATGTAAGTTCATGAAGTCAAGTTATAGCCTCTCATTTACCAAGTATAAGGTGACGACTTTGCCACTTGTTAGTGAGGAGCGTCTCCTCTACAGACTATGTGGGTCAGAGAAAATGATATAGGGAGATTCAGTTGTGGTTTTCAAAAGGGAATTGTATAGGCACCTGAAGAGAGAGTGTGCAGGGCCACAGGGAGAGGGCAAAGATTTGATGGGCTGATTGGCTTACTTATGTGCTATAGCCATCCCATAACCTGTGTCACATCACTTCCATGAAATTGGTTCTGCTGCCTCCATTATTTCTGTTTGTATTCCCTTTTAAACATAACAAACCTACTATTTGCAATTTATGTTTGGTCTGTTTGCAGAACCTCTTGGTTTATGCAGCTCAGTTCTCATGGTTTATTCTTGAAATCAGCAGGCCAGTGTAATTGAGAATTATATTGTAAGGCTTGTTCATGTCAGTGAGGTCTGATTTAAGTTTCTAATTTGGATCATTGCAGGTGTTTAGTATGTGTTTTGCAGATTTTAAAGCAAATAATTGATACTTATAAGTGATTAGAAGGCAATGATCTAATCTTTTGTTAAAGATTTTGTGAACTTTGAGCAGACGATAGATCATATTGGTCCTTTTGATTAGATCACTGGCCTAAAGGATTATCTTCAAATATGCCATATAGCTTTAAAAGATTTTTATTCAGTTTTCAAACTTTTTTTGTGAATTGAGGCACATATTGGTACTAAACATATATAGTGCATTTCAAAAGAATTTGCTCCTGATGTAAGTAGAGTAAATGAAAGATGCTCAAGACAGTGGTTATAGCTTGAGAAATGAGTAGACATTGCATTTGAACCACTTTCAATTTGGCAACTGTTTAGTTTTCATGATTCACAAGGCAACTGATTTCATTTCTTGACAAAATCTGAATTTCCTTTCCTGTTAGCAGATGGGAGCACTTTGTTGGCAAAGTGGATGATTAAATTTTTTCAAGCAGACTGTTAATACTTGCATCTGTTTCTTTTGCGCTAAGGATATAAAATAGCATGCTTACTGCTTACTGCTCATCTCCATCCTCCTTTATTGGAAGAAATATTTTGTTATTATCTTGAATTTATAAAACTAAAAAACCTCATTGATCCACGAGTCAGATGGAATAGCCAGTGATGGACTACTCATTAGCTGGTATTTCCTCATTCGCACTTTGTCTTTTCAATAGCAACAGTCAAGCATTGATTCTGATTCCTTTTCTGAGTGGGCTGTTTGTTACAGCTCTCTCAACTCCAAATTGGTCCGTTGCGTTATTAGTAGAGATGATAGTCTAAATATGTGAGGCCATTTTTTAAAGTTTTCAATAAAAGTATCAGATAACCAAATTTCCACGATATCTCCATTTTATATAGATTCTTTTATCTTCCTCTCTAATTCTATGGGGCTGAGATCTTGTGACAACAGAGTCAGGATACAATCTGGAATGTTCCTCCAGTAGCATTCCAATTTCTTTCATTTCTACAGGCCATCCCAACACTCTGTGGAGGCCAATATTTTTCAACCAATATTTTTTGTCCAGGATAAAATCCTGTTCAAAGGACTGATTTTATTGCACTATTTCAATTACAACTTCTCCACTTACAAAGTCGCTCTTTTTAATCCATGTATACCTCCAAATATAAATCTTTTTCCTTCAGTAGCCCGCCTGGAAGACTAATAGTATCAAAAGCCGGCTTCAGTTCCTGACTTGCTCCAGTGTGTCTTGATATCTTTATTAGTTTGCCTGCCTGTTTAGAAGGATAGGGGATTGCGTCTCCTCGCATAAACAAGATCTGGAAACCTTTGCATGAGAGGTTTACTTAACTGTTTTAGAGGAATAGGAGAATACTCATTTCTTAGAGAGAAAATGTTAAAAACCCTCATTAGTCTCACTCTTTGGCAATAGTCAAGGAAGAATGCTCTTGACTATTTTCAGCTTCCTACCCATTCCTAGTAGATTCTGAAGAAATATGCTTCACTCATATCTTTTGTTACCACTTTAATACCACTTAATAATATTTTCTTTTTTGGTACATTTTTTTCTGAGGGTTTCTAGGCATTTTTTTAGTGTTGCATAGGTTTCCCTTTAATTTTGAGCACAACTTTGTTATGTCCAGTCTTATTTTAATGAATGCCTATTATTTTCTTTACAGATTTATAAATAATAAAGCCTTTCTCCTTTATTATTTTGATATCCTTCTGTTTTCTATCCCTAAAACTAATACCATTCTTTCTTTCTCTGATTTTTTTTATTGTAATGTGGCATTTATCTATATGTAACTGTCTGTGCAAGATATCGTAGGTATCTGCCAGACCTGCCCACTTCTTGGATCTTTGATACTTGACACTCCTCATCTAAATATATCTTAAAGGTTATTGGAGTTCTTCCATATCATGATTTCCCTCATGTTCTCAAAATGTTTCTCTAACTTTAGCAGTCAAAACCACTGACCCTACAGTACTTGATTTTCTTTTGCAAATTCTGCAAATGTCTGTTTTAAGTTTATTTCTTCTAGCCCAAAACTTTAATTGATAACCTAGACGGAGAAACTCATAAGCATTGAGTATTGCCCTGTTAACCACTTAATAGATTGCAGATTGCTATTCTGAACATCTGGAGCACGCTTTCATCATTGTACTTATTAAGGTCCAAGCACATTTTGGCCACTTCAGCTACCTTTTGCCACTTAAAGTTGATTTTTCAACTGAGGTGAAGTATCCTTCATGTTTGTTCTCTGTGAATTTTTGGCGCTAAACAAGAATATTTCAGTTTAATTGTATTCCTCAGAATCACTATTGTCTCTTCTTTATTCCTTTACTCTAGATTTCTCTTTGGTCAAGCCGTGCTGTCTGAGCTCTTTCTGTCTCACTGAAGTTCAAGTTTTTGTGTTTGCATTTGTCTTTCTTACTCCTCTGTTGCTAATTCAAGCTTTTTTTTATTTCAATTTATCTTACCTTTTGCCTCCAGGTCAAGCTTTTATTTCCCCATTTGCAGCTGAATCTTTGCTGATTCTCACAATGATACATCAATTTTCCTTTTACTTCTATATTCTATGCAATCACTTGATCTTTGAAAGATCCTGCTGTCATCTCTACTTTCATTTAACCACTACATCTCTCTTTTTAGTCTTAGTCAAATGGTTTTAAATATGTTACATCTCCTAATCCTAGAGAAGTCTTTAACAGTCAAAGCCATTTTAACATTTCATCCCATGTAATATAATTGAACACAAATCCAGTACCTCAGCCCAATACCGCTACCATTCTGTGAAGGATTCTGATATCCCTCTTAAATTTAAGGATTTTCAATCCTGAATGATGCCCCATTTCGTTATGATCCCAGCTGCTGGTAACAAGGGACACATCAAAGCCTAGAATGAGACCTGGTTTGATAAAGCCACCTTTTGACCTCTGTGGCTTAAAATAAAAATTACTGAACACTTTCACAAGTGCACTTTTAATCTGGAATAAAATGTTTATTAGAAAATGAAGACCTGGACAAGTTGGAAGGGTTTCAGTACATGCATCAGCAAAAGGTTCAAACTCAAACTATTGCTTTTAGCTCAGTACTACCTCACAAACACCAAATCCCAGTGTAGGTTCACCACAGTCTTTACACTAAGGCTTCTTGTTTGGGCTGGCACAGTTGCAACCAGTTTGCTTCAGGCAAATGTCCTGCTTTTCTTCAGCTGAGGCACCTAAATCAAACTCCAAAATGAACTCAATGTTACTTAATAGCAAGCACATGAATTCCAGAATTCAGGTTTTATTAGTATTGTAGGATTTCTTACCAGAGAGATCCTTCCACTTCCACTCTTTGACATACTCGTACACTCACTGACTTCTGGATTTTCCTGTCTGTTACTGTTGTTGCTAGGCAACAGCACAGTTTTATTTCTGGTTTGTTTTAATGCACTAAACCACCGACTGTCCCACCCATTTTTTCACTTCAAGGGTTGTAGACTTCATTAAAAATGTATGTATATAAACTGACTTCCAGCCCACGAAGATAGCTCTTAAAAATGAAACTAAAACTAGGTCTCCCTCTTAACGTAACAAGTTCTACCTTTTTCCTCATCTTATTGTAGTGATTGTAATGAGGTCAGCCAGGTGGACCTCAGAATACAGGTTCACTGATTGGGGGTGTTAATCTGGTCCAATCAGGGAGTACTGGCTGACATAAAAGGATATATGTCAGGGATATTGAGGCCCTGGAATGTCTGACTCAGTGAGAGGCTATTGTCAAAGACTAGACATTTGTAAATAGAGTGATTGGCGATACAATGCTGGCCACTGAAGAGTTATTTCACTTACCAGTGTTAAATCTGATTTAATTTGGCCTTTGTCTTCCCCTTGTGAATTGAGATGTATCTTTAGGAGTTGCACCTAGGCAGAATTGACTCTTTCCACTCCTTTTTGTTTCTCTTACTGCATCCTGTTACGCCCTTTCCAAAAAAACATGATAGAACATATAAAAGTTTACAATGCCTGTCCTGTCATTAGTATGCAAAGGTACTTCTTTCCATTCTGCAATTGTTTTATTTGATTGCCAGTTTTTGTACTATTTGTATACATTTGTCTCTGCCCGTGGTTTATCCTGTCTCTCTTTGCCTTTCCTGTGTGGGTGATCTCTCTCCTGCTCTCAAAACAAAGTAACTCAAATTTATTTCGGAGATAGTAGGAACTGCAGATGCTGGAGAATCTGAGATAACAAGGTGTAGAGCTGGATGAACACAGCAGGCCAAGCAGCATCAGAGGAGCAGGAAGGCTGACGTTCCGGGCCTATACACTTCTTCAGAAATGGGGGAGTGGAAGGGGATTCTGAAATAAATAGGGAGAGAGGGGGAGGCGGAAAGAAGATGGATAGAGGAGAAGGTAGGTGGAGAGGAGACAGACAGGTCAAAGAGGCAGGGATGGAGCCAGTAAAGGTGAGTGTAGGTGGGGAGTTAGGGAGGAGATAGGTCAGTCCAGGGAGGATGGACAGGTCAAGGGGGCGGGATGAGGTTAGTAGGTAGGAGATGG
>NC_063344.1:56377713-56381744 GCF_021869965.1 Rhincodon typus
CCATCTCCTACCTACTAACCTCATCCCGCCCCCTTGACCTGTCCATCCTCCCTGGACTGACCTATCTCCTCCCTAACTCCCCACCTACACTCACCTTTACTGGCTCCATCCCTGCCTCTTTGACCTGTCTGTCTCCTCTCCACCTACCTTCTCCTCTATCCATCTTCTTTCCGCCTCCCCCTCTCTCCCTATTTATTTCAGAACCCCCTTCCCCTCCCCCACTTCTGAAGAAGTGTCTAGGCCCGAAACGTCAGCCTTCCTGCTTCTCTGAAGCTGCTTGGCCTGCTGTGTTCATCAAGCTCTACACCTTGTTAACTCAAATTTATTGCCTGTTTACCTGTTTGATAAATTAAGTTAGATGCGCTGCACAAAGAAGAGTTGAAAGTAAAGATAGAAAGGCATTAATGTAAAGAAAAAAGCACATGCAACACACATTTTGCTGTAACAGTCAATTCTGTTCATTACAAAGAAGTTCAAAGAATACGATCGGAAGAACTGAAATCGGAATTTAACCCACACAACTTGAGATTGATCCAAGACTTAATGAAGTAATGCATGCTTGAGTGTACATTTTCCTTTCTGCCAAAAGTGTTCTTTAGCAGTAAGTCTGCTCCAAAACAGTAAATTCTATGTTAAAAACAGATGGTGTTTTATTAAGAGCAGTAAAGATTAATGGGCTTCAACTTTTCTATTAATTCCTAACTTGTCCAGGTTTGCATGTTTATTAAAATGATAAATGCAAGTAAAACGAACTATGTCCCAACTAGCTGGCAAGCTTTTCAAGATTTGCCTTTAAATCAGGTATATTCATTGTGTTGATTTATTTAAATAAATACTGTAATTGTTTTACGAATGTGCCCTTTCCCTGACTTTTGGCAGCATTTTAGTTTATTCTGCAGCTTAGCTTTTTTTTGTGAGCTCCTCGCAACTAAACCTGCATCAAGATCATTTAATGAACACTGGAGGAAGCTTTTATTGGCTGCTCATTTAAACAATGTACCTCAAAACTAGTTAAGGGAATTTTAATCAAACTTGGTACACACGGTATGGTCCAAGAAGGAGCTAATTCGGTTTTGGCAAAAATGAGGAACTGAATCCTGGATTTTTAAAAAGTATTTATTAAATTTGTTTACTTTTTCTTATGAAAGTTGTGGGAGTTTTTTTAGAATGTTGTAGACTGTCTCAGCTGCTGTCATGCAATTTGCACAACTCTCAAAATGGGAACAGTTTTTAGATCAAGTTGAAGACTTGTCAGTAAGATAGTAGCCCTTTATAAAAGTATGTATTTATTTCAGCTTTGCCGTTATAGAGCATCCTTTAGCTTGGGGGAAGCTTCCAGGACGAGCTGCATGATTGTAATAATGTTCAGTTAATACAGTGTGGCAGAGGTATACACTATTTAATGGCCCTTCACTTCACTTGTTTCTACTTGCATCCCATGGATATGTAGATTGACCTGTTAAACGACGCAATTACAATAACAAAGGGTGGAATCTTCCCAGCCCCAGAATGAACTGGATAATGGTGAGAACATCGGGGAAAATGTTGGGAGAACATTGGGAGAATGAAATGGCCAGCAAAGAACCTCCGAGAGTGAAACGTTCCATTTTGCAGTCAAGTGTTCAACAGCGAGATAAGATTCTCGCTAGTGAGCAGCAAGAGATGTTTTTGCATGTGTTGGCATTGTCATTGCAGTCATCTCACCTCATTGCACAGTTCCCCATTCTCTCACTCACTGGCTAGAAACTAGATGACAATGAAGTAAGTTTGTGAAGATAGCATGAGTAATTCGCTGGACGCATGGAGAAAAACCCTTTGTGCAACTTGCTATGTTTGACACTTGGCCAACTTCTGGTAAAGTTCAGCCGAAAATCTTTCTTTGCTTATCTGCATGCTGTCTCAAAGAGGAATGAAGTTGGGAATTTACTCTTTCATTATGTTAGTTGGTTTTTAACAAATGTCAGAACTTAGTGTTGCTAATCACTGTCTCGATCTGTATTGCTAAAATTAAAATCCCTGCTGATTGCAAATTGTACTTGTTGCTAAAATAGTTACTCACCCCTGTTATGGTAGCACTGACCATGTAAGGGCTCATTTAAACTACAGTCTAGCATCACTGTGATGTAATGTAGGTTTCTGAAATGATGGGTTATTCTGGAGTCTAGGCCAACAAAGATCTGATAAACAGTGCAGAATCGCCTCCTTGTCGCTAATAACATTGCATGGTGTCAAGCCATCTTTGTAAAGTTGATCTGTGAAGAGACAATTTATGGGCAATTTAACTGTCTAAATTAGAAAGTTATATGTTGTCCCTTTTTAAGTGTTAACCTTGAAGAGATAACATCTAATCATATACTATATACGTGTAAGTGTGTGTGCAGTTCTCTTTCCTGAGCAGGAAAAATTCACTTGGAGTTCAGTAAAAGCAGAAGACTGGAACAAAAACAAAAAACACTTATGTTCTGGGGAAGGTTCCATTCACAACATCATGTCTTTGTGAATCTGAAGCGTCTGTGAAAATAATCAGCTGCAGTGATTTGCTTTTTCTTCCACATAAGCAGGATGCCGTCTGGGCTGCAAGCCCATCAGAAGCCATCTTTGATAATGCACAGTCTAAATGCATCAAGGTTGGCAGGAAATTGTCAGAAAGATGAAATCACTGGTTCAGATATTCCTTTGTGGGCCAAACATGCATGCGGGAAATTGATATTTGTATTGTAGCAAAAGTGATGTTTAAAATCTGTGGGTTGCTTTGAAAAGGTTACTTTGTTCCATGATTTTGTGACACACCAACAGTAACGGGGTAAGTCAGGTATCTTCTGTTTTCCAAAGGCCTTTACAAACATTTACAGGCTATCATTAGATTTTACTTCAGCTTCAGAATAGTGAAATACCATGTTATTCATAGGTTGAAATCTGTTGTGTTAACACAATAGAACTCAAAGTGGCAGATATTGATACTTTTAGTGAATGCTGTTTCTGATTTTTTTTATATATCTGCACCCTCTCCAGATGGTAAGTGGTTGCAAATCTTTACTTGTCTATGTAGCAATATGACAGAAATTCAAGACTTTGTAAGATTGCAGGATTATATGCTTAGTGCAAAATAGTACTATTGTAAGAAATACAGTTTGCATTTTTAATAAGATTATATTAATTTTCTGAATGATCAAAAATATGGGAGCTAAGTAATTAGTAAATGTTAAACAAGAGTCTAGGAACAGTATGTACTTAGATACAATATTGTGGTTGTAGATTTGGTTTGAGTCCAAATCCAGGATTTGAGCAGAAAAATAAGATCTGGCACTGCAGTGCAATACTGCCGAAGTATTGATCTATCAAAGGTGTAGACTTTTGTGTGAGACATTCAGCTAAGGACCTGTATGTCATCGAGGGTGTGAAAGATCCCATGGCACTAGTTTGAAGAACATCAGTTAAGTTCTCCCTGGAGTTCTAGCCAATATTTATCTTTTAATTCATGTCATTGTGTAAATAGGGTTGAGAGAGGAAGGAAAGAATTTCGAAGGCACTGAGGGGACAACACCTTAAAACGGTTGAAGTTAGCAAGGAAAGCCTGCATTTCTATTGTTAGGACGTTGAGAAACCTCAGCCATAACCTATTGTTTAAACTGCTTCAGAGGTAAATGAGCCATTTAGCTCAAATCTATGCAGATCATTTTCTGTATGAGCAAGCTCATCCAATCTGACTGGATTGTATGTTTTTCAGATCCTTCAAAGTTATCCTGTTTCAAATAAATATATAATTCATTTAAAACAAGTTGGGGAAGTTGCTTTAGCATCTTGTAGTAGAGAATTCCACATTATAATTCCACCTTTGTGGAAAGAAGATTTTCTCAACTAGATCTTCAATTATTCTGTGATAATCTTAGTACTGTCTTGCTGATAAGTGAAAATAAGCTATCAATGGTTACCTTGCCAGAAACTTTCATGCTGAAAACCTGTATAATTTCCACCATTTAACCTTTTGTAGTCCAGTGATAAAGGGGGAAAGACAATAGGATAATTTCTTT
>NC_063344.1:56382244-56399143 GCF_021869965.1 Rhincodon typus
CTGGCAAGATTCAAACATGGAGTTATGGGTATGATGAATTGAGATTTAGAAGGCAACATATACAAGGACTTTGAAAAGAAGCCAAAGTAGGAGACTGAAGGCATCATATTTGGCACCCCATAATAAACTGTGTACACGTACAATCAATTCCATTATTCTTTCTAGTCATGTCTCAGGTTGGCCCAGATCAGCACATTTTCATTGTCTTATACAAATTTGGCTAAGCTTCCAATTCCACATCCTCTTCATCGCAAATCACTCTACAAATTACTGTAACATTAAATGTCTCTACTCCTGCCTTCATTTAGACTTAGCAAGTCTAATATTTTCCTGGCCGTCAGTTTCAATCTATGAACTTCAGCTCTTGCCTAACAATTCCATCTTACACTGTCCTTGCTGACCTACATTGTATTCAGCCATCCAACTTTACCAATTTAAAATTCTTCATCTATATTTAAATGTATTTGTGGCTTCATTCCTTCCTATCTTGGCAATGTCCTCCCAACGTATAGCTTCATCAACGCAATCCTTTCCACTCTGGACTCATGACTTCTACCTCTTTGTAACAGTCCTTCGGTAGTCCTTTCAGTAATCTGGACACCATACTCAGAAATTATTTCCCTAAAACTGTGTACCTCTTTAGCTCCCTCTCCTTCTTTAGGACACTCCTGAAAACTCACTGTCTCATCATGTTGTTTTGGTTACCCTTCACAATATTTTTGCTTTGCTTGGCATCCATTTTCATCTGATTTTAATCTTTCTGAGGATCTCTCTTAATCTTTATTAATACACTACATTCAATGTATGATCAAAGTTTTTTGTTTTTTCCAACAAGTAAAAATCGTATCTGCTCACCAAGTTCCTCATTGCCAGTATTCACTGTAGAAAAGGATTATGTAGGTATAGAAAAAGAGAGGGATCTGTGATATACTTGAACAAATTAGTATTGAGAGGGAGGAGGTATTAGCAGGTTTGAAAGTTGACAAATTTCCAGAACTAAATGAGGTGTATCCCAGGCTACTGTACAAGGCAACGGAGGAAATCACAGGATCGTTGACATTAATTTTCAAATCCTTTCTGGCCACAGGAGGAATGCCAGATGATTTTAGGATAGCCAATATGTTACAATTATTCAAGAAGGGTAGTAAGGATAGTCCAGGAAACTACAGGCCAGTCAGTATAGCATCAGTGGCAGGGAAAATATTGGAAAAGATTCTGACGGATAAAATTAGTCTCCATGAGGAGAGGCAAGGATAATCAAGGATAGCATGATTTTTAAGGGGGAGATCATGTCCAACAATTTGAATGGATTGAATTTTTTGAGGACATAAATAGATGTATAGATGAGCATAGTGCAATTCATGTAGTCCACATGGACTTCAGGAAGGCTTTTGACAAATTGTCACATGGCAGACTGATGAAGAAGTTAAGAGCTCATGGGATCCAGGGCAATTTGGCAAACTGTATCCAAAATTAGCTTAGTGGCAGGAAGCAGAGGGTGATAGTTGGAGAGTATTTTTGTGACTGGAAGCCTTTGTCCAGTAATGTGGGTTCAGTGCAGGGTCCCTTGCTGTTCTGTTGCATTCATTAAAAATCTAGACATGAATGTAGGAGGTATGATCAGTCAGTTTGGGGGCAATAAGAAAATTGGTGGTATCGTAAATAGTGAGGCAGAAAGTCTTAGATGACAAGACTGTACAGATAGGCTGATCAGATGCGTCGAACAATGGCAAATAGAATTTAATTAAGAAGTGTAAAGTGATGCATTCGCGAAAGACTATCAAGGCAAGGGAGTGGGAGTTTACTTGTAGGACCCTAGAATATACAGAAGGTCAGAGGAATATTGGTGTGCATGTCCATAGCTCCTTGATGGAAGAACAGGTGGATATGTTGATTAAGAATGCATATGGGATACTGGATTTGATTTGATTTGATTTATTTAAAGGGCTGAGGATGCATCCTTGGGTCTCCAGTGTTGAATGTTATCGTGAAGGAGGTGCAGTTGTCTATCATCACTGATTGTGGTCTGTGGGTCAGAAAGCAGAGGATCCAGTTGCAGAGGGCAGAGCTGAGACCAAGGTCTCAGAGTTTTGAGGTCAGTCTGGAGGGGATAATAGTGTTGAAGGCGGAGCTGTAGTCAATGAGCAGGAGTCTGACTTAGGCTGCCTTTATAGGTCAAGGCTTTGAAACAAGAGCAAGGACGTTATGATGGAGCTGTATATAACATTATTTGGACTACAGCTGGAGTATTGTGTTCAGTTCTGGTCGCCACACTGTATAAAGTCTGTGATTGCAGCAGAGACAGTGCAGAAAATATCCACCAAGATGTTGCCTAGGCTGGACTGATTCAGTTATGAAGAGAGATTTGATAGGATAGAGATATTTTCCTTGGATCAGAAAAGGCTGAAAGGGAATCTGATTGAGGTGTAGGAAGTTCTGAGGGGTATAAGCAGGGTAGACATTTTGCCTTAGTAGAAGGATCAAGAGTCAGGAGGCACAGTTTTCAGGTAATGAGCAAAAGGTTTAGAGGGAATTTGAGGAAAAGAAATCAGTTGGAGGCTTGTGGGCATCTGGAACTCATTGCCTAAAAGGATAGTAGAAGTGGTAACCCTCAGGACATTTAAGAACTATTTAGATGAGCACTTGAAATATCATAGCATTCAAGCCTAAAGGCTGTGTGTTAGGAAATGGGATTAGAAAGACGGATGTTTGGTGACTGACAAAACTCTATGACTCTACGACTGATATTTCTGTAGACTACATCCTATATTTCAGAGCCCAGTTTTCCCTCAGTTCTCACAAAAAAAAAGTTAGGATCCTGTATATTCAAGTACGAAATCTGGCTTATGAAAATAAGACGAAGTATGCAAATATTACCCTTTACAACCACAGGATCCACAGTTAAATCTTGACATTACTTTGAACTGCTATTGACCCTGATTAGACACAGTTTTTCACATTATGATGCAGTGACAAAAGAGATGGTGTACAAATGCATGGATACATAGAATTGTTATGTTTTCCAAGTGGATTCTTTAGTGTTTGTAATGAGGTCAACCAGCAGGACATCATAGAATTGAGTTCTTTAATTGTGGCTGTTAATCTGGTCCAATCAGGGAGCCCATGCTGACATATAAAAAAGAGCATATCGGAGATACTGCACACTCTGATAAATGACTCTGAAGAGGCAGTAAAATAGTCAAGGACTTTTCATGTGAGAACAAAGGGTAACTTGCTGACCGGATACCAGCCTGTGTGTGGAGTTATTTTAGTGGAGCCGAGAATGGGATTAATGATGTAACAATGCAAAAATACCTACTAGTTGAAACCCAACTAGACTTCAAACAGGCACTACAACTGGCTTTATCATTGGAAAATGTGGCAAATAGAGCATATGAGTTGCACGGTATTCCGATGGAAGTGGACACCCTCGCCAGTCCAATTGGGGAGCATTACTTGAGTACAGGCAATGACATAGCCTCACTCAAGACATATCCTTATCAGCGGAACTCTCGGTCAGCCCACAACAAAACAAGACCAAGCCTCGGTCAAATGGTTAAAATTTTCTTCAGGATCTGGGCTGGCAAGCCCCTTGAGTGGTGAATACCTATATGATAAACATTGTGTAACGTATTTGTTTGAATTATTGATAAATTATGTTTTACCCCCAATTAATTGTTAAGTTTTGTATTTATTATTTTTAAGTAGTTTTTGAGGACAGCTCATGATTTAGAAACCAACAGGCTGCTCAAAGGAATTGTAAATTGTATTTTACCTCTACGCTGCCAAAACTGCCCATAATGGGGGAAATGGAAATTGTGATAATTGAACTTACATACTTGAAAACATATATTTATATACATAAGTAAATATACTTAAATGTTTGGTTAAAGCATGCAGTGCAGCTTACCTATGCCACAACTGAATTTCAAATGATCAATGCTGACACTGAGTGTAAAATATAGTAAATGTTCTGTTTGCTGTTTTGCTCATCAAAGATTTGCTAAATCAACAATCACTCAGAAATAAATTATTACAAAGCAAGTAACATTTGTACTAATGTATTTTTGCATTTGCTTTGACTAATGGTGACTGATGCAAAAACACAAATACATTGTTCTAATCAACTCTACCCCCTGAAAAATTAACATTTTAAGTATAGTTTTGTTCTGAAATATTGAGTTATTAAATCTATGGAATAGATAAGTACAAATGTTATTTTGAATGGACACAGAGATTGTAAGAACACTCATGGTTTTTGATGTTAAACGTATTCCTTTTAGAAAAAAGAACATTCCAAGGATCCTTTTTAAACAAAACTAAACCTCCGATCTGGTTTAGATCGAGGCTATATTAGGATTGATGCAGAGGTATAGTATTTAACCCCTGACTTCAGTTCACTCTTTATAAATTTTGGACTTGGTGAAGACTTGGACAAATACAACAATTGGTGTGGGAGAAACAGATTCAAATTCATATGACCATTGGCACCAGTACTGGGGAAGGAGGGACCTGTTCTGGTGGGACAGGCTCCACCTGAGTCATGCTGGGACCAGAGTCCTGGTGAATCACATAACTGGGGCAGTGATTAGGAATTTAAACTAAATGGTGTGTCCATGTATGTCTGTGTGGGTATGTGTTTGTAACGTGTATGTGTGTGAGATCAGTTGCATGGAAAATGATAAAATCAAAAGTAAAGAAGATAAAGGAGAAGGTAGGATTGCAGGTTGGTGATGGTGCTGATTGTTACCAGAAAATAAAAAGGAGGGACAGAATGCGCAAATGTCATATTGTACCAAGGAATAAATGTAGGGAAATTGGATGATAGAACAAACTTAAAGGCTTTATATCTTCATGTACAAAGTATTTGGAATAAGGCAGATGAACTGATGTTGCAAATCAAGGTAAATAAATATGATCTCATAGTCATTACAGAAACATGGTTACAAGGTGATAAAACTGATAATTTAACTTTCGGGGTGTTTGAACTTTCAGGGAGACAAGAGGGTTAGAAAAGGTAGTGGGGTAGCCCTATTAGTAAGAGATGAAATGAAGACAGCTGTCAGAGATGACCTAGGTTCAGACAATGTAGAGTCCATTTGGGTAGAAGTAACAAACAGCAAGGGAAAGAATACTTTGGTAGGAGTAGTGTACAGACTTTCAAACAATAACCACTCTATAAGAAAGACTATAAATCAACAAATAATAGGAACATGTAAAAAGAAGAGCAATAATTCTGGTGACTTTAATCTTCATTTTGATTAGGTTAATGAAATTGGAAAGGGGTAGCTGTAAAAGTGAATTCATAGAGTGCATTAGAGCACTTCCCAGAGCAAAGTATCATGGACCCAAATAGGGAGTAAGCTGTCTTGGATCTGGTCATGGGTAATAAGGCAGGCCTAATAAATGACCCTAGGAAGTAGTGATCATAATATGATAGAATTTAATATTCATTCAAGAGAGAGAAACTTGGGTCAGAAACAACTGTGTTTAACTTAAATGAAGAGAATTACAAAGCAATGAGTATAGCGTTAACTAAAGTGAACTTGAGGGTCTAGATTAGGAAGAATGACAATAAATAAGCAGTGGCAGACATTTAAGGAGGTAATTCATGAATATCAGCAAAAGTACATCCCAATAAGGAAGAAAAGTTTTAAGAGAGGGATCAAACACCATGGCTAATCAAGGGAGTTAATGAGGTATGATATTGAAAGAAAAAGTATATAAGGAGGCCAAGGTCAGTGGTACCCCCAAATACTGGTACAAATTCAGAATACAGCAAAGGATTAAAAGATAATAAAGAGAGAGAATATAAACTGTAAGGGCAAATCAATGAGGAATGTAAAAACTGATATTATGACCTTCTCTAAATATATAAAAAGGAAGAGAGAGGTCAAAGTGAACATTGGCCCCTTAGAAAATGAATCTGGGGAGATGATTTTTGGGAACAAGGAAATGGCAGAGGCGTTAAACCAATATATTACATCAGTCTTTATAGTGGAAGATTCTTCCTACATCCCATTAATACGAAAGAATACAAGGGAGGAATTAAGTACCACCGCCATCACTAAAAGATTTTATTGAACAAACTAAAGGAGCTAAAAGTAGATAAGTCCCCTGGCCCTGATGACTTGCATCCTAAGATTCTAAAAGAACTACCTATAGCGATAGTGGATGCATTGGTTATTATTTTCCAAAAATTATTGGATTCTGGAGAAGTATCAAGGGATTGGAAAGCTGTTAATGTGATGCCCCTGTTCAAAAAGTGAAGGAGGCAAGAAGTGGCTAACTATAGGCTAATTAACCTAACATTTATTGTTGGAAAAGTATTGGGATTGATCATCAAGGAAGTAATAGCAGAACATTTGGAAAATCATAACCTAATTAAGCAGAGACAACATGGTTTCATGGAAGGGAAGTTACGTCTGATTAATTTATTGGAGTTTTTTGAGGAAATCTCAACTAGAGTGGATACGGGGGAACCAGTAGATGTGTTGTGTTTGGACTTCCAGAAGGCGTTTGACATGATACCTCACTTAAGGTTAAGTCATAAGATAAGAGCCCATGGTTTTGGCAGTATATATTGGCATTGATAGAAAATTGGCTAATGGCAGGAAACAGAGAGTGGGGATAAGGAGTTCTTTTTCAGGTTGGCAACCCATGAGCTGTGGGGTTCCACAGGGATCAATGCTGGGACACAACTATTTACAATATATATTAATAACTCAGAGGAAGGAAATGAATGTACTGTAGCTAAATTTGCAGTCAACACACAAAAAGATAGAAAGTTAGGTACAAAGGCGATACAAACAGTTTACAGAGAGACATTCAATAGGTTAAGTAAGTGGGCAATAAGTTGACAAATGGAGTGGGAAAATATGAAGTTGTTCATTTTGGAAAGGAGAACAATAGAACAGAATATTATTGGAGAAAAACTGCAGAAAGCTGCAATGCAAAGGGATTTGGGAATACTTGTGCATGAAACATAGAAAGCTAACACACAGGTGAAGCAGGTAATCAGGTAGGCTAATGGAATGTTGTCCCTTATTTTAAAGGGGTTGAAGTATAAAAGTAGGGAAGTTTTATTGCAATTGTACAAGGTGCTGGTGAGACCACATGTGGGGTACTGTGAGCAGTTTTAGTCCCCTAATTTAAGGTCCCCATCAGAGGCAGTTGAGAAAAGGTTCACTGCGATGCTTTTTGGTATGGAGCGATTGTCTTATGAGCAAAGGCTAAACAGATTGGGACTCTACTCACTGGAGTTTAGAGGAATGAGAGGTGATCTCATTGAAACATATCTGATTCTTAACTGGGTGAATTCTGAGAGGATGTTCACTTCTTGGGAGAATCTAGGACCAGAGGGCATAGTCTCAGAATTTTAAGACTGAGATGAGGAGGAATTTCTTCTCTTAGAGTTATACAGTCATGCAACACAGAAACTGACCCTTCTGCCTACCATGTCTATGCTGACTAACAAATTCTAAACCACACCAATCCCATTTACCTGTTCTTGGTCCATAGCCTACAATACCCTGAATTTTAAGAGGATTGTGAGTCTTTGGAACTCCTTGTCACAGAGAGCTGTAGAGCAAAGTCTTTGTGTATATCTAAGGCTGAGATAGATAGTTTCTTGATCAGTAAGTGAATCAACGGTTATGGGAAAAATGGACGCGAATGGCGGAGCAAGCTTGAGAGACCAAATGGCCTATTCCTGTTCCAATTTCTTATGGTTTTATGGTCTTACTTGGCAGCATAGCATGGAAACAGGAGAGTACAAACATGAACAATTTTATATTACTCTACTAGTTATTAATAAACTGTTCAACGTTCTAACCCTCACATTGACTCCATGTCAAAGAATAATTATTGCAATAAGTCAACAGCAGAAAGCTCTAACCCCTGGAATAGATAGCTTATCTTAGTAATTGGCAACTCAATATGATGCAAGTAAGCTTCCTTCCGGTCCAAGTTTGAAATCAATGTTATTGACAGACTACATACTTCTCCCGATATCTTCAATCAGATTATAAATGCAGGAAACAGGCCAGCTATGACTAACACACTGGTATACTCTGTTGATTGAAAGAATATATGCGGACATGAAGAGCATAAGTTTCCTCTAATCCCAGGCCCTGATCCCAGACTTGTCATGCTTTTGTAATATTATGGTAAGCATTTATTTCTTTTGAATTGCTGTTCTGTTTTCAAAGAAAGACCCTGCCCATATTGAAGCCTATTGGAAGACTTTGCAACATTTTCTTACCTGCAATTTAACACATTTTCTTTGCTGTTGATAAACTATTTCATTGATACTGGTTATAATGGTGGGATTTAATGAAAAGGCTAAGTAACACTGTGTGATACATGCAGTTTCATTCCAGCACAAGGCCTCTTTATATACAAGGTATAAATAACCTGCCTGAAATATTTAACTCAGGCAATGCACAAATATACTTACACATGACAGAGGAGATGATCAAGTATGTTACAAGGTAATCAATGCCAATAGGAGAGTAAACATAAGTTCAATTGATGTTCAAATGTTTTAGTATGAGAGTTAGCTAGCACTAAAACTCAACATCTGAGGCATTGCTTTAAGAAAACTCACCATGTCATCACCTGCTAATAACTTCAGAACTGCAGGATTTCTTTACATGATCAACGTCAACGTTTGTCTGTTTTATCAAACTAAAACCAACCACATATAGTTAGAGAAGAGGTCAAGAAAGTGATCACAGCAGTACTTTTGTGTTTGAATGAAAGATCAATGTGCATGTGAAGTGGGTGGCATTAGAACTGTAAGGTCCATGCAAATGAAGAACAATATAGATTGATGTGGTGATGTTACTGTACAATCTCTCATTCTACACTACTGCCCAAAGTGGAAATAACTCCCACTGACCTTTCAGTTTGATGACAAGAACTGGTTTTATTGTCCCCTTCAAACATAGATGAGTTCTTGTAAGTAAATCATTTATAGAACGCAAGGGTTGTTACAATGCCAAAGGAAGCCATTCAATCTGTTGTGTCTGCACTAACGCTCTAAACATGCATCTCACCTTAGTGCCATTTTCCTCCCTTCTTCCTAGAACCTTGAACGTTGTTACTTTACAAATAACTATCAAATTCCCTTTTGAATGTCTCAGTTGAATCTGTTTTCACCAATTCAGAGTCTTATCCTCTGTTGACGTTTGTACTCAGGGGTGCCATTCTTGAGCTGTCATTCTTCAGCTGTGTTGTGCCCACTCCTGTATGCCACTCACTGCACTCAGAACCCTTACATAGTTCTTCTCTTTCTTACATTTTTATGGTTCCGTTGTGCTCCTGTTTCATTCTCATGCTTTTGATGTAGTAACTTTCAACATAACTCTTTGCCTCATTCCATTTCATGCTCTGTACCTCTCAATCCACCACTTTGTGCACTATTTTGCTTTCAACCACCTTCACTGTACTCTTTTCAGAATCAGGTTTCAACTGTACCTCCCTGTGGTGCATTCCCCTTTGTTTCACATCCCCAATACGTTTCACTAAATCGACGTGCACTTCATTCTGTTTTTACTGTCCAGTTTTTGTAGCCTCAATCTCGCTCACCCATTAACCCTGATCTCTACAACATGCACTGAGGCCATTTCCTAAGGCGTTATTATCAACAACTCCCACTTTTTGTCAATTCATTCATGGGACATAGTTGCATCATTGGCAAAGACAGCACTTGTTGCCCATCCCTAATTGTCCTCCAAATGAGTGTCTTGCTAGGTCATTTCAGGGGGCAGTTAAGATGTGGTCCTGGAGTCACATGAAGGTCAGATGAGTAAGGACAGCACTTGCCACTACACATAGATGGTGATGGGAATGAATATTTACTGCAGTGGTTGGGTATCGTTCAAGCTCTCCTCTTTTCCGCCTCTCTCACCGAAGCCTCCACTGCATTGTGTGAAAACCTTTGTGCAGGCTAGTTGTTTGTTCAGGCATTGAATGAAGTATCAACACACCCATTCAACTTTTAGGAAACTGCCACTCCTTTTTGCAGCCACAGTGCACCTTCCATTTAAGAAGTGCAAACTGCTTTTAAATAGCACAAGCTCCTCAAAACATTGGAACCTTCCTGACATAACATGTCAATTAATAGCGTGGGTAGCAAGGTACTGCCCACATCGCACTGATGTCTGGGTGCAGAGTAATTGTACATGATGATTCCAACCTCATTTTTGGAACTCACCAAGTTCACTCCAATTCTCTGCTATAAAACAGGCAACAACAAAAATACACTCAATCACCATCTAAGTAAAGAACAGATTGTCTATATTTCAGGTGCTTTTATGACTGGAAAAATATAAAGCAAAATGAGGATTATTGCTAAAATGTGAAGTTGCTGAATACATCCTTGAATCAGAGGATTGCTGGCATGTACAGGAGATAGATGAGAATAGTTTGTTTTTAAGCCTGCTTCAATTTCTGACCTGACCTTTGTTTTCCATTTCCCCTGTTTTCTTCAGGTCTTTCCTGATCTATTCATCAGTCCTTTGTTTCCTCAGTGTCTGTATTTCTTCAGTTTTTCTGCTTTTCTCCTAACTGAGATAGACTGCTACAAACCAAAACTTCCGGCAAGGTGTAAAATGGGCTGTTGAATTTTGTCACCCAATTTATACTACTGGCTAAAGTCACAATCTACATCAAACTAAATTTAGAAGAAGCAATTATTTTAAACTGAATGTTATAAATGAAAGAGGCAGTTTGATGTGCACGGGATGGATTTGTGCCTCTGTAGCATGCAGTTCATGCATCAGGATTATTTCTCTTTTCACAAAACTTGCATACACAGGACATATGTACTTCAAAGGGATCTTAGCTGTATTGTAACTGTTTAGCTACATTCTGCCAGATTATTTTTCAGTATCAATGTGCTTCTGTCCACACTGGTAGTTTGCTTCAGTTCTTTATTCATTCAGTTCTGTCTACATTTTAATTAATTTTCATTTGTGCTCCCCTGAGTTCTGTCTATCCACATCTTCCTTCTCATTTCTTCCCTTTCTGCCTTGTCTACACCTCATCTGCTCTGCTGCAAGCTGCAAATCTCCCATTTGTTATTTATTAATTTTCTCCACTCATGCTACACATCTTCAATCATTGTTACTAATTGTCCACTAATAGCCATTCATTTTCCCAAGCTGATCGTTATCCACTCCTTTCTGTCCAACTGTTCTTCTGTCTCTTTGGATTCTATCTCCACCTATCATTTACTCCTACCCCTTCCCCCACCCTATCATTTGCATCAAAATCAACTTTTTCCTAGCTACCATCAGTTTTGAGGAAGGGTCAATGAACCCAAAATAGTAACTCTGATCTCTCACCGCAGATGCTGCCAGACCTTTAGAATTAGAAACCCATGTAGTGTGGGATCAGGCCATTTGGCCCATCAAGTCCACACTGACCCTCCAAAGAGCATTCCACCCACACTATCCCTGTAGCCCTGCATTTCCCATAGCTAATACACTTAGCCTGCATGTCCCTGGACACTACAGGCAACGTAGCATGGCGAATCCACCTAACCTGCACATCTTTTGACTGTGGGAGGAAGCCAGAGCACCCGGAGAAAACTCGTGCTGACACGGGGAGAATGTGCAAACTTCACCCAGACAGTCGCCTGAGGGTGGAATCAAACCCAGCTCCCTGGCGCTGTGAGGCAGCAGTGCTAATCACTGAGCCACTGTGCTATTCCGCCTGCTGAGCCTTTCCAGCAACTTCTGTTTTTGTTTCTTCAAAAAATTGTTTCTGTACCCACTCTGCTCCTATTCTCTATGCTGGTTTTCTGTCCTCACTTTACCTTATTGAGGACCTTGTCTTCTTGTATCTGTTGCCTTGTTGCCTCATTCTGTGACAATTTTCCTCCTGCTTACACCTTGTAAATTTCCTTCTTCTCCCTCCCACTCCGTGGAACACATTTCTTCCTCTTCAATGTCAGTGAATTGCTGCAGAATTTCCCAATGATTATTTAAACCCAATCAAAAATTTGCCCATGTGAACATTCAGATCTCATCTTATCTCATTTCCAGACATGCATCAGGACAGGACAAAAATGAGAAAAAAGATAGCACACAAAAGAATCTACACATTCACTTGAAAATTCTCTTTCTAATTATTATTAGAATATAACTCCAGGAAAATCTAATTCAAACCCACTTTAAATTAAAATTGACTTTATATCTGGCAATAAAGATCACATTCAAAAGCTTAAGCTTTTTCTGTATTTATTAGTTTTTTAAAAATCTGTAATGTTTCTGTATCAATTCCTTTTAATGGGGCCCATTCAAGGCAACACAATTTAATAACTTTCATCCCCTCCAAATTTCTCTTAAAGAAAAGTGCGACAGTAATTTAAGAATGGGTGTAAATTTTTTGGTAGCATCATACCTCTGCGGCAGTGAAAGTTAGGTCTTATTTTTAACTTGCCCATAATAATTCAGGAAGCCTTACCCTACAAATGTGCCTGTTTAATAGGGCTAAGAGTAGGGGGGTGGGTCTGGGTGGGATGCTCTTTGGAGGGTCGGTGTGGGCTTGATGGGCCAAGTGGTCTGCTTCCACACTGTAGGGATTCTATGAAATGCTATTTGCTAAATAAGTCAGCCAGGCCTGACCACAGTGTGATCCATTTGGTAACTAAGACCATTCTAGTGCATGAGAAGACAATCTAGGCCCATGGTCCCCACACATAGATTGGAAATTGTTTGGTTGATTACAGAGTTCCATACAGTGGTCCGACTGCCTGCCCATGTTCTCTCACCATGCGCATGGCCTTTGTCATGCTGCAACATGACCTCCACTGTAGGAAGCCTTGCGGCTAGAGAAAAGTGCATGCTCTCAACAAGCTTTGCCGATTGGCTGCATTGTGTTTCAATTTGGCCCATCTTCCTGTTCTAAGGAAAGTAATTGCCCTGAAATATCTACTCTGTTTCTCTGTCCGCAATGGCATGCTGAGTATTGCCAGCATATTCTGTTTTTCAATGAAGTATGATAATTCGCCATCAAGATAGGGTGAATCCAGATAGTCCATTGCATTAAGCAGGTTTGAGGTGAAATTATGTTTTTAAAAATTAGCATTTAGTCAATGTCAGTATGATTTATAACTGAATTATTTCTTTAGCTAGCCTTGGTAGAAAGCTATGACATAATCATGTTTGACCCTCTTTATTTCGTTCTAAAAATATTTAGTTGACTGGAAATCTTATAAATCTTTTTGTGCAGTCAGAGTCAAGTTTGTGGCACTATTGACAGTTCAGCTGTACAGGAGAGGAGGGAGAAGGAAGGAGGAGGAGTAGTGATAGGGGATTAATTAATTCGAGGAACAGGCAGGCATTTTTATGGTTGTAGACAAGACTCAAGGATAGTATGTTGCTTTCCTGGTGCCAGGGTCAAGGATGTCACAGTGTGACTGCAGGCCATTCTTTCAGGAGAGGATGGACTATGAGATGTTATGGTCATGGTAGTACCAATAACTCGGGCAGGAAGGGAGATATGATCTTGCAATCAAAATTTAGGTGGCTAGGGAGAAAATTAGTAAGCAGAATCCCAATTTAGTGAGCAGAACTTCTAATGCCATGTGCAAATGAGTACAGAAATGTCAGGATAATGTAGATAAATGCATACCTGGAAAAATAGGGCAGGAGGGAGGGCTTTAGACTTCTGGGACACCAGGACACTGGCTCTGGGAAGATGGCATCTGTAGAAGCTGGGCGGGTTGCCCCTGAACAAAGTTGGGACTGGGTCCTTGTGAGTGGTGCCATTGGGAAGATTTCAAATTAACTTTGCAGGGATGGGGACATTAGGAGAGACTATTGGAGTGGACTACTTGGTGAGATATAGATACATATCTCTAGTATATTGAACAATAAATTAATAGGTAAAATTGGAGTAAGGGAGAAAGTAACAAAGTCTAAATCTGGATTACTGTGCATGTGTGTGAGTGCATGGAGCATAGTTGATAAGACTGGGGAGTTACAGGCTCAGAGTGCCTTGTAGGATTATGATGCTGTGGCAGTAATGGAAATCTGACTCTAGAAAGAGCAGGAATGGGTATTAAATATTCCTGTGTACAAGGTGTTCAAAAATATAGGAATGGTAGGAAAAGAGGATAGGTGGTGTCACTAGTTAAGAAAAGCATTGAAGTGCTGGAGAAAGAGGATGTCCTAAAGGGTTCAAGAATGGAGTCAATCTGGATAGAGCTAAAGACAATGCTGTAGTCTATAGATCACCAACTAGTAGGAAAGATGTAGAGGAACAAATCTGCAGGGATATTACAGAAAAATGACAACATAATAGAATGAGATAATCAGGATCTGTAACTACCTAAATGTATACTGGGACAGTGATAGCTAAGGGTGGAGAGGAACAAACATACTTTGATTACTTCAGGAGAATTTCCTACAGTAGTGTGACCAGTCCAACTAGAAAGGATGCATTGTTGAACCTGTTTCTTGGAAATGAGATGTGCCAAGGAAATCAAGTGTGAATGGAGGAACATTAAGGAGACAATAATCATTGTATTGTGAGGTTTAAAGTGAAGATAACCCAAGGACAAGGCAATCAGAGGAAGAATAATTAACTTGGAGAAACTCGACTTCAGTGGGGCAAAGATGGAGCAAGGCCATGTAGGCTGGAAGAAAAGGTTTATGGTAGAAACTGCAGCTGAATAATGGTCTGCCTTCAAAGAAGCCCAAAGAAGGCACAAGGGATGAGTATGATGGAATACTTCCCATTTGGGTCTCCAAGAAAACTCAAGAAGACTGATGCCATCCAGGACAAAGCAGCCTGCTTGATTGGCACCAGATCCACAAACACCCACTCTCTCCACCACCTACGCTCAGTACAAGCAATATGTACCACCTACAAGACGCACACAGAAATTCAACAAAGATTCCTAGGCAGCAGCTGCCAAACCTATGACCACCTCAGAACAAGGGCAGCAGATACATGGAAACACCACCACCTGCTAGTTCCCCTCTAAGCCACTCACCCACCCTGACTTGGAAATATATCACCATTTTTTCAGTGTTGCTGGGTCAAATTCCTGCGAATTCCCATTCCAACGGTATTGTGGGTCTTCCTACAGCATGTGGACTGTTGTTGCCGTTGAGGATTTCTATTGACACTTTTGTGGAACTTAGTTCCAGACAGAATTATGTAGAAACAGTAAGACATGACAGGATGGGGTTGGTGCTGAAGCATGTGACATACGTCCAATGAAGTGAGATGGTAGCGTAGTGGCCATGTCATTGACCTAATAAGCCTAGGTAAATGTTCAGGGGACCTGGGGTTGAAGCCCACCATGGCAGATGGTGAAACTTGATTTAATAATATTTTGGAACTGAAGTCCTTGGGGGATATTTGGTAGAGTGGTTAGGGAGGGTTTAAACCAGTGTGGCAGAGGGTGGGAACCAGAGGAGTTGGGTAATAGATGCAGAAAATGAGGGAGAGGTAGAAACATGACTAAGAACAAGAACAGGCAGGGAAATGCTGCTGAAACGAGCAGGCTGGTGGTTTGAAATGCACGTGTTTCAATGCGAGAAGTATAAGAGGCAAGGTAGATGAATTTAGAGCTTTGGTTAGTACTTGGAACTATGACATTATTGCGATTACAGAGACTTGGCTGAAAGAGGGATAGGACTGGCAGCTGAATGTCCCAGGATTTAGATGTTTCAGGTGTGATAGAAAGGGATGTAAAAGAGGTGGGGTGTTGCATTACTGGTAAAGGAGTATCTCACAGCTGTACTAAGGGAGAATACATCAGAGGACTCATGCATGAGGCAGTACGGGTAGAACCCAGGAATAAGATGCTGGGGATATACTACAGGCCTCCCAACTGCCAATGGGAGATAGAGGAGAGCATATGTAGACCGACTTTGGAAATATATAAAAACAGCAGGGTTGTTGTGGTGGGTGATTTTAACTTCTTCTATATTGACTGGGACTCACTATGTTCTAGGGGCTTGGATGGGGCAGAATTTGTTAGGACCATTCAAGAAGGATTCTTGACACAATATATAAACAGTCCAACCAGGGAAAGGGTTATACTGGACATGGTCTTGGGAAATGAGCCAGCCCAGTGAGTGAAATTTCAATGTGGGAGCATTTCGGGAGTAGTGACAATAATACTGTAAGTTTTAAGATACTCAAGAAACTCAGCTAGAGCTGTTAAATTGGGGGAAGGTAAACTACAACAATATTAGGCAGGAACTGGAAAATTTTAATTGGAGGTGGCTGTTTGAGGGTAAATCTACATCAGACATGTAGGAGTATTTCAAATGGCAGTTGATAAGAATTCAGGAGAATGAGGGATAGATATGGCAAGTTATGTGAACCTTGGATGACCAGGGATGTTATGACCTTGGCCAGAAGGAAAAAGGAAGCATACATAAGGTCTAGGAGGATGGTAACTGATGAAGCCCTTGGAACATACAAGGAAAGTAGGAAAGAACTTAAACAAGGAATTAGAAAGGCTAAAAGGGGTCATAAAAAATCTTTAGCAAACAGGATTAAGGAGAATCCCAAGGCTTTTTATACATATATAAAAAGCAAGAGGGTAGCCAGGGAAAGGGTTCGCCCACTCAAGAACAAATATGGGAATCTATGTGTGGAGCCAGAAGAGGTAAGTGAGGTTCTCAATGAATACTTTGTGTCAGTATTCACCAAAGATAATGAATTGGTGGAGGATGATCTCAGGGAAGGGAGTGTCGAGTTTCTAAGCCAAATTGCTACCAAAAAGGAAGAAGTGTTGTCCATCTTATTATGAAGCAGAAGTCGACACCCCCCACCGATAGCTAAAATCGAAATACCCAGAGAAGCTCGCCTCGCCTCATAATCTGTTAAAGGAAGTGTGAAAAGTGGTGTAACCTGTCTCTCACT
>NC_063344.1:56399543-56456952 GCF_021869965.1 Rhincodon typus
ACACACACACACACACACGCTCACACACACACACACATATATACACACACACACACGCTCACACACATACATGCTCACACACATACACACACACATACATACACACACACACACACACTCACACACATATACACACACACATGCTCACACACATATACACACACACACACATACACACACACACTCACACACACACACACACACACACACATATAAATCCACCAGGTGAATTTGCGTTTGCAGATTTGTAATTGCAGATACATTCTATTTTGTTCAAAAAGCACACAATTTGTACACAGTCAATGTGGCATTTTATAAATTCCTACTTTGGAAATAAAACCAGTCTAAGTTGATACACAGCCAGATTCTAAACAAGGCCTCACACATAATGTGCATTGTCTGACCTGGCGGTCACCTCTGATATACTGAGGGAACAAATAAAACCTTTAGTTATTTCGGGGCAGTGACTTGAAAGAAATCCTGGGATTCACATATTAATCCTTTCTAAAGGATTAAAGATTTAACAACCATCTTAAGTTTGTTCAACACCGCATCAGTTCTATGACCCCTTGATCTTTTGCCTATAAGTTCTGTGTCTAATGCCACATCTCTCACTGACACCTGAAGAAGGAGTGAGTCTCTGAAAGCTTGTGTCTTCAAATAAATTGGTTGGACTATAACCTGGTGCCATTTGATTTCTGACCTTGTTTCTTGGGGATGGTTTAAAAAAAGCATTCAGTTTTTGTTGCTGTGCTCTTTTTCTTCTTTCGTGAAGAAGCTGTTCATGGAATTCCAAATAAAATCTTATTCCACGAACTGCTCCCCTGCTGCGTTCTGCTTTGTAATAGTTGTCCTCCAAGAGCTGCAACTGCCTCTCAATTTCCCTCTGGATTGAAGACAAAACAGAATAAAGCTCTCATGGTGCTGCATTGTGGACTTCATTTTTTTGTCTCCAGCTTCCACTTCCCCCTCAGTGACAAGTTGTTGTAGATCAGCTATAGAGATGTCTTCACAGTGGGACTCAAGGCAGAACTGGCAAAACAAAGTGAAAATCACAGGGTACTGTACCTCTCACAGAAAGCGCTTCACGACAAAGTCTGCGAAACGATCACGTGATGCTGGCACGGAGACTCTTCTGGCGCTAACATTGCGTGTATTCGGGACAAAGCCCACAAAATGATAATGTGATGCCGGCACGCACTCCTCCACACACCCATGGAATCGCATTATAGCCAACACAAGTTCATGCTTTAGAAATAGTGTTCCCCTATTTGTCTGTCGCATTATAGCCAATTTGCGTTGCCGGAAGATGCATTATAGCGGAACCGACTACATAAGATTGTGAATGGCATCGAGAGAGTGGAAAGCATGAGGCTTTTTCCCAGGGTAGAGGGGTCAACTATTAGGCGACACAGGTTCAAGGTTTGAGGTGGGAAATTTAAAAGAGATGTGGGAGGCACATTTTTCGGACAAAGGGTGGTAAGAGCCTGGAATGCATTGCCAGAGGAGACGGTGGAAGCAAACACAGTAGCAGCATTCAAGAAGCACTGGGACAAATACATGAATAGGAAGGGAATAAAGGGATACGGATCCTGTAAGTGAAGACAGTTTTAGTCTGGAAGGGCAAAATGTGGTGGCGCAGGCTTGGAGGGCCGAAAGGCCTGATCCTGCGCTATATTGCTCTTTGTTTGTCCTTTTTTAAAATTTTGAGAAATTGAAGACTGACTTTTGAATACTATTATAAGCAACTCCGGGAGAAAATGACAGAGGCATGAAAGAAATTGTTCATTTGTAAAGATTTTCTCTGAATATTTTTACGTATCAGTTTTATTTTTGTTTTGGCAATGAGAAAATTGGACTGAGCAGGTGGTGGCAGCTGATCTCATGATAAAATCTCCAGAAATATGTTGAACCAGGGTTGGCAACTCCACAGTTTGCCTTCCTCATACACAGCTCCTTACTGAGTGCACATATAAAGTTCTGAGCTTTTACACGTTTCTCCACTAAGGCCTCCTATGAGTGAATATCTTTCTGATTCATCTCTCTGCTGCTCCCTGGACACCTGCCTGCCCCTATTTCGCCACTTCCAGCCATAATGGAAGTCTTAGCAGGGGACCTTTTGAAACCAAGTAGAAGTTTGCCAGAAACCCTTCATCAAAAATCCTCTGTTGATTTGCCAAATTACTCTCAGAAACTATTACTGTCAGCTCCGGCAGCCAAAGCTCATTGAAAAATCAGCAGTCCACATAACCTAACCGGTGATTTAATTGACAACAGATGGTGACACCTCTAAATATTGCAAGAAAGGGGACCATTCAGGTTCTTCCTGCTCATGATGCAGCTAATTTACATTTGTTGAATAGAATATTCCCTTCTATAACAAACGAGCTAAAAAAGAGCCTCTTAATTCACAATTGAGAACCCGAATTAATATTCTAAATTAGATATTTATTGATTTCAGATTGATACCTCAAACATTTTAAAAAATGCCCAACTTCAAACGTTCACAGAGTCAGTGCCCAGAAGCAAACATACAGGAGTGTTGTCATGCACATTCTCAACTTCTCTCTCCAGCAGCACTGCATCACATTGGCCCAGAGTTGCACTGGCCCCCGGTTCCACTTCATCCTCCAGCTCATTCAATGTGCTAACAAGAAACTTTTCCTTTTCCTTTCAGGCATCAAGGAACACAAGATGCAACAGTTCATGGATACCCACAACCCTCCGGAACCTTCCTCTCCTCCCCTTCCCTCTGACTCCATCCCCTCTCCCAACCCCACCTCCTATCATGTATTTACTATCCCTTCAGACCTTCCACTCTCTGATGGTGAACATTCTGTACTCCGCAAAGGTCTCAGTTTTATTCCTCTGTGTCCCCACCTTAATGAATTATGGGCACGACGTGACTTTGAACTTTTCTTCTGTCACCTTTGCCTCCGTGCCCATTGCTTTACACAAGAGTTCTCTCCCCATCCCACAGGTCCCTTTGCACACCTCCAACACTGTCCCTCCACCTGGACCCCTAACCTCTGATCTTTTACCTGCACTCGATCTGTTCATCGAAAATTGTCGACATGACATTGGTCACCTCAATTTCTCTGCTGCCCTTACCCATTCCAACCTATCCCTCCCCGAATTCCATGCTCCTAGATCCAACCCTGACTTGGTAATTAAGCCTGCTGACAAGGGTGGTGCTGTGGCTGTCCGACAGTCTGACCTCTACACTTGTCTGGCAGCATCTGTGGAGAGAAATCAAGGTTAACATTCCAGATAAAGTGACCCTTCCTCAGAAATCAGAACAAAAGGACTGTTGAAGATAGAGTAAAAGCATGAAAACATCTGAGATTAGAGATGGTTAATAATGAAAGGCTAGTGGAAACATTGTAAGAAATGCATGGATGGATGCCTTAGGGAGGAGATCTCTTACCACACCTTACAGTTCTTCTGGAACTTTATGTCATGTTATTTATTCCTGGCTCAAGAGTGAAGAGGTCTCAATTCTCTAAGATAATTTACAGCTTCAGCATGTATTCCACTTTCTCTACTCAGTGGGAAAACAGTTAAAATGGAATGATTTCAATTCCACCCAGCTCTTGGTGCATCATCTCTTGCATTAGTAACAAAGGGGGCTACCATTAAAATCATTTAGGAAACTCATTAATAAATACAAATCAAACCACACTCCACTGGGTAAAGTTATTCAGCAGCATTTTAGAAAATGATCTTTTTTTCCTGGATGGGGATCTCCAGCACCTCACAAGGATAGCCTGAGTAAGTGTTATACCAGATTCCCCCTATCTCCCTGACCATGAGATCCATGGAATACCTCACTCCCCAGAATTAGCTTATTGGCGTCAGCCTTTGTTTGGTTTTGATTGACAGTGTCCAGGCTATCCTATATTTCGCCGATCTTACTGGCAATTGCTTCTTTCTGCTACAAGTGGAATGGTGGCATTTAGACCCCCTGCCCAGGACTGGCATTCACTCCCGGCAGGAGCTAAAGCCAGCTCTTTACTACTTTCCTTTGAGTTTGGAACTTTAATATTAGTATCATAATGAACCAATGCACAGCACAACACATTTATCAAAGCTGGAGATGAACTACAACTGCAATATATGATATTTAAGACTGTGTTGTACAGTTATAACAAAGATTGTAATATTATATTATGATATAATAAAGATTAACATCACATGTGGATATTTTTGAAGTTTTACAGTTGCTCTGTCAGTGCCATGCCTGACACTGAACTGCTAAGAATTTTGTTGAATGCCAAAGTTATACTCTGGATGCAATCTCAGGCCAGAGTCTATTGAAACCAATGCGAAGCGTGCTTCACAACCAACTTTACTACACTGAGCTCAATAACAGTGAAAGATTGGGTGTGTCTAGACATGTGCAGAGCTCCATGCCATGCACAATTAATTTTTAGTGGAGCAGAGAATAGATGGCACAACTCATGCTTTCTTAACATTAAGTGGGTTTCCAAATGTAGTGTCTGTGCCATTCTAAATGGTGGTTGTGCGCCCTGAAGGAGTTATATCACACTTGAAATGAAATCTAAATGACATGTGATAGTCTTGCCTCATAGTGTCAGGAATGAAGACACTGCATATAACAGGATGTTGTTTTACTGTGGCTTTAATTTGCAGATGGCAAAAGCTGAATTCAGTTGCAAATTTAAATACACCAGTAAGTCTCATGTATCCGCAACAGTTTTCATCGTTAATGTTAGAATGACCTTTGAGTCATCTGTAAAATGATGTATCAGGTGAACATTTTGCCTATAATTCTCCAGACACACACTTTACTGCTTTTCTATCCAATGCTTTCAACAGAACTAAACTTTGATTGATCAAAAACTCTATTTATTTAATAACAATTACAATTTATGAATGTCTCTTAGCAGCAAAGTAATGCATAGTAACATTCTCATCCTGATCAAATTGATTGTCATCGACTTAACTAAATCCTGAAATTCCTTGATGATGTTTGCTTATGTGACCAATGAAGAAATATGCAAACCTGAACAGCTTAACATGGCATCACCATTAATTTCCCAAGTGATACGTAGTGGGAAACTGACAGCTTCAAGATTACTCCATGATTTAATTTTAGATTACAGCAGTAATACAGTCTCAGCTTTGATTACAGCCGATTCCTTTCATTCTTATTTCCTATTCACCAGTTGAAAGGTGAGAATATGTAGGAAAAACAATAAGGGTTCACACCAAAGTGATCCAATTTATCAGTGGCTTCCTCAAACAAACACTTCAAGATAGAACATGGTAAAAACCCTCTTCTAAGATGGTTTCAGATGAAAAAAAATCACCTTAATCATCAGAAAACAAATATCTCCAATCAAATAAGCAAGCTTTCAAAAATAATTAATTTGAAAACTACAAGCACAATTTATATGAATGTGAGAACAAACTATAAACCTTCCAAAGTTAGATACTTTCAGGCTAATTCTCAAATCTGTACACCAAGAAAAGAAAGAAGAAAGGAAGGATTTGCAAGAGTATAGTGTTCTTTATGACCACTGGATGTCTCAAAGTGCTTTACAGCTAGTGGACTACATTTGAGATGTTGTCCAAACAGCTTGCAGAAAGTTTGGTAACTGCAGTAGAAGTTCAGACTGAGGACATGCAAGACCTCATGCTATCACAGGACAAGTGTCCATAGCGACCTGCAGGGTACCACAGCTATTCAGAAGCCTGTCCTCTGACAGATTAGTAGGATTGGGAAGACATAATCTAGAAGATGGGCAGTGGCTTCATTGAACATGAACGAGGGTGTATTCTCTCTCTGGATGGCAGCAAATGTAATCCCACCTGCCAGCACCCAGCTATTACCTGACAGCAAATCAGGCCATGTTGCAGCCATTCATTCTGAGGTAGTACAGTCAGAAGATGAGCATTTTTGACCCAGAGATGTTCAAGGTTGTCATCTAAGGCTCTCTGCAGTCTGAGCTTGTGAAAGTTAGCAACCGTTTACAAGCAAGCCCGTGGTAAAACACTTTATAGGAGCATATGGACTGGCAGAGGCGCTAAAGAATTGTACAAGATTGATTAGTTTTAGCTTTTGAGAAAAATGGCATATTTTGATATATAAATTTGATTTGAAATGTTTAAGTTATGTTGATTTTAATTTACCAGTGCAGCCGAGGGTACAATGTACAGGTGCCAGAGGAGGGGTCAGATATGCAGGACTGTAAATGAGTGAGAAAATGTGTTTAAGGTTGTTAATTACAGCTATGAATTATTCTCTCACAGCCCAGACAGGAAGGGGTTGTATAAGCTGCAGTCACAATTCCTCTTCTACATCCTCAAGCACCTATTCCTCAACTTCTCACCTGATAGTTGGTGACAATGGCAGTTCCATCCTGATGGCACAGTTGTGCGGCTCAGTCACTTAATTGATCACTGTGGGGCTTCTCACCATAATCCAAACCATGGCATCATTACATCAGTGAGGTAATATTATGCTCTTTCATATCTTGTGTGGCATGGTATTCATGCTATGTGTGTGTGCATGGGAACTCAGTGGCATTGCCAGTGGACAGCTTTTTCTCCCCAGTAGTCACCTATGTAATAGCTGAAATATAGCTGGTACAGCCGACTCACAGAATAAAGGCACTATGGCTGGGGCCACTGATCTGTATGATTTGCTGCCTAAAGCCACACAATGGCTGAGCAAGGAGGGAATGTAATGCCTTTTAATTCTGGCACATAATAGAAGAGGCATGAAGCACATATCATCAGAATTGATGCATTTATAAAATTCTCATTCTTTTGTTTCATGAACTGTTTTATCCTGCTGAACTGACTTGAAAGTAAGGAGAATAGGTAATATAGTTGCAAGGATTGCTGGTGAATTTCAGGATATCCACGGAGTGGTGAGTTGTTCTGGGATAAGATAGGGATGCAATTGGATATGAGGGATGCCATAGGGGCAGGATAGTAGGTAATGAGGTGAATTTGGTAGGTTACAGCAAGTACATTGCGTCTCATGGTGAAAACCTCTCCAAAAAAATCCAACACAGTCAGACCATTCAAGTTCCACCTCTTAGGCTTTGGCAGAAAATCCAGACTATTAATGAGGGTACCACAGCTATCCAGGAACTTAACCTTTAACAGATTAGTAGAATTGGGAAGACATTATCTAGGGGATGTAAGTGACATTAATGAGTGAGTACTGCAGTGTCAGGGATTCTGTCTTTCAGATCATATATGACAAGACTTTGTCTGTTCTGACATGTGGACATAAAAGGATCCCATGGCATGTTTCTAAGAAAAGCACAGGAATGATCCTCATGTCTATGCCATTATTTAATTGTCAATCAATATCACTGAAAGAGATTCTCTGATCATTGTTGCTGCTTTAGGGTTTCGCTGTGCCTAAGTTGTCCACTTTTCTTGTATTGTAACAGTAACCACACTCAAAGTAACACTTTAAAACATTCTGAATTTATGAAAGATCCTATATAAATTATTCTGCTAAAGCTCGTGCCATTCTAACCTACTTCAGCTAATTGGACCTAAGCTCCTTTACCAGTTTTTGCTTATTTCTTGCTCATGTTTCTGTCACATTTACAGCCTGTTAGGACATTTCCTCTTTTCAGATGGGGGACAAAGGATGAGGAATTTTATTCCTGAGAAATTACACTTTTCATTTCAGACACACATTATAAACATAAGATAATCACACATTCATAAATTAACATGAGTAAATCATATAAAATACTATAAAGTAATAAAAATAAGAGTCTCTCGTTCCCGGATGTCAAAAGTGTGCTTTCCTTGTGATTCGTCTATTGAGTGATCACTGATTATAATGGAGACATGCAGTGACAGTAAGTTGTGACAACAGGACTTAGGCTATTAGTTTAGCAAATATGGCAACAGTCCCTTTGTCACTTTTTTTGAAAGCACAATTCAGCTGAACATCTTAATCTTGCAAATTTTGGTTTGATACTGATTCCTACTGTGTATACTAAGTAATTGGATGTCAAAAGCAGAGATTTCACTGGATGTGTCTAATAAATATTGCTGCCAACAACAAATTTAAATATATTCCACGGGCATCGTACGTATTCTGGTTCTCCATTTTATAAACAGTCACAATTGTAACCGCAGATCAAGTGTAATTGTTGTCCCATGTGTCAAATGCCATCCAGATTTGTAAGTAATGATTCAATATCAGTGGGAGTCTGCTCAGTTGTGGATGACCACAAATTTTCAGCATTGAGTTACACTATGCATCATTTTATATGCAGACAAAAAGAAAAATCTTATGTATATATCAGAATGTTAGTTAAAAAGATGAGTGTTCTGTTGGACCTCAACAACATGGAAAATTATATTAATGAGAGCTACAGACTTACTGCTGTTTTAAACTCAAGTCATGTTCTATATTCTATGTTCCAAAGTTAGCATTATTCTAAGACGAGACCTTAAACCTATGCTTCATTTGTATTTTAGTGAGAAACGATGGTCTTATTGATGATGGAAGTTCATTATTGCTGATTTTTTTAAAGGACACAAGCATTTTAATTTTATAAATAAAAAACCAATTATCAAATCACTGAAACTGGGAAACAGAACAAGGTAGTCTAAAGCATTTAACAATGAATAAAAACCAGTAATTATCCAGTTAATCTAACGACATATTATAGAAATAAAACAAAGTATTTTCCATGCAGGAATGCTGGATTTCAAGTCAGGAGCTAAAAAGAGGACGTTCACCTTGATGTAATGCTGCAGAGATGCCAATGGATTTGAATTTGTCTTTAGATTAATTGTATTAGTTACTGCTTTTCATTTATTGTCAATTTTTTATACCACATTGCATTAATTGCAAGCAATGAGAAACAGTGGAAAGCAAGCAACTTTTCAACTTTACATACAGATTTATATTAAAGCGTTGCACAAAATTATAAACTTTATCAAAAAGGATGTTGAAAAATGAGAAATGGTGTTTAAAATCTGCAACATCACAAATTATTTCATTGCTTTCGGAAACTAAATCAATTTGCATGACTCCTGAAGATGTTTTGTTTTACATAGTATGACTGCAGGAGCTATCCAACCATCCTTACAGTCTGCTTAGGTTGTTCAGCTTTTGAACAAGTGGGTAGAGAATGACTGGCTTAAGCTATATCTATAAGTATTTGATTGCAATATAGACCTCATAAATAGTGCTGGACCCTGATTGATATATTTAACTAAACTCCTGTTTATTTCAACAAGGTTGGGCTGGAAATTGCATCAGACATCAGGTCACCCTCCGCCATTTCAGAAACGAAACAGATGACCAAGTGCTGAAAATCAGCCCAATTGTCTTCCCCACATTTGTGTGTTAAAAAGTCTTCATAATTAAATATTCAAAAGATGATCAACCATCTTATCTTCTACTGTAACCACCAGTGTTTTTGTTCAATTCAAAGTGCATTCAGTTTTTGACTGGACAACCCAAATGATAAACTAAACATTTTTCACATATTTTGATTTTGAAGTTCCATTAAAGTAATTTCTAAAAATTGACTTTGGGAACAAAATGAACTCTTATGGTTTTAACAACAAAGTTGTACTGTAAAAGGTGAAAGATGATAGTGATGGGCAATGGAGTACTTCCCACACTAATCAGTCAGTGTCAGCATTATACTAATGTTTATGTATAAATTACACACCTTTCAACACACATTAATCAATAATTTGATTATTATGCCATAATCTTTTGACTTTTCTGCTTTTGTCTTCTCTTAACAGATGCAGCAGCACAAAGGACCACTCCCTGGTGTTCTCTAACAAAATCATCAACTATTTCCAAACCAGTTGTAAATTCATGGATTCTGGTCAGAACTATTTACTGACACTGTAATTACCATTTCTCTTGAGCAATAGCATGAGGGACAGATGAAGAAAAAACAACAGAGAAGGGAATAAGAGATAACAAGGTGTAGAGCTGGATGAACACAGCAGGCCAAGCAGCATCAGAGGAGCAGGAAAGCTGACGTTTCGAGTCTGGACCCTTCTTCAGAAATGGGGGAGGGGAAGCGGATTCTGAAATAAATAGAGAGACAGGGGGAGGCAAATGGAAGGTGGATAAAGGAGCAGATAGGTGGAGAGGAGACGGACAGGTCAAGGAGGCGGGGATGGAGCCAGTAAAGGTGAGTGTAGGTGGGGAGTTAGGATGGGGGTTGGTCAGTCAAGGAAAGGCGGACAGGTCAAGGAGGCGGAGTTGAGGCTGGTAGGTAGGAGGTGGGGTTGGGGATTGAGGTGAGAGGAGCGGATAGGTGGGAGAAAAGACAGACAGGTCAAGGAGGCGGGGACGAGCTGGGCTGGTTTTGGGATGAGGTCGGGGGAGGGGAGATTTTGAAGCTTGTGAAGTCCACATTGATACCATTGGGCTGAAGGGTTCCCAAGTGAAATATGAGGTGCTGTTCCTGCAACCTTCGGGTGACATTGTTGTGGCACTGGAGGAGGCCCAGGATGGACATGTTGTCCAAGGAGTGGGAGGGGGAGTTGAAGTGGTTTGCGACTGGGACGTGCAGTCGTTTGTCGCGAACCGAACGTAGGTGTTCCACAAAGCAGTCTCCAAGCCTCCGCTTGGTTTCCCTGATGTAGAACACATTGGGAACAGCGGATACAGTGTACCACATTAGCAGATGTGCAGGTAAACATCTGTTTAATGTGGAAGGTTTTCTTGGGGCCTGGGATGGGGGTAAGGGGGGAGGTGTAGAGACAGGTGTAGCAGTTCCTGCGGTTGCAGGGAAAAGTGCCAGGGGTGGTGGGGGTAGTGGGGAATGTGGAGCGGACTAGGGAGTCACGGAGAGAGCGGTCCCTTCGGAAGGCAGATAAGGGTGGGAAGGGAAAAATGTTCTTGGTTGTGGGGTCAGATTGCAGGTGGTGGAAGTGGCGGAGAAGGGAATAAGCTGCTTTTAAAGTGTGGAAGAGGAGTGGGAGATGGCGTCTCAGCAGGAGAGACCGTTTAGGTCCACCTAGGTCTTCCAGGAGCACTTCTCTTACTTCAAAGTAAGCCCGGAGTTATCTGGCCATCTTTTTACAAAACAGGTGCTCACAGAAATGTTCCACCTCTTCCAAACAGATCTGTAACATTAAAGTAGGATAAAAACAATGCTGTCAGTAGATGTGATGGTGACTGTGGCCCTGAACATCAAAGTACTGGGATCCTTCCAGGCTGGAGAAAGTGTCACATGCAACATCTCTCAACTTGCCATCTACTATGGCATAAAAGAGGTCACCAATGTTTTTCAGGCCAGGAAACCTGAGTTTATAATGTTCTCATTAACCAGAGATAAACAGGTGGTCCATGCACATGACATTGCGAAGACATAAGCAACTTTGTGAGTGTCAAATCTAAATGTTGCACTATAATGCAACTTCACAAGTTCCTACTCCATAAAAGTGTAGCTTGCCATGTTCATTCAAGTAAATACCTGCTATCATAAGGGATCTTATGATGCTTTAATTCAGTACTAGTCTGCTGAGCAATCAGTATCTGAGCCACTTTTGTTGAATGAGAGGACCATTACTGGGCAACAAGAGCTATCTGCTGACCACCCAGTACTTGAACTGGGTGCACAATCCAACCACACATTGCCGGGTGAGTGTGTAATCATAGAGCAGACCAGTGACATGCTGAAGCAATGCTTCCATTTCTAGGACCTCTCTGGAGAAACTCTGCAATACTCACCAGAGCATGTATTGTGAATTTCCTAGTCATTATAAAAGCTGTTTCCACCATGGGTACAGTGAGCAGCTTCTGAGCGAGAAGAAGGAAATGACGAAGGAAGAGGAGGTGAAGGAAATGGAGAAAGAAAGGAAGTAGTGAGGAGCAGGAGAAGGACAAACTGGAGTAGTTGGGGGGAAAGGGCAAGACAACCTGTAAATGCCTTTGTTGATCCAGCTGACCTTGATTGCTTCATTCAACTACTGTCCCCATGTATAGAAGCACAAATTCCCATTGTACAACAAATACCTACTTTACAAACCCCCTGCCGTTGACCATCACAATGTAATGTTGGTTGCAATGCTGAACCAACGTTATCAGCCAAACCATCCAGAATTCCATACAAAAATCAATTAATCATTATTGTGTATTTCTTTAGTGCCTCTCTTCTGTGTGTTTTTGCCTGTCCTAGCACTGCTGCACGGTGCTACCCCAGTGGTTGCAGCATTGCTGGTGGAACAGTTTTAACCTCGTAGAAGACTGCAGGTGACTTTGCAGGATAGCCTCAGGCAACTCTGGGCTCACCTTCAGAGGCCACCAGCTTAGCATGGAGGACAACCAACAGCAAGGGGCACTGGTTGAAAGGCACTGGTAGGAGGATGAATTCTGTCATCCTGATAGAAGACAACAGGTTCATGCTTCATGCAGCACTGACACTATACTATGGAGACTCCTTAGCAATTCTGGTAAGCTGGCAGTGACTATAAGACACTGATAGCCCCTTTGAGTATTATGTGTATTACAGTGTATTGTTACATTGCTACTCAGCAACTGTCTTGCATTTTATTTTAAATATTCTTGCAATCATCTTGTTTTGTAGTTGATCTTGACAAGCTGTTTTTTCTTTTATTAGTCTGTACTTTTATTGACATGATGTATTATTGCACAATCGTTACAGATACACAACACTTCAGATCAATTTCGCATAAATACTGCATTGATAAGAATATGGTGTTGTTAAGTGTGAGTCATAAATTTTGCATGAAATCACTGTAAGTCTTTGCTTTTTGAAAAGCTTTTGTTAGAGGAACCGATTATTTATTTTGTATGTTTGTCTTCAATCATGAGGCATATGTGTTTTTATCATCAGAAAGGGACTCAGGAAAGACGAGAAAAAATAAAATGACAATATTTGGAATAGGCTGCCAAATGTTCTTGGGAAATGCAATGTCATTAAGGTGACCAGGCATTGCTGAGCTACCTCCAGGGTTAAATACTGTCCGGAGAGCTCTAACATTTTGCTTATCTTAATAATATATATCTGCTTAGTTTTTCACATTTTCAACTCTGGTCATATTATTAAAAGTCAAAAAGCTTCTCTTCATCTTCTTAAATGCTCCTTAACATCTCAGAGATTAGTAATCATGAAGGACACAATTTCATCACAAAACCCAACAGCATTATTGCCAAAAACTCAAACTTGAAAATAATACACAGTGATTTAAATCATACAGTTATCCCCCTAGTTAGTCAGGCTGAGTTGACTGCAGGCTGATGGGATCTGATCTGACAGAGACTGGTCCACTTTCATTGGACCTCCTCTTGTCGATTGTCTCAAGGGGCCATGCTGAAGAGAATTTTTAGCCAGATTTTGTACTTCATGCAATGGCATCCACTTTCGTGCTCAATCCCTCTGAAGCACCCGTTGGCCATTTCTGATTGGTTTCTGGTACTACTTCTTATTCATACACTCATGGGATGTGGGCATCACTGTCTGGGCCAGCATTTGTTGTCCCTCACCATGACGTCTCGTGGAAGTGAACCCCTTCTTAAACCACTACAGTCCATGTTGTGTAGGACATCAGCTCCTGAGAAATGAAATGTTGTTATTGTAGTGATTGTACTGAGGTCAACCAGGTGGACCTCATAGATTATGAGTTCCCCAATTGGCGTTGTTAATCTGGTCCAATCAGGAGACCCTGGCTGACAGATTTAAACATGAGTGTCAAACATCCTGTCCACTCTGAAAGTTGGCTTTAAGGAAACTGGATCAGTGTCAAGGACTTTCCTCGTGTAAATGAAGGGTGACTTAGTGATAGTCTTTGTGGAGTGATGATGAGAGAAAAGCAGGCTCCTGAAGAAATTCACTCGCAACAGTCATCTTTGAGTTGGGGTAAGCATTTAAGGCATCTTGCCATTATTTGGGAAGCTTGACTTGTACAATCCTTCTGTTGAAGACTGGGCCTAGTATTTAGAAAGAATGCATTATTTTCTCCAGGCAAATGACATTGGGGCAAACAAAAAGCAATGAGTAATTCCCCTGACAGCTTGTGGACCCACAGCTTTTTCGGTTATTGAGAGCCTAAATTTCCCTGAGGCACCAGAAACTAAAACTGTTCAATAGTTGACAGATTTAGTTGAGGAATATTACAACCCCAAGCCTCCTCTAATTCTGAGATGCTATTGTCTTTACTTGGCAATTCGTGAACCAGGGGAGACAACTAGCAGGAGCATGTGAATTTGACTTAACCCATAATGAGATCCTGACAGACCGTTTGGTCTGTGGGATTAACAATGTAACCATGCAAAAGTACCTACCAGCTGAGCCCCAACTGGACTTCAAACAAACACAAGATCTTTCTTTATCATTCAAAAACGCAGCAAGTGGAGCTTATGAGTTGCAGGGTATTCCGATGGAAGTGGACACTCCTGCCAGTCGGACTGAACTTGGGGAATACCACTTGAGTGAAGGCAATTGCATAGCCTCACTCAGGACATATCCTGAACAGATGGACTCTTGGTCAGCCCACAGCAAAACCCTAAAACAGCCTCAGCCAAACGGTTAACATTTTCTTCAGGATCTGCGCTGGCAAGCCATTGTAGTTGCTGCTGGTATACAGACTCGAAACAGCAAGAGTTCCACTAGACTTAAACTGAGTAAGAGAATTCATAGGCCGGTAGCCAGGAGAGGGCACAGCCTGGAAAATCCACCTACATCTGCTTTGGAACAGTTAATTTGCTTTGCAACCTCAAAATCAGAACCAATCAAAATAAACATCCGGTTAAATGGTCACCCAGGTCTAATGGAGGTCAATACCAGCCCGGCCGCTTCAGTGATTGCAGAACCAATCTTTAACAAAATTCACTCTGGGCTCCAACCCTTAAGTTTGTGAAAACCTCGGCTAGACTGGGAACCTATACTGGAGAATATTTACAGATCAAGGATACAACTTTTGTTCCAGTTTCTCATGAGAAGCAGCTGGTTTAGATTGTAGAAAAATGCTCAGGCCCAAGCTTACTGGGCTGAAATTGGTTGAGAAAGATTCACCTAGACTGGCTCAACATGTTTTGATTATAAAACAGCTGTTGGAGTGAATTCGTGATTAAATACCCAGAAGTTCTTCAGGACATTCTAGGGACTATCAAAGGAGCCAAGGCCACCTTGCCTGTTGAGCAGGAAGCAATCCCATGATTCTGCAAGGCCCACCCTGTGCTAATTGCCTTGTGGGCAAAAGTAGAGGCAGAAATCAGGAGGCTGGAAAACGAAGGAATCACCAAGTCAGTCCAGTTTGCGGAATGGGCAGCACTGGTCATACTGATTGTGAAGCCCAATGGGTCAGTTTGCCTTTGTGGGGATTTTGAACAAATTGTAAACCGCTTTTCACAGCTGGATAAATATCCAATCCCTTGCATAGAGGATTTATACGCAAAGTTGGCAGGAGGGGCTGTCCTTCACAAAGCTAGACTTGAGCCACAAAAACAGAAGTTGCTGGAAAAGCTCAACAGGTCTGGCAGCATCTGTGAAGAAAAAATCAGAGTTAACGTTTCAGATCTGGTGACCCTTCCTCAGAATAAACATGAACCATTTGTACTTGTAATTGCGATTAGATGAGGACTCCCAGAAATATGCTACAATTCACATTCATAAGGATTTGTACCAATATACAAGACTGCCATTTGGGGTACCATCAGCCTGTGTTATTTTTCAGCGATGAGGGAGAACATTTTACAATGTCTAGCCCAGGTCACCATTTATCCAAATGATGTGTGAATAACAGGGAAGAACAATAAGGAGCACTTAGAGAACTTGGACATACGCCTTAGAACCAAAACAATGTGTGTTCCAGACACCTCAAATGACCAACTTGGGCTACAGAGTCGACAAGACCATGTTACAACCATTGGACGATAAAGGGAGGGCGATCAAAGGTGCCCCCATCTGTACCTGGGCTTAGTTCTTTCCTTGGGCTGGTGAATTTTGACGGAAAATTCATATATAACCTGGCATCCATCCTGGCACCTTTGCATCAACTCTTAAAAAGAACCTTGGAAATGATTGCATAACCAATCCACAGCTTTCAGGGAAGTGAAGAAACAGCTATCATCCTCTGAGGTGTTGGCACACTATGATCCCAAGCAAGATCTGATCTTAACATGTGATGCCTCCCTATATGGCACCAATGTGGTATTAGCTCATAAGTAGCTCAATCGTAAGGAATGGCCAGTAGCATATGCATCCAGGGCATTTGCTAGTGCAGAGCATTAATACACCCAGATAGAGAAGGAAGGTTTGGTGGTCATATTTGGGATCAGGAATTTCATCAATATCTTTACAGACATAAATTTGTAATACTAATGGACAAAAAACTCCTCCGAAGTCTACTTAAAGAGGGCAAGACAGTGTTGCCCATACATTCAAGCCAAATTCAGCAGTGGGCTTTTATAATAAGTGTGTATAATTACAAATTAGAACACTGTCCAGGAGTCCAAGTAGCAAATGAAGATGCATTGAGCTACCTCCCACTGGCAGATACACAACCGATGGTACCGCCACTGGAAGAGTCCGTAGTGGTTTTAAATTTTCTGGACACACTTCCAGTCACAGCTAACAATATCAGACTTTGGATGCAGAAAAATCCGGTCCTGGCAAAACTGCAACAGCTGGTGATAATGGGGAAAATCAAAGGGCTGTCACAACCAGAACTGAAACCTTTTTGGACCCAGAGAGACCAGATCACACTAGAGGACAGTGTATTATTAAGGGAAGGAGTGGTGATTGTCCTGAGCAAAGGTTGCCACCAGATATTGGCTGAACTCCACCAGGGTCATTTAGGGGTTTCCAAAATGAAGACTTTGGTGAAAAGTTATGTCTGGTGGCCAGGGTTAGATGCAGACATAGCTGCACTTGTGTGGGCGGTGCCCAGAGTACCAATAAGGACAAAAATGACCTCCCTAGTTTCAGCTACAAGTCAACTAAACAGGTCCTCCCTTTTTCTGATGAAGGGTCTAGGCCCGAAACGTCAGCCTCTCTGCTCCTATGATGCTGCTTGGCCTGCTGTGTTCATCCAGCCCTGCACCTTGTTGTCTCAGGTCCTCCCATGGGCTTGATGTTCTTTATCATTGTGGATGCCCACTCAACGTAGCTGGCCGTACATAGAGTTCATTTGCCAAACACAGGGATGAAGATGGAAAATGTGCACGTATCATTTGCAATACATGGACTCCCAGACATGTTGGTCACAGATAACAGGCTATCACTTACTAGCAGAAAATTTCAGTATTTCCTAAAGTTGAATGGTATTCATCATATAAGGACAGCTCCATATCATCCATTATCCAATGATCTGATAGAAAGAACAATCCAAACTTTGAAGACAGACTTAAAGAAACAGCCTACAGCTTCACTTGATACCAAACTGTCCCAGTTCCTACTTGATTATAGGACCATCCCTCATGCAACCACAGGGATAGCTCCAGTAGAGCTGCTAACTGGGGAGTAGACTCCACATCAGGTTAAATCTGATCTTGCCGGGTTCTGGAGAAGGGTCACTTGACCCAAAATGTTAACTCTAATTTGTGTCCACAGATGCTGCCAAATCTACTGAGCTTTTCCAGCAATCTCTGTTTGTGTTTCTGATTTTCCTAGACCTTGTCAGGGTGAAGGGTGAAATGGCATCAGAAACGCCAATGGCAGATACAAGGCTCTGCTAAGAGAGACAGTTTACTTTAGGGGACAAAGTTTGGTGTAGGGTCCATGGGAATGGCCCTGCATGGTTAAGAGGCATAGTCAATGCGAGGTCAGGTCCAGTGACATCTAAAGTTTGGGTAGGTACAACAGTCCTGAACAAGCATGTGGACCATATGAGAGCTGCAAACTTGCAAACGGTATGGGAGCAAAATGTACCCGGCTCCTCAACTGCTTTCCCAACTGTTCGGAACCTGTGAATTCTTCCTCTTCGTCAAGCATTGCAAGGACCTCAGAATCTGAGATGGACACTGTGGATGTCACCACCTTGATGCTTTCGCCACCTGAAGAGGAGAATGAATTTCTTCCGAGATGCTCTGAGCTCAAGAGGTGAGCTGCTGTGTGTTGCATGCTGCCCATATCAGAGGCAGAGTTGGAGGTACCTGACCAGGTGCTAAAACGCTCCAGCAGTTGCTAGAGAAAAACAACCAGCTTATGTCCTCAGACTCAGAGATGGAGGGAGGTAGTGGTTGTGACAAGTCAGCCAGGTGGACTCATAGAATATGAGTTCCCTCATTGGGGCTGTTAATCTGATCCCATCAGGGAGCCCTGGCTGACAGATATAAACAGGAGTATCAGAGGTTCTGTTCGCTATCAGACCAGGCTCTAAGGAAGCTGGATCAGTGTCAAGGTTTTCCAAATGCAAATAAATGATTTGCTAATGGGATACCAGCTTCTGTGGTGTCATTACAGTTATGTTTGATATACAATTTTTTTGAGGATGGTTCAGAAGTTAATAACTTAAAGCATTGACAGATATTTAAAAAATTGCAATACACTGGAAATACAAGTCAAAAGCTGGATGAAGTACATATTTGAATCATAGCCCTAAAAGTATTATAACTGCACTCCTGGATTTATAAGGTTAACTCTTAAGCAGTTAAAATTTGATCAAATGGACTGTGCGTGTCAAAGTCAGATATATTGTTATTAATAATGTTTGTGCAGCAGAAGTGAAAGTATATAAAGCAGGAAAATTGTAAAGGAACCTTAGGAACAGAATTACTAATAAAGAGTGGATGGAAGAAACACTTCCCATAATCACTAATGATGTGATCAAAAATAGCAACAGGTTCAATAGGCTAATTATTCTAATGAGTTTGCAGTGGTGTCAAGCAGTTATTGCTTTGTACTGATGCTGACTAGATTTACTATTATTATTTCAAGGCACTTTTATCAACTTTAACAGAGATGCTACTGCCTGAACAATGTTTCAAGATATTTCAGCTTTACATTGCTGCAATCTAACTTCAACTGAGTGCAAAACAAAGGGTAGACTATAAAGCACAGCCTCACCACAATAGTGAATTAGAGGGCAGAGGGGCATATCATTGAGTGGGTGGTGACCTTACTGCCTTACCTACTCCACCCAATTATGTCAAAGCCAGGATGATATGCAGACTCCATCGCTGCCCAGGCACTATTACTCAAACAATGGACAGTGTAATTGTTGGCTAATGGGAAGCCTGAAAAACCAATCCTTGTCAGGTTTATTTGCAGGCTGTCAGGGTTGATCCCTCATTCAAAGGTGCTTAATTCCTCAATTCAACAGACCTTAATCCCAGGGAAGACCCTACAGTGGGAACATAATCATCTAATGGTCATTTAACACAGCATTCCCAAAGACAAGAGATGTGGAATTGTTTCCTGGATGAAACCCTCCACTCTCCAATATGTTAAAAAGACTCTGGCAGTTAAATAATGAATCAGAAACCCAGTTTTGCAGAGAAACAGCTCTCCATGCAGCTCTTTATTAGCATTAACATTCAACTGGCATTTAGTTGACATTTTCTCAGTCCAAAGATGTGACCCTGGCAGCAATAAAACTTGAGATTCTTGGCCCAGTGTCAGTTGAGTCAGGAAACGATTTGTGATGGCACCATAAGACAAATTAAATGCTAGCAGCATTGAGCACAGAGTCACTAATGTTTGCTATAAACTGAATGAATGAATATTTATTTGCCCATCTTGGTACTAGCCTGAATTTTGTGGCCACCAGCAAAGACATTCTGCTATTCATCACGCCGACAGCTGCCCAAAAATTATTGGTCAGCTTCTGAGTAACAATGTACACTTGTGTGAGATCATTTTCAGCACGTGCTCTCTGTAGGGCATGTTTGTGTGAGAAGGGCATGTAAGTCCCTTCAACCACTCAGAATGCAGAATCCTCAGTAAGGCACTCAAATCATGCCCTCAACAGGGCCAGGTTATGTAGGTGTGGAGGTGGAGTTTCAGTTCAGAAACGTCCCGCCATGAAGACGTTTGTGAATTTTATATTTGACAAAATGTCCCCCACCATGCAACCTGATGAACAGGTTTGGCTGCGAATTGAGTGGGAAGTATTCAAAAGCAGGTTACAGACCCTGACAGGGAGACTGTAGATACTAATGATGTTTGAGGGCATCCAATCACGTTTTTGAGCTGTGGTCAGGATGGGGTGAGACAGAAGGATTTTGTTCATGTGCAAGCTCCCACTCCTGAGCTGAAGGGTGTGTGTCTGATCCTGATAAATGTGCCTGATCACTGACAGTGGGGCATTTCTGATTGCAGGCAGTTGTGGGGGGCAAGTGTTCCTGATGGGATGGAAGGTCGGTTCCAATCAAAAGGAAGAAAGTAAGTTTGAAGAGTTTGGGGAAATATCCATGCTCCTTCTGGCCCACAAGCATTACTGTTAGGACCCTTACTGTTCCCTAAGCTCTCCACACCTCTCTACAGCTGATTGGTAGCCGATGAAGGAAGGAACATAGCCAGCCAGTGTTACAGCTGCAAACAGGTTACATTAGAAGCTGCCAGGATTATTCCAATGTTTACATTTCAAACCTACCTCTGGGTCACTGCTGAACCCATTTACCTTACCCCAACCCCTCCGCTTTTAAAGCAACAAGTGGGAGGGTTGGAGTTAAGTTAAGATATGGTTTAATATCTTATCCAATATGTTATTGGTGATGGTTAATAATGCTGATTTAATCTCAGATGTGAATCAGAATATTTCATCCATTGCAAAATAATTTAGAAGTAACAAGATAAGGAAAGGTAAATGAAGATAAGCTTAAGATAAAAGATTAAAAAAGCAGCAAAGAAATTAATTCCAATTATTTTAAAAAATGCAATGTTAATTAAATACTAAAGTAGGTATTAATTAGTTTAAATGGCCATCAACCATGTGTGCAGCTTGTTTGTGGGGAAATGGCCAGGTCTGGGATAAGGGATGTGGGTAGGGAGCATAGCATGCAGGCCAGTTGTGTTTATTTACGTTCCTGCCCATCTCCACTCACTTTCTCATCCTCGGTGGAATCTCAAAGTGCTTTCCCAATAATTCCATTAATCTTATCATTTTTAAAATTTATTTTGGGAGGTTGACAGCTCTGGCTGGACCAGCACTTATTGCCCATCCCTAATTGTGCTAGGGAAGATGAGCTGCCTCCTTGAACCGCTGCAGTCCATTCGGTATAGGTACGCCCAAAATGCTGCCGGGATGAAACTTCAAGGATTTCAACCCAGTTACATTGAAGGAACAATGATATATTTCCAAGTAAGGATGGTGAGTGGCTTGGACGGGAACTTGCAGATCCCCTGTATCTGCAGCCCTTATCCTTCTAAATGGGAATGGTTGTGGGTTTTGAAAGTGCCGACTAAGGATCTTTAGTGAATTTCTGCGATGCATCTTGTAGATAGTACACACTGCTGCTACCAATTGTCAGTGGTGGAGGGAGTGGATGTTTGTGGATGTGGTCCAATCAAGCGGGCTCTTTGTCTTAGATGGTGTCAGCTTCTTGAGCGCTGTTGGAGCTGCACCCATCCAGGCAAATGGGGAATATTCATCATGCTCCCGACTTGTTTTGGAAATGGTGGAAAAGCTTTGGGGACTCAAGTGGTGATTTACACACAGAAGGATTCCTAGATTTTAGTCTGCTTTTATAGCTGCAGTACTTATATGGTTAGTCCAGTTCAGCTTCTGGTCAACGATAACCCCCAGGATGGTAATTATGGGTCATTCAGTGATCATAGCACCATTGACCATCAACATATAATAGTTAAATTCTCTCTTGTTCAAGATGGTCATTGCCTGGTGCTTGTGTGGCATGAATGTTGCTAGCTACTTGTCACCCCAAGCCTGGATATTAACCGGGCCTTTCTGTGTTTGGACATGAAGTACTTCAGTACATGAGGAGTTATGAATGATGCTGAATATTGTGCAAATCATCAGTGAACCTCCTGACTTCTCTCATTATGATGGAAGGAGGATCATCAATGAAGCAGCTGAAGATGGTTGGGCCTAGGACATTACCCTGAGGAACTCCTACAGAGACATCCTGGAGTTGTAATAACTGACCTCTAACAATCACGACCATCTTCCTTTGTGCTATGTATGACTGCAAACAGCATAGAGTTTTCCTCAATTCCTATTGACTCCAGTTTTGCTGGGGCTCCTTGACACCACATTCGTTCAAATTTGGCCTTGACGTTAAAGGCAGTCACTCACCTCCCTTCTGGAATTCAGCTTTTGTGTTCATGTTTGGGCCAAGGCTGTAAAGATGTTAGGAACTGAATGGCCCTGGAAGAATGCAAACTGGATGGTTGAGTTTGCTGTTGCGGTGCCTAGGTTACAGCATATAGTCAGTCTGCTTTATTCCTTTGTATTTTTCTAGCAGTTTTAAACACACCAAGCAACTAGGTCATTTCAGAGCAAACTATATTGCTGTGTGTCTAGAGTCACATGTGGGTCAGACCAGGTAAAACAGCAGAATTCCTTCCCCAAAGGGCATTAGTAAAACATTTTGTTTTTTAGAACAATCGACAATGGTTTCAAGGTTGAAGTTAGAATTTAATTCCAGATATTTCTCAGTAAATGCAATTTCCACCATCTGCCATGGTGAGATTTGACACCAGGATCCCACAATGTTTGAATCCAGGTCCCCAGAACATTCGCTTGGATCTGTGGATTATGAGTCCAGTGAAAACAGCACAACAGCTAACTTCCCCATACATTCACCCTGACCCACACACACACACACACACACACACACACGTTGGTATGTGGTGTAGCACATTGATGGCATTGTCATAGTAACATTGTACACTTTATTTTGCTGTTCAAGTGATCCCAGCCTGTGAAGGTAGTCTAACACCATTCTACAACAGTTGGACAAGAATTAGCCTGTTAGATTTTGCTGTAGCATCACATGAGAGAATTTCTTTTGCAACTTCACCAGCTACAGCCTTTCTATGCAGACACTGTTACCTCTGCACTTATTGAAACAAAACATTTATCTGTTATATCCTTCCTTACACATGTATCACTTGACATTGCACATCAAAAGATAACAAGGGCAAAGTGTTAGATGACTGTACAGTTTCTGTTACTGAATACTGAAGGGCTTGGTCTTGTAAATCTTCAGCAGTGTAATTATGGAGTATAACAGATTTATATGGATAAAACAGAAAGAAATCACAACAGTAAGGATTCTCATTAATTCCTTGAGTTAATAGGGGCTTTAACAGGAACACATATTCTCTTCCATTCCCTAAATATTAACAAAACAATTGGTACCACACAGTGTCAATGTAGAGGTTTTAAAAATCTTTGGCTTTGTAGACAAAGCAATTAATACTGCTAAATTGTGAAGATAGAAATGCGAAATCAAATGTCAGTCATAGATAATCTGTCAAAGGAAAGAGAGATATTTAAAACAGGACAAAACCTATAATGACCAATCCTTCACTTTCTACTGTGGTTGTCCCAGCTTTTGGGTGAGGTTTTGAATCTTGAGATACTCCAGATAAAAAGCTGGATAGGATGCGGAATGCTGGGATCATTAATCAGTGATTAACCGGTTTCTGTTTCTTCCAATGCACACTACATGCAAACCACTGATATAAGTAAAGCCAGCATGCAGCTCAGTGCCAAACCCACTGCTAGTTGGAGCACAGTTCAGCAGGATCACGGAGTTCACGTGAGGTTAACACTACCTCATGCCAGAATGGGTAATCTCTTAAAGGGAAGCACAGGCAGCCAGGAATCCATCCAGACAATCCATCCCACTTTCAGCTCATCCCATTTCCTTCTTCCAATTTATAAGCTGCAGAAGGTGAAATATACATATTTTGCTTTCTCTTGCTTTTGTCACTCTTCTGCCTTTCTTCTTTCAGATAGCCAAAACTGTCAGCAGACCAGGCGGTGACATGGATTGCTAATCCCAAGAGGAAGAAGAGACTGATGATGATGAAACACTACCATTCAATCTCACATTCACAGCCACCAGCTCAGATCTTGAAACTGCCCATAATTCAGAAGGAAGCACAGAGGCAGATCTGCTGATAATAAGAGATCAGACCTGAGTGAGCTGCACTTGGGGCAGGGGAAGCCATTATGCAGGTGTCAGCTCCTTGGAGGGTGTGATCAGGCAGAAGTTCTTCTACAGAGGATGCAAATGAGTGCTTTGATGTAGTTACATACTGAAAAGGTTAAAGAGAGGGCACAGTGAAATGCTTCGTGAATTGGCAATCTTGCCAGAAAGTCTGCGGTCAGCATCTAGAAGCATAGAGAGGTGTGGGACTAATTTAACATGGCGTTTTGTACTTACCTTAGAGCTATTCCTTTCTGGAGTGAAAGTGGTGGCCAACTCCATAAGAGCATGCCAGCCAGACGTTTCAGCTTCAATTGCAGCACAGTGCTTGAATACTGTAGTGGCAGTCTAAACTGAGATCACTCAATCTCAGATTTTTGCCTTGCAGGCTCAGTCTGCTGCCAACAGAGCTGCAGATGCTAAGTTCAGATTTGTTTCTGGCGTCACTCAGCAATCAGTTGTCCAACAGATTATTAGAATTGCTGAAGTGCTGTCCTGAGGGAGTAGTGGAGTGTGCACCTCTTTTCTAAAATCGAACACAGGAATTGTGATGTAGGATGGAGTTAAGGGAAATATTCCTGAAAGATCCTGGGTGGATAAGGTCTCCTGCTGAAAGCCCTCTCCTCATCTCTGTGAACAGCTTGCCTCCACTCTTTAATCTCCCAATCATGAGGAATGGTAACTACAGCATGCACAATTGAGATCAACTGATCTGAGCAGAACCCTTAAAATGAGAATGAAGGCCTTCCCAGAAACAGCACGATAACTCATTAAATTCACCAATTTTAAAGGGTGCTAGTAAATTCACAGTACAACACAGAGCCAACAGAAATCAAACAGCAAATAATTTGAATGATTCCATTAAAAGTGATGGTGGAAGTATCCATCCTGGTGATAATCTGTATGTGTTTAATGATGCTTCAATTTCATCAGATTTGTTTTGCATTTAACTAACACCACAAATTTTCATGGATCAATGGAGCCTTTAACTGGACAAAGGGTTGAAATACTCATGCTCAGTTCTACCCTGATACCTATCAGCAAGCCATCTAAGTTTCTCTCTCATATTACCTGCTGTCTCATTGTACCACATTCCAACTGTCACATTCCTGTCAACGATATAAAGTGCTGTTTTCTGGCATCAGATTGGCATATGCTCAGTGAAAAAGAGTTATCAATTCCAGAATGCATCATCCTGGAAAAAACTGGAAAATGTCAAACAACTGTCACACTAGCAAGGTTAGAGACAACAAGGTGCAGGGCTGGATGAACACAGCAGGCCAAGCAGCATCATAGGAGCAGAGAGGCTGACGTTTCGGGCCTAGACCCTTCATCAGAAAAGGGGGAGGGGAAGGGGGTTTTGAAATAAATAGGGAGAGAGTGGGAGGCGGATAGAAGAGGGATAGAGGAGAGGATAGGTGGAGAGGAAACAAACAGGTCGAAGAGGCGGGGATGGGGCCAGGAAAGGTGAGTGTAGGTAGGGAGTTAGGAAGGGGATAGGTCAGTCCAGGGAGGACGGACAGGTCAAGGGGGCGGGATGAGGTTGGTCGGTAGGAGATGGAGGTGCGGCTTGGGGTGGGAGGAGGGGATAGGTGGGAGGAAGAACAGGTTAGGGAGGCAGGGACGAGCTGGACTGGTTTTGGGATGCGGTAGGGGGAGGGGAGATTTTGAAACTTGTGAAATCCACATTGATACCATTGGGCTGCAGGGTTCCCAAGCGGAATATGAGTTGCTGTTCCTGCAACCTTCGGGTGGCATCGTTGTGGCACTGCAGGAGGCCCAGGATGGACATGTCGTCTGAGGAATGGGAGGGGGAGTTGAAATGGTTCGCGACTGGGAGGTGCAGTTGTTTGTTGCGAACCGAGCGTAAGTGTTCTGCAAAGCGGTCCCCGAGTCTCCGCTTGGTTTCCCCGATGTAGAGGAAGCCACACCGGGTACAGCGGATGCAGTATACCACATTGGCAGATGTGCAGGTGAACATCTGCTTGATGTGGAAAGTCTTCTTGGGGCCTGGGATGGGGGTGAGGGAGGAGGTAGGGGGGCAGGTGTAGCACTTCCTGCGGTTGCAGGGGAAAGTGCCGGGTGTGGTGGAGCTGGAGGGGAGTGTGGAGCGGACAAGGGAGTCACGGAGAGAGTTGTCCCTCCGGAAAGCAGATAAGGGTGGGGAGGGAAAGATGTCTTTGGTGGTGGGGTCGGATTGCAGATGGCGGAAGTGTCGGAGGATGATGCGTTGGATCCGGAGGTTGGTGGGGTGGTACGTGAGGACGAGGGGGATTCTTTTTTGGTTTTTATTGCGTGGACGGGGTGTGAGGGATGAGGTGCGGGAGATGTGGGAGACACGGTTGAGGGCGTTCTCGACCACCGAGGAGGGGAAGTTACGGTCCTTGAAAAACGAGGACAACTGAGATGTACGGGAGTGGAATGCCTCATCCTGGGAGCAGATGCGGCGGAGGCGAAGGAATTGGGAATAGGGGATAGCATTTTTGCAGGAAGGTGGGTGGGAGGAGGAGTATTCTAGGTAGCTGTGGGAGTCGGTGGGCTTGAAATGAATATCGGTTTCGAGGTGGTTGCCCGATATGGCGACAGAGAGGTCCAGGAAGGGGAGAGAGGTGTTAGAGATGGTCCAGGTAAATTTAAGGTTGGGGTGGAAGGTGTTAGTGAAGTGTATGAACTGTTCGAGCTCCTCGTGGGAGCACGAGGCGGCACCGATACAGTCATCAATGTAATGGAGGAAGAGGTGGGGTTTAGGGCCGGTGTAGGTACGGAAGAGGGATTGTTCCACGTAACCTACAAAGAGGCAGGCGTAGCTTGGGCCCATGCGGGTACCCATGGCTACCCCCTTTGTCTGTAGGAAGTGGGAGGAATTGAAAGAGAAGTTGTTGAGTGTGAGGACGAGTTCGGCTAAGCGGATAAGGGTGTCAGTGGAGGGGGACTGGTCGGGCCTGCGGGACAGGAAGAAGCGGAGGGCCTTAAGGCCATCTGCATGGGGAATGCAGGTGTAGAGGGACTGGGGTTGTTGTGTTGGCAAAGGTAGACTAATGTTACTATGTCTTTAATGGCTATGGAAGATTTGCACCAGAGATAGTGTTAAAAAGAAATCTACAACCACGTGTGCTGAAGTGGTTAGTTTTAAATGTTGATCTTGGAAATATACAATATATAACAAACAAAGAAATGTGCTACTTTTATTTGAGATACCTCAATGAATATTTTCTGGTTAATAAGTACAAATTTAATTTCACTTTCTTCAGAAAGTCTTGAATTTCCATTTTCAAGTAGTATAACTTGCAAACTTGTGTAATTTTACATCTGCAGAGGTGACAGAATTAATTTTCTGATTCTGTACTCTATACTGTAATTACCATTTTCGGAAATAAAAAGCAGGAGTAAGTTCATCTCCTTAATCACTACTCTTTGCATGAGTAATTCGTGTGGGCTTTTCATGATTAGTCTTTAAAAAGGTCTGAGTACTTATGAGATAATTAGCTTTCTATCATTTCATAAATACATTCAATCAAAGGAGAACTGAGATAGGAGTTGTGTGCGCAGTAATAGGAAGACTCTGAACATCATGAAAAAAGACAAGAGGAGTCTGCTGCTTTCATTATCTATCGAGCCCCTTTATTTTCATTTAGCTTTTACAATTAAACTTTCCTCACAAAGGAAAATACAATCCCTGATGGAACTCTCTACTTTGAGTAGAACAAAAACAGTTGAGAAAATCAGAGAAATTGTCACACATCAAGCATATAATTTGAAAACTCTGGGACTGAACAGTATGACACTTCAAATTGTTGGTCTTGCATGAGCTATAATACTGTTTTTTTAATCTTAATGAGAGAGTATAACCGCACGTAGGATTTGTATAACTGTTTGAAGTGCACCTGCTTTGAGAAACATGCAACAACAGAAAGATCATAAACACCTTAATTTAATTTTCCTCACAGTATGAGTCAGAAAGTATGTCTAACTCTGTAGCAATTCATAAGAACACAGCATTATTTATAAATGCCATATTACAGTTCCAAGAATTACATGCTTAACTTTCTTGGAAGGCCTGTGCAGCAGTGTAATTTAGTTTATACTTAGAACTTTGTTAGGGTGTCATAATGAACTCCTGGGTATAAAGGCAGAATCCAATATTAAAAACCAAAATGTTTCTGTCTGTTGGTGGAACCAGTACGACCAGCGGTGTTAATATTTATCTAATACAGCATACATTTTATAACCTGTTTATGACAGTTTGCTCCAAAAATATCATAACTAACTGTTGATGACTTATTTTATGTATTTTCATTCTATATTTAAAATGTTTAAATCATTTCCCCCTTGTTTTATTTCTCTTCTGAAGCTCCCCAGACATCAACCACATTCCTCTACCTTGACCTAGTGACTATTCCTTTGTGATATAGTAGGAAACATTACAGGTTATTAATTTGCAAGTGATGAGGGAGATGGGAAGATTAGGTTTTCTGTATTTATTTTATGTGACTCAAGTTGTGGCAGTCAGATCTTGAAAGGAATTGCTTCTCCTGTCTGTGATTATGACAAGACTATTTCTTGTGTGGTAACCTGATATGTAACTTTTGGGTAGGTTTAGATCTGGTCATGGTATCCAATGAGAACCATTTATTCAAAATAGATTTCCTTTGTTGTTTTCAATGCTATGAAGTTGCCCAAAATTTATTTAGGTGGTGGAATTATCTTCGTCTTAGGGATATGTGGGGAGGTGAGCAACAATACACAGACAAAAATTAACATCTCAATTTACCTCGTTTTTCAAGGACCGCAACTTCCCCTCCACAGTGGTCGAAAACGCCCTCAACCATGTCTCTCGCATTTCCCGCAACTCATCCCTCACACCCCCTCCCCGCAATAACAACCAAAACAGAATCCCCCTCGTCCTCACGTACCACCCCACCAGCCTCCGGATCCAACGCATCATCCTCCGACACTGCCGCCATCTGCAATCTGACCCCACCACCAAAGACATTTTTCACTCCCCACCCCTATCTGCTTTCCGGAGAGACCACTCTCTCCGTGATTCCCTCGTCTGCTCCACACTCCCCACCAGCCCCACCACCCCGGCACTTTTCCCTGCAACCGCAGGAAGTGCTACACCTGCCCCTACACCTCCTCCCTAACCCCCATTCCAGGCCCTAAGAAGACCTTCCACATCAAACAGATGTTCACCTGCACATCTGCTAATGTGGTATAATGTATCCGCTGTTCCCGTTGTGGCCTCCTCTACATCGGGGAAACCAAGCGGAGGCTTGGAGACCACTTTGTGGAACACCTACGCTCGGTTCGCAACAAACAACTGCACCTCCCATTCACGAACCATTTCAACTCCTTGGATGACATGTCCATCCCGGGCCTCCTGCAGTGCCACAACGATGCCACCCGAAGGTTGCAAGAACAGCATCTCATATTTCGCTTGGGAACCCTGCAGCCCAATGGTATCAATGTGGACTTCACAAGCTTCAAAATCTCCCCTCCCCCGACTGCATCCCAAAACCAGCCCAGCTCATATCTGCCTCCCTAACCTGTCCTCCTGCCTATCCCCTCCTCCCACCTCAAACCCCAGCCCCATCTCCTACCTACCAGCCTCATTCCACCTCCTTGACCTGTCCGTCCTCCCTGGACCGTCCTATCGCCTCCCTACCTCCCCACCTACACTCACCTTTACTGGCTCCAACCCCACCTCCTTGACCTGTCTGTCTCCTCTCCCCCTGTCTTCTCCCTTATCCATCTTCTATCTGCCTCCCCCTCTCTCCCTATTTATTTCAGAATCCCCTTCCCCTCCCCCATTTCTGAAGAAGGGTCTAGATGCGATACGTCAGCTTTTCTGCTCCTCTGATGCTGCTTGGCCTGCTGTGTTCATCCAGCTCTACACCTTGTTATCTCAGATTCTCGGCAGTTCCTACTATCTGTATCTCAATTTACAAAGTGCTTTATGTTCTAAATTTGCCTGTTTATTTCAAGTGAAAGCAATAGTGAATAGGAACACAAATGTTTTGACTGAACTTGAATTTGTATCATCCATAAACAACAGCACAGGGGAGGCATTTCTGATATTGCATTTGATGTAAAGTATGACCTGGCCACAGTTCACCAAGAACATTCAGTCATGATCATCCCATCTCTACATCATTTTGAGGCATCTTAAACGAGGACATTCTCCCCTCATTTTCTGAAGATTTATTTTACCAAGAGACAAACCTCCTGTTTCAATCTAAGTGTTATTGCTTCTTAGATTCTGCTTGAAACACATTACATATCAACCCGGTTAGAGTAGTAACGATTTTATTGGCATTTTAAGTATTGTATAGTTGCATATCTTGCTATGCCTCTCTGTTTCTGAAACAGTTTAATTTGTAAATAAACCAGGGTTTAGTTTGTTCACAATGATCTGAAGTTATTGTACTTTCTATCTTTTTCAGACAACTCAAGCGAGCGCTACGTGCACTTTGCACTCTCCAGTGAGGAAAATAATGTGATTAGGAGGAATTAGTTGTTAACCCCAGGCTATGTGCACCAAGATCTGATATGTACAAAGGCAGTCGATTAGCTAAATTTGTTATGCAAACTACTGTTTAGTTGTATCCTCAAAGGCTTTGGATAAAAGTCCAAACTATAATTACGAGAAAAGCTCTCCATTAGTTGGAGTCATTCCTAGTGCAAGGAAGCTGGTTGTAGTTATTGGGGGTTAGTCACCTCAGTCCCAGGACATCTCTGCAGGAGTTCCTCAGGATAATGACCTTCTTTCCGTTATAAGGTCAGAATTAGGGATGTTTGCTGATTATTGCACAATGTTCAGCATCATTCCCAGTCTTTGATTATTGAAGAAACCTTCTCTCTATATGGAGCAAGATATGGAGCAAGCGAAGTGGCATGTAACATTTACTCTACACAAGTGTCAGGCAAAAACCATCTCCAACAAGAGAGAATCCAGCCATTGCTCTTTGACATTAAATGGAATTACCTTTACTGAATCCCTCACAATTAACATTTTGAGGTTACCATTAACCAGAAACTGAAACTGAAGTGGATCAGCAATATACATACTGTGGCTACAAGAGCAGGTCAGAAGCTAAGGGATCAGTGGTATGTCTATAAAGCACAAGTCAGGAGTGTAATGGAATACTGTCCACTTACCTGAATGAGTTCAGCTTCAAAAACACTCAAGAAGCTTGACCTTATCAAGGATAAAGCAGCTTGCTTGATTGGCATGCCATTCACCACATTCACCATTTACTTGCTGTCCCAACAGCACAGAGCAACAGCGTATGTACCATCTTCAAAATACTTCACAGCAAATCATCCAGGCTCCTTCGGCAGCTCCTTCTAGACCCACAAACACTATCAACTGGGAGGATAAGGGCAGTAGATACATGGGAACACCACTGCCTGCATGATCCCCTCCAAGTTACAGACCCTCTTGTATTGGGGACAATATCATTGTCCATTCATTGTGACTGGGTCAAAATCCTATAACATCCCTCTACACATCACTGCACTGCACCTCATTACCACCTTCTCGAAAGCAACTGCCAATTGGTAATAATGCTGGACTAACCAGTGATGCCCACATCCCCTTGAATGAATAAAAACAATTGCTGGATTGAGACCAGATGTTTTTGTGGCTTTAATTCTGGAGAATGGAAATAAATGCAGGGTTCTAGCTCTTGAGGCAATGGGCTTCTTTGCTTGTAGTTATATTTGTAATATCTCTGTTGTCTAGACAACACTCATCAGGTTATTTGTCTGCAGGAGCCAACATGGACAAGCCAAGACCTTTCTTCAAACAAAATGCACGTGCGCATGTGCGCGCGCGCGCACACACACACACTTTTATCTGTATCAGTACATTAATACTGATCATAACTGCAGAAAGTTGCCTCCTTGGCTACCGTCTCCACACATGTCATTGCACCACTTGCTCTACAGGCCAGTGGATGTTGAGGATCTGTCATATTCTTAATGCTAGCCTGCCCAAGGCCAGTGAATGAAAAGCACAGGGTTTGCCTAGTTAATTGTTCAGTTCTGCGCTGGCGTTTAACAATGTCATGGAAGTATTTACAAACTGTACCAGACCAAAGACAAGGATACCATTGATCTGACACAGAGTCATATCATCAAGTGTAAGTTGTTAGTGAATGCAGTGAATAAAATCATGTAGTTAATTTTCAATATTTAATTAGCTTACTCATATTCCATATCAATAGAAGAAAGAAAAGTTAATGAAAGCCTAAATGTCTTCAGGACTGAAAACATTCTCAAATTATTAGATAATTTGATTATATATTGTTGCCTTCAATATTTGGTTGAGTTTTGCCACATGGGAAAACTTCTGAAGCTGTCTTACATAGAAATATCCATTTGTTGAATTTCAAATGGTCTCCATAATCCACACTGGAAATGTGAGAGTCCTTAAAAACTCTTTCTTGGAATTACATTTGATTCTATCCAGCATAAAATGTCAAGGGCAAAGGTGATAGACAGTTAATGCTGGCCTTGTTAGCAACTCTTGGGCTCTTGTTGTGTAATGGTAGTGTTCCTACCTTGGAGCTAGAAGGTCTGGGTTCAAATTCCTCCTGCCCAGAGGTGTGTCAGTACAGGTCAATTAAACATATCTTCAAAAAATAAGTGGTTGCCTGAATCCAGTTTAAATTACATTGAAGCAGGTTTTTTTTTGTTAGAACTCATATTTATAACATTTATCGCCTGATTGCTTCCATCAAAAGATTTTGTGCAAAATACCTTGGTTCTAATGAGTCATTTTAGTCCAGCTCTGTAACACCGATAGTTCATCCCACATAAAATGGGATTGGTGTTCTCCAACTCCTGCATAATTTGATGAGTTCAATGTCCTCGTTTTTGTTCCAGTGTGAGTTGCCACAGCTGCTGTTAAGGGAAGTGCTGTGTAATCACATTTACTTAAATTAAACATGCTGACCCTTTACCTCCCAATTGTACACGGTTTATGCATGATTAGTATTCACTCTAAAAAAATGGAAACAAAATGCTTGAATTGAAATATCCTTTTAATCAATTTAAGATGGCTTCATAATTAGGTCACAGGTAAATGTGAATGCAATAATTCTGTCAGGGTCACTACAGACGCTCCTTTTGCATGAATGATTATCACCCTAATTGTTACTAAGGTTTAATCCTGACTACACCCAGCTGCATAATAAATATAGAAATGAAGAATTCAAGCACGATAAAACATGTTAAAATGAATTTTACCTTATACAGAAAAGGAATAATTCTTCAATCTGGAACTGAAGACTCAAAATTACGTCCAGATTTTGCATATGACATGAACAATCATAACAACATTATTTAGATATTGCAGCTTAAAACCACCCCCCCAGGGCCCATCCCATCTTTTTCCTCTCTGGGGCACCTTTGGGCTTTTCCATATCTTTTTCCATAATGTTAAAGTAATAGAATTTGGTTGTATACAAATAGCTCAGTAATTTTCATACATTATAAAGACTTAATCTGCGGATTTTGCAGATACTCAAGAGTCGCAACTTTACCAGGTAACAAAATTACATCAACAAGAGAATGGTAATGAAGAAATAGGACCACAGCTTGAATTTGGAGCCAGCACCATTAATACTCAAGGCTGCATGCCGATGGGACAGAAAAACTTCCAGAATGTTCTTTCAACCCTGAGAACAAGGTCGTAAAATGTTGTTGTCAATTCTCAATGTCACAGTGGAGGACAAATAAACATTTTATTGCATTTTATTAACTCAACACGCATGTTCTATGGATTTGGTATTCTGTAGAAGATCGAAAGTTAAGGCTTAGAGTTTAAGGGCAGGGAGATTATGCTAGAACTGTGCAAAATGTTGGTTGGATCACAGCTAGAGTATTGTATGCAGTTCTGGGATCCACATTACAGGAGGAATGTGATTGCACTGGAAAGTGTGCAGAGGAGATTTACCAGGATGTTGCCTGGGCTGGAGAGCTTCACTTATGAAGAGAGATTGGACAGACTGGGATTGTTTTCCTTGGAGCAGAGCAGAGGACATGATTGAGATGTATAAAACTGTAAAGGGCATAGATAGGATAGACAAGAGGAATTTTTTTCCCCCTCGCTGGACGGCTGAATGACTGGGGACATCAATTTAAGGTAAGGGGGCAGGAGGTTTAGAGGGAATGTGAGGAAATTTTTTCACCCAGTGGGTAGTAGGAATCTGTAACTCACTACCTGTAAGGGTTGCAGAGCAGCAACACTCATAAGATTTAAGAGGTATTTAGATTGGCATTTCTGATGCCAAGGCATATGAGATTTTTGCCCATTGTTGGCAAATGGGATTAGAATGAGCAAACTTGATGCGTTGAAGGGCCTTTTTCTGTGCTGGAGAACTCCATGGCTCTATGACATACTAATGGGCTTACATGCATGTAAAGGTGAGACGAGCTTCAGTACTGTTGCATTCATATTGTATGGCAAGGCCAGCTGAACAGTTGCAAATGTTCAGTGTTGTGCTTGATAAGTTGTTAAAATAAAAGAGACAACCAATTCTTAAATAGAGGGCATTAAAATAACTGAACCAAATTATCTGTTAACTGCACCCATCCCCTCCCACTCACCCTCCACTCATATCGTAACCTTGTGGATTTTTTCAAAAACTCACAAGGTGCCAGGTAACAGAAAAACATCAACAAGAGAATGGTAGTGAAGACACAGCAACATTGCCTGACTTCACATTTGCAGCCACCATCATTAGTACTAAAGGCTTCAGGCTGATGGAATAATTTTTACTCTGAGACAGAAAAACCCCCAGAATGTACTTTCAGCCTTGAGAACAGGGTCTCAAAATGCTGTTATCAATTCTCAATGTCACAATGGAGCACAAATAAACACTGCATTTTTTTTAACTCAACACAAATGGTCCATACAGAGTTATTGTTCTGAGGAAGGGTCACCACTCCCAAAAAGTTAACTCTGATTTCTCTTCGCAGATGTTGCCGGACCTACTGAGCTTTTCCAGCAACTTCTGTTTTTGTTTCTGATTTAAAGCATCCGCAGTTCTTTCAGTAGTTACATATGATCTATATGTTTAGTATCATGTAGAAGACAAGTATTCAAGAAATTTTGGCTTTGGATCTTATAGTAGAGTCATAGAGCATAGAGTCATACAGCACAGAAACAGACCCTTCAGTCCAACCAGTGCACGTCGAACATAATCTCGAACCAAATTAATCCCATCTGCCTGCTCCTGGCCCATGTCCATCCAAACTTTCCTATTCATATATCCATCCAAATATGTTTTAAACGTTGTAATTGTACCCGCACCCACACTTCATCAAGAAGTCCATTCTACACACGAACCACCCTCTGTGTAAAAAATTTGCCCCTTATGTCTTTTTTAAATCTCTCTCCTCTCACCTTAAAAATGTGCCCCCTAGTCTTGAAATTTCCCACCTTAGGAAAAAGATAACTACAATCAACTCTATCTATACCTCTCATTATTTTATAAACTTCTATTAGGTCACCTCTCAACCTCCTACACTACAGGGAAAAAAGTCTCAGCCTACCCAGCCTTTCCTTATAACTTAAACCTTCTATACCCGGCAATATCCTGGTAAATCTCTTCTGAACCCTCTCCAGCTTGATAATATCCTTCCTATAACTGGGGCGACTAGAACTGGACACAGTATTCCAAAAGAGGCCTTACCAATGTCCTGTACAACCTCAACATAATGTCCCAACTCCTATACTCAAAGAACTGAGCAGTGACGGCAAGCATGCTAAACGCCTTCTTAACCACCCTGTCTGTATGTGACGCAAAATTTCAAGAATTATGTACCTGCATGCCAAGTCCCTCTGTTCTACAACACTACTGAAGGCACTACCATCAATTGTATAAGTCATATCCTTGTTTGTTGTACCAAAATGCAACACTTCACATTTGTCCAGATTGAACTCCATTCTGAAATTCTTAAATTGTGGAGGAAAACTATTTTGTATACAACAGTTAGCAGAATTAAAATTATGTTCTTCATCTATGCATATGGGACTGACTGCAAGTAACATCCAAGACAAGTGATTTTCTAGTATGTCGACTGTCAAACTGCATTTTACATTTTTGTGAACCTCTTTGCAAAACTCAAATTAAAGCATCCTCTTCCAGGTCAGCATTTGTATGAGTCATGATAGGAGGAATTATTGAATTTGTGTTGAAAGCTTTCTTCACAATCAACACTGTTCTGCCTTCATTGCAAAGCAGAACGTGATGATTCATGTTTTCTATGAATGGAAAGCAACAGAGTCTTTAGGACATGAGTCAGCTCACATAACCAGAGGCAAGAACCCTTCATGCTGCCTCTTTTGATTCTCATCATTAATCTATGAAACAGGAAAATGTCAACATCTCTTAGGAAATGGCCATTTTACCGAAATACCACATCAACACCTGTTAATTTCAAAAAAGATTTATAAATTGATGACATATTTTGAAGGTACATCTAGCAAGATTATTTGAGATACTTTGTAATCAAGTAGCACTCATACTTAAATTGCCCTTTCTCAACCGAAAGAACTGCAGATGCTGTAAATCAGAAACAAAAACACAAGTTGCTGGAAAAGCTCAGCAGGACTTTTCCTCAGAACTGGACCCAGTTCTGATTTTTTCTTCACAGATGCTGCCAGACCTGCTGAGCTTTTCCAGCTACTTCCATTTTTGTCCTTTTTGAACATTCTAAATGAACATCTTTAGGTCAATCTGCATTGTAGTGCACGAATTAATACAATAAACAATGAAGTATAGCTAGTCATATTTTGTGTGCACAAGGATTCCAACGCACAAATACAAACATAGAAGTTTTATACTGTTACTCCAAAATTAAACATAAACTGGACACATAGTATTGCTTTAAATTGTGCGCTCTTCGCTTCTTCATTTCTGTTAAATTTAACTTATCATTGTGTGCTAATGGTTTTTGAATCAATGGAACACTATTGCAAGTGGGTTGTTTGAGTTTTTGAATAATAACATGGAGAATTTCAGTATTTGTATTTAAGTTTTATGTTCTGTCTTGGTTCTCACAAAGGGAATTTATGCAGCTGTTTTATCCTCCTACTACATAGTACTACAGCCTATTTTTGCAAGCCTCTTTGCTAATCCCAGTTGAAAAGAACAATGATTCAGGCTCCTGCCTCAATCCTACACAGTGTTCAATTTAACATGCGCAAGGAAGCATGGTTTTTACATTGTTTGAAAGGCAACTAATCTAATTTACATTTAGAGAGCAGCAGGTTCAGTCTTGTAAGTACACGGCACCAAAGATGTGAACAGAAATAGATGCAGCTGAACTACTGAATTTTGTTCTTCGAACAGCATTATCACCAAGTTCCTGCTCTATATTTTTAGCGCAAATTTAAGCAATTACCTGCACTGTGTGTTTTTGTGAAATAACATCCTGGGTAATTTTACCACATTGTATATTTGCCATGATCCCTAAGTAACCTGCATACATGTTGTAAATTGGAACTTGTTGGTTGTCTCCTTTCAGCATGATTGGGATTTTGTGACAATGCACCAAAAATGACCCAGTGCATCTAATTCTGCCATTGTATTCATGCTGATATTGAATCATTCGAGTAAACATGCTCAAATAATAAGATAAGGTTTTCCAGCTTGGACACCAGATAATTGAGTGAGCAAGTGTTTTGTATTACTTACAAATGCGAAGTTGGCAAATTACATTGTGGAAGGGAGAATCTGTACAGGGTTAATAAAGTATCAAGAACTAATTATTGATACCAGAGCCATGTTTGTGTACTTTGTCAGCTACTGTGCACAAACCCAAGTTCAAAAAATGAAAGAAATGTATGCTGCGTAGGATTGACAAAACCCCTGATTTATATATGCATCTGTATTATATTAGTCTCAGTTGTAGCACTTGCACTTCTTGCATCAGAAGGTTGTGGATTCAAGTTATGCTCTAGAAATTTAACCAATAATCCAGGCTGATATTCCAGTGCAGTACAGTGTTGATGATGCACTGCCAGAAATTGCAGCATTTTAGAGATGGCCCCTTCCCTTTCCGGTGAATGTATAAGATACTAATTTGAAAAAGAGCGGGGGAGTTCTTCTTGATGTCCTGGCCAATATTTATCCCTCAACAAACATCACTAAAGCAGATTTTCTGATCATTTTAATGCCGCTATTTGTGGAACATGGTATGCTTAAGTTGGCGTTTGGATTTGTTAAATTATAGCTGTAACTGCACTTACAAAGGTTTCATTAGCAATAACACACCTTACAACTAAATCAAAAGATGTAGGAGAAATTCTTGAAGAAGATTCATACTGAAATCTGTTTGTCTTTCCATTGATGCTATCAGACCTGTTGAGTTTCTCCTGTGCTTTTGGTTTTTATCTCATTCGCAGTATTTTATTTTTATTTAAGCACCTTGAAACATTTTGTGTTAATGGAAAGCACTTTATTAATGCGTTATTTCGTTAATGGATTTTAAAAATACATACCTTGGAGTAATTTATAAGGACACACTGAACATGAAGTAAGATGAGAAAACATTCTTGTCGCAGAACCAAGTAGATTCATTGTCAAGTGCTGAAATGTTCTCCCATTATCGCCCCTGTAAAAGTGTTCTTATCATGCCCAGACGTCTAGCCCTATTTTGCAAACCATTCTTTCTCTCATCTCCTTCAGCACCAGTGATATATTGCACAGTCTCCACACAATGAGACATCGTCTCCTCCTCCACTTTTGAGATAGAAGACACAAGTCCCTCAGAGGCAGCAACAGCAAATCTGCACAAAATTAGAAATTGCTAGAGACACTCAGCAGTTCTGGCAGCATCTGTGAAGAGAAAACAGAGTTAATGTTTCAAGTGTAGTAACTCTTCGTCTGCACTCAGCAAATCTGCCTCCTGCAACTTCTACCAGCTCAGGTATTGACATCTCAGTGGGTACTTTAGCTAGAGTACGTTCAGGAGCACATTTTGGCAACCACATCACTGCCACATCTCTGCAGCTGATCAAGGAAGAAATGCTTCAGGTTGCTGGCACTGTGAGGGCTGTCAGAAACCTGCCACCTGCTTGGCCCTAGGCAGGGGAAGGTCCCAGAGTATCAGTAATTAACACATTTGTATAAATGCACAAGCAGAGACAGGAGTGGCAGGCAGGTTTGTTGGAGGCACGGGCAAACTGACTCAAAGACCGGAGGACTCCATCAATGCTATCTATACTGCATTTCCAAGGCACGCAAGCATCTGCCTGCCTCCATGGCCAGGTTGGTACTGTCATGGAGAGTCAGGCCCAGCACACTCAGTGTCTGCCATATATATGCACAGACCTGCATTCCATTGCTTCGTGCTCAACACAAATGGCAAGACAATAGGAGAGAAAAGAGCCATCACCTCACTCCAGGTGTCCTTCCTCACAAGGAGTCAGCATGGTGCCAGTAGGCACCCAGCCAGAGGAGGAAACATATACAGGCACCCCAGAAAACACTTCTCAGAACACTCCAGAGATGCCCAGCTGTCCACCTTCATGCTGCCTGCAATTCCCAATTCTATGGGATTTCAAACCAAGGAGGGTGAGATTACATCTGGCACACATGCAGATGCCTGGGTCCCTCAGGGTCACGTTCCCAAAGGCCAAAGGATTCTACTTTAGATCAGGCCCCTTCCACCCCATGTGTGGACACTAGGACTGCATCTTAATGAGATGGGAAAGAAAGGAAAAAGAAAACCCTACAAGGGTACATAAGTGACATGGGTAACAGTTCATTGTAAGTACATTATTATCTGTCAAAATATGTCCACTTTTCATCATCAGCTGTGTGAGCAAATTATATTATAGCTGCAACACCAAGTATGACTGTAGGTATGGATGTCAGTCACCCACACTAGAATGTGATCTGTTAACACTGTATGAAGGATAGCTATCTTTCCATAGTGCCCATAACAACTTGAAACTTTGTCCTGATTGAATGAGGGAGTATAGGATGTTGTGAAGGTGTCCATCCAGTTGTACTATTAACTTCTATTATACACCATGATCCACATAGAAAGATCAAACCATTAAGCTACACTTGCAGTTTGGATTAGACAGAGCAAGTTGACTTAGCAGTATCACTTACAATCAGTGAACGATGAACCATTCAACTCAGTTCTATTGAATGAGGTTCACAAAGAAGTCCTGCCTGCAATGCTTTGCGCCAATGCTGCTACACTGTCGATGCTGAGGTGCTATTCTGTCTGAAGATTGTCCCCGTGACCTTACTGAGCACAATGCTGCAACTCCCATAGATCCTCATTGACCATCCCTTAGCCTCCTGTTGTCTGGAGCAGAGATTCCAAGGATGACCCGCATGAAAACCTGACACAGAGGGGACATCTTGTGTCCCTTCAATAAAGAAGTTCACTGGATTTGAAATATTAATTGTTTCTCTCTTCATAGATGCTGCCAAACCTGTTGAGTTTCTCCACTAATTTCTGTTTTTATTTGTAATGTTATGATGCTTAGTGGCCCCAGTGAAAGAAGATGTTGCATTGCGGATGCACTGGACAGTATAACATGGCAGTCTGACCTCCACCTCTTACAGATTAGGGCATCAATGCTCTTCTCTCATCTGCACGGCTCATCCATGGAAGACAAGCAACTGCGGCACTCTTCACTGCATCATGAGGACACTTATGGCTACAAGGTCCACAGTAGGATGTTGCTCAAAAAGTACTGGAGGTTGATGCTGATCCTACGCTTACAGCATGTGTTTATCATCCATTCGTGCAGCAACTTTTAGTGCAACAGCCACAAGAATGACCACACTTTCTGTGCCCGGATCCATTGGGAACAGTTCCAATGAACCTATTTGGACAATATCAGAAACAAAGTAGCTCTTCAGTCATGAGTTCATTCAGCAATCCAAGTAACATTTGAACAACGTCCTGATAACAGTTAGACATGGATGTCCAAAACAGGGTAATCAGTAGGATCCATCTGCATCAATTTTGCACATTGTTGCCCCAATTCAGACACATGCTGCTCAATTCTTTTGGAGACCATACAGTAGCAAATAATAACGATAACTTCTCATCCCATGCCCAACCCTGCAGTACCTAAGAAAGGCCGCATGCGAATAGGATAATGATGTAGATAGTTTCTATTCCAAGGTGTGGGGTGAGCAGCTCCTGCAACATGTACAGGCTGTGGAACTTTGTGAAGTGTTTATGACTCTGGCAACTAAGGTGAACATTTACAACCCACATGGTATCATTGTGCCTCACAGAATTAGCAGGACTGATTTGTAATATTGAATGATGTGGTTGGGATTGCTTGTTTCCAGGGTTTTTGGTTGACAAAATTGGCCTATGCATAAGGTCCACGTGCAGAATTATGTGATAACAAATGTCTTTCACCCATACTGTGAGATTGTCTCTTTCGTGCTATTGGTCATTGAAGGGTCTCATATCACACAAAAGTAGAGCCACCACCCTGCCCTAAAAATTTTTTTATTCTGCCCACTCTGGGTGTGATGGCAGCCATTTCCCTCCTGATTGCCTGCTTGTTTTGGATGAAGATGGAAAGAATCACAGGTTATACCACTCAGAGTGAAACACACACTTTTAGTCTGATTCCCACCACCACCCCACTCCCAAACATTCATGTTCCTTTCTGCCTTCCCTTCACAGTCCATCCAATCAGTTTTGATCCTCCCCAGATTCTCATCTAACCTATTTATTTGACTGCTCATCTTCTGACTTTTCCCCCTGAACCCCAGGTATATACAGTGTGGTCATACCAAACAGGTCATGCACTGACCCACAACAAACCCAGGGTGGTGGTGACCTTTGACAACCCTCCCTGTTGTAATACCTTGTGCCTTCCCATACTCTGTTGTCTCCCATTCATATATTGAGTTGTACCCCTTCAACATTACTCTCCCTTCTGCATCCCAACATGCATTTCTCCAGTCTCCCAAGCAAACAGTGATTCCTGATAATACCCTTCAGATTGACTGCAATCTCCTCCTCCACCCCATCCCCCCACTGACCACTGACCTCTTGACTATAGTCAAGCACCAGGACGACTGCCGATGTCCAAGCCCCTGGACTGTGATCGGACAATGTCCTTGACTTATTTTTCCGGTGTCACCTGACAAAAGACAGTCCCAGTAGTTTTAAATAAGGACTTTGAGAGATGGCCATTAATTGAAGCACATGCAATGTGTTTGTCATGTAAGCTGCTGGCATATGCTGGAGGTGTGACATTGATGTAGCATAGACCCACACAGCAACATGTCCATCCCCTTGACTGATCACTGTTGACAACCACGACAAGCTGCCCAATTCTGTCTGTGCAAGACAGAAGTTCTTAATGAGGAACACAAAGCACAAAAAGGCAAGACGAGGCACAGGTTCTGTGATCATCCAAGTAGGTCTAAAGTGAATGAATGGGTGCGTGCTGTCCCTATGTGCAAAGTGTCCTGGCAACAGCACTATAATTAAAAATGCCAAAGCATTCCAAGTACAGGATTGAAGTGGAGAACTGTATTTTAAGTGGGTCAGCGGTGTGCTATGTGAAATAGTGAAGCTGGTCTGCGTCTAATGCTGATCTCTAGTGATGAAGGCTGGTGTATCATTTGCTGTCTGAATTGCATGCTTCAATGTTAGCTTTCAGTGACTTATGAACAAGGACACCAAGGTACCTTTGCAGAGCACCATTTTCCAAACTCTGACCATTTAAGAAATTCTCTGAACCTCCATTCCTGCTACCAACATATATGTTGATATTCATGCTTATGCAAATTATTTTCAATTTGCTATGTTCTTGCCCACTCACTCAGCCCATCTAAATCTCCTTGAAGCCTCTTTACATCCTCTTCACAACTGTCACAACAAAGTCCTGAAGAAGGGTAATACCCAACTTCTCCTTTCCTCCAGATGCTGCCTGGCTTGCTGTATTCTTACAGCCTCCTGTTTGTCTACCTCTGCACAACTCAGTTGTGTACCATCTGTAAATTTGGAAATATTACAATTGACTCCCACATCCAAGTCTGACCCTGAAAACATTTCTCTGTGGCCAAGCTTTTGGTAGCCTTAATATTTCCTTATGTGGCTCAGTGTAAAATTTTTATAACATTCCTGTCAAGAACCTTGGCATGCTTTACTTTGTTAAAGGTACCATATAAGGGTTGAAGTTATTGCTCTGAAGCTGGAAAATGGCTACTATTAGCAACAGACTGCATGTGACATAAAACTTTAGTTTCGGGTTAGTTAGCCAAACATCTGCACACCATGGTCTTACCGTGAAAAAGAAATCAAATAGGTAATACAATCAACACCAGAAATAAATATGGAGGTTTCAAATTTGCTTAAACTGATTTGGAGGAAGCTATGACTCATCCAGAACATTACAATAAACAGACTATATCACAGTAGTACATCACCTCAGAATCAACGAATGTTGATGTACACCAGGGAGAAATTAGGCCTTCATAAAATTATGATGCTTGTATTTAATGACACAAGCCTTGAAGCTGAACAGTGTTCTTTGTGAAGGGATTAGCAAATTAGAAGGACCTTGACTCATTACTAACCACATTAAGTGCAGTGATTCATTGATAGAGCGTGGGAGAACATAAACAAGGAAAAAGAACTTAGGGAAAACAAATTGCCTCATTACCACTGATGCCCAGTTTCAGACAAATGAGAATAAACCTCCAATTCCTGCTGAGATCTGGCCTTAAATTAGTCTCATGCCTATCTCGGAGATAAAATAAGCAGATTTGTAAATCTTCTACAGCAGATTCCTTTACATTTGCACAGTTCCATGAAGCAAAGTGAAATTAAATGTACACATGCATAGCCAATTAATCAGCTAGAGTGTGCATGAGCCTAAAGTGCAAATATAATTACCTCTCCAGATTTGCAGAAATCCTACTCTGTACTTCATATTCACTAATTCCATTAATTTTTTCATTAAGCATTTGTTCAGCAAATGCTTTTGCAATGCATCAGTGGCATCAATACTTTCATTAATCTATACAGTACAACAATTAATAATTGTAAAATGAAGCTTTAAAGGGTATGGTGATTAACACACATTGAAAGAACACTTTGCTATTGGCCCTTTCTTATATTTTTGGATAAATGTTTTGAAGTATTGAAATACTGTCTAGAACTATAATGCAACGCACGTTACATGTTGCAATTTAAATGCTGGTGTCGAGATTTTAATCATCTCTCAGTCTTCCCGTGAAATATAACAGTACATTCAGATCATATACTGGTTAAAAGGAGATCAAATGCTTTGAATATGTGACTCATATATAAATTTATATACATGCATCTTTGTTAATGCTCTAATGTTAGGGAACAGGAAAGGCCTGGATTTACATAATGCATGACATTCCAAAGTACTTTATAGTCAACAAATTACTGTTGGCAAACTGTCCATAAATCACTGAATACTTCCATACAGGCGCAGTAAGGAATTAGAAAGGCAAATAATATTTTGGCTTTTCTTGCAAGAAGGTTAAAGATGTCTTGCTTCAATTTATATAGAAATGTATCAAGATTACACGTATTGTGTGCAGCTTTGACCCCTTTATCTAATGAAAGATAAACATTCCACACAGGAAGTTTAGCGAATGTTCACAGGATGCATTTATGGGATGGCACGTTTTTCCTACTAGAAGAGATTGAGAAGACTGAGCATGTAATTTTAAGAATTTGGAAGGATGAGAGATGAAACTCTTAAAGGGACAGAGAAGGTCACTGCAAAGAAAATCTTTTCCTGGCTGGGGTGGATGGAGGTTAGCATGGTTGTCGCTCTGCATCACAGACCAGCCATCTAGTCAACTGAGCTCAACAAAGGTCATCCTGTATTTCTGCACTGAGGGAGTCCTTGTGGCTGCTGTATCAGAAACTTTACCTTCTGAAACTTCTTCTCATGCTAAACCTGAAATAACTTTACAGAGACCGGTACCTGGTCACCTCACTTACATGTGGAGAGTCCTTGAAATTAATCCAGAGCCAGGCCTCAGAGTGAACACTTTAAGTTGACACTCCTGTCTATATCTTTCATCCAGGGCTCCCTGATTGGACCAGGTTAACAGCCCCAATCAGGGAACTTATATTCTGTGAGGTCTACCTGGCTGATATTGTTACAATCACTACAAAACCAAAGTTTAAACTTTCCAGGAAAGTACATAATTTTCTACCTAATCAGTGTTGGCAATGGCGGTTCAATTTGGGCAATTTTCTCCGTTTATTGTCTAACTAACCCCTTCATAATTAAAAGAAAACCTCTGTTATGTCAATCTTCTTTCCTAAAGAGAAAAGAAACTCAGCTGTTAAACTTGTCACGATCTGTAAATCCACACAACTCTGATATCTTACTTGCGAATACTCTTTGCTTCCTCTGCAGTTTTTTTTTCATAATATGACAATCAGAACTACACACCAAGCATGGTCTAATAAAGGTATGATACCATTTCAGCACAACTTCGTTCTGTTTCAATTTCATCCCTTTAGAAATAAAAGGTTTTGCTGAGCTTGCTTTTTGCTTAATGTCTTTACTAACCTGTGGTTCAACTCATTTCTTTTGGTGTATTTGTATTCTGGGATCCCTTTGTTCTTCTACATAACCTAGGCTTATACCTTTCAAATAATAAGGGACGTCCCTATTCTTCCTATCACATTGTACCACTCCAGAGTTCTATGTGAGGATTTATTTTCTCAATTATTTTCTGATTATGTAAGTTCTTCAATATCTTCCTGTAATTTGTTGCAGTGCACCTCAGTTTTGCCTACTTCTACCTCCAATTTAATGCTTTCTGTACATTTAGACATTGCATTTTGGATTCCAAAGCCCAAATTGTGGTGTAAGGTATGAACACTAGAGATGTCAACACTGATCCTTCTGGAACGCCACTTCTCACTTTCTGTCACTCTGAATAACTCCCTTTTATTCTCAGTCTCTGTCTTCTATCTTGAAGAGAGATAGCATTTCATTCTGCCAAATATTGTCCTAACATGAACAGGAGGGCAAAGTTCCAGTGAGATAGAAGTGATATCCTTGACATCAAAGTAGCATTTTATTGACAATGGCACAAGAAGTACAAGTAAAATTAAAGTCAATGGGAATCAGGGGAAACACTTCATTCACTACATTTATCCTTAACAGAACAGAACATGGTTGTGTTGTAGAAAATTAATCATCCCAGAACAAGCATCTCCATTGCAAAAGTCCTTCAGGGCAGTGTTCTAGATCCAACCATCTTAAGTTGCTACCTCTGTGACCTTTCCTCCATTAAATATGTTGATGTTTGCTGATAGAGTCATAGAGTAATACAGCATGGCAACAGCCCAAACTGGTCCATGCTGACTATGGTGCCCACTCAGCTAGTTCCAATTGCCCTCATTTGGTTACAAACCCCTCTAAACCCTTCTCATCCTTGTACCTATTCAGCATTTTTTTTAAATGTTGCTATTGTATTATACAGAGTTCAATTCCATTCATAGCTCCTCAGATAATGAAGCAGCCCATGCCTTTATGCAGCAAGATCTAGATAATATTAATCCTTGATAAGTGACAGTGATTATTACCAATATGAAAGAGTTAGACTGCCTCTTTTTGGCATTCAATTGCATGAGTCTCCCATCAACAACATTGAGGGGATCACTACTGATCAGAAACTTAATTGAGCAAACTATTAAAACACTGTTTCCAAGGACAAATCTGAAGCTGGATTTACTGCACTGAAGAACTCACATGTTAATTTCCCAAAATATGCTCTCCATCTTCAAGACATGAGCCAGGAATATAATGGAATATCCTTCGATTGCATGGAAACACTCAAAAGATTCACCTTCACTCAGGATAACACAGTTTGCTGGTTGGCAACCCATCCACCCACTGCCTTAGTAGGTAGCAGTGTGTACCATCTATAAAATGTATTACAGCAACTTATTAAAACTTCTTTCACTTTCCAAACTCAACCACCTAAGAAAATAAAGGCAGCAAATTAGAACTACACTGTGGGATTAATGGTGTAACCATGCACAAGCGCCTACTAGCTGAAGTCCAACAAGATTTCAAACAGGCACTAAAACTGGCTTTGTCATTAGAAAATGCGGTACGTGGAGCATGGAAACTACAGGGGCATCCCAATGGAAGTGGACTCCCTCTCCAGCCCGACTGAGCTTGGGGAACACCACTTGAGTGTAGGCAATCACAGAGCCTCACGCAGGGCATAGCCTGAGCAGAGGGACCCTAGCCCAGTCCACAGTAGACCCCCACAACAAAGCTGAGCCTCGGCCAAGTGACTAAAAAATTGTTCAGGATCTGGGCCGGCAAGCCATTGTAGTTGCAGCCGGTATGAGGACCTGAGATGTCACAGGAGAACTAGAAGGCCTGACTTGAGTAAGAAAACTTGCAGGCCGGTACCCAGGAGAGTGTACACACTGAAATGACCCCAACATGTGGAACAATTAAATTGCTGAACGACATCCAAATCAGAACCAATTAAGATTAATGTTTGGTTAAATGGTCACCCAGTTTTCATGGAGGCTGACACCAGCACAGCTGTATCTGTGGTTGCAGAATCTGTCTTTAACAAGATTCACTTGGGACTCTAACCCTTAGGTTTGTGCAATACCTCAGCCAGACTGAGAACATACACTGAGGAGCCGTTGCAGATTAAGGGCATTCGGTTCTGGTCTCCTGTGAGAAGCAATTGGTGCAGTTACCACTGATGGTAGTAAGAAGCTCGGGCCCAAGCCTATTGGGGCAGAATTGGTTGAGAAATTTTCACCTTGATTAGTTCAACTGGTTCAATCGGAAAATAGCTGCTTTGGTGAAGTCCTAGTGAAATACCCAGGAGTTTTTCAGGATGTGCTTATGACTATCAAAGGAGCCAAAACCACTTTACATGTTGCCCAGACAATTTCGCTATTTTGCAAGGCCTGCCTGGTGCCATTTGCCTTGCGGACAAAAGTAAAGGCAGAAATCAGGAGGCTGAAGTGGGAGGAATCATCAAACCAGTGCAATTTGTAGATGGGCAGTCCCGGTCATACCGATTGTGAAGCCTGATGGCTCAGTTCGCCTTTGTGAGGATTTTAAGCAAACAGTAAACCGCTTCTCACAGCTCGATAAATACCCAGTCCCTTGCATAGAGGACTTGTACACAAAATTGGCAGGGGGAGTTGGACATAAGCCATGCCTACCTGCAATTGTGACTGGATGAGGAGTCCAAGAAGTATGTCACAATTAATACCCATAAGGATCTATACCAATCTACAAAACTGCCCTTTTGGGGTATCATCAGCCTGTACCCTTTTCCAGTGAACCATGGAGAATATTTTGCAAGGGCTACCCCAGGTTGCCATTTACCTGGATGTACTAATAACGGGGAAGACCAATAAAGAGCACTTAGAGAACTTGGACATAGTGCTTAAATGTTTCTCCCAGGCAGGCGTATGCCTTAGAAGGGAGAAATGTGTTTTCCAGGCGCCCGACCTGACCTACTTGGGCTGCACATTCGACAAACCCAGGTTATACCCATTGGAAACTAAAGTGAGGGTGATCAAATGAGCTTTGTCTCCCATGTCTGTACCGGAGCTTAGGTCTTTCCCTGGGTTAGTGAATTATTACCAAAAAATTCATAGAAACCTGGCCTCCATCTTCTCATCCTTACATCTGCTATTGAAAAAGGGTCAGCATTGGAAATGGTTGCGTAGCCAAGAAGTAGCCTTTAGGGAAGTGAAAAAGCAGCTATTGTCATCTAAGGTGTTGGCCTATTACAATCCGAAATGAGAGGTGGTGCTGACATGCGATGCCTCCCCGTATGGTTCCAGGGTAGTGTTGGCTCACCATTGGCCTAATGGAGATGGACACCTGATAGCATATGCTTCCCAGACTTTGGCTGATGCCGAATGCAAATACGCCCAGATAGAGGAAGAAAGATTTGGTGGTCATCTTTGGTGTGAGAAATTTCCACCATTATTGTTATGGATGGGGATTTGTCGTATTCACAAATCACAAACCCCTGCTAGGGCTATTGAAGGAAGACAAGGCGGTGCCAACCATAGCTTCTGGTAGAATTCAACAGTGTGTCCTTATTCTCAGTGCATACGAGTTAGAACACTATCCAAGAAGCCATGTGGCTTGATGCCTTGAGCTGCCTCCCACTAGCGGATGCTCCACCAGTGGTGCTTACCATGGAGGTTTGTTTTAAAATTCCTTGGACACCCTTCCAGTTACCGCTGACAATATCCAACTGTGGACATAAAAAGATCCTGTCCTAGCAATGCTAAAACAGCTGGCGGTAATGGGGGAAACAGAAGGACCATTGCAACCAGGATTGAAACCTTACATCTCCGGACTTAGCCGGGGAGCGATCTAGTGATTGGAACCAGGTGGATCTTGTTGACTACGAGATCCTTGACTGGGGTTGTTAACCTGGGCCAATCAGGAAGCCCTGACTAACCAATATGAACAGGAGATTTAGAATTTCCTCTCAGGGGACTGACTCTGAGCTGGGTGGCCACAGCCAGTGTACTGTGTACAAGTAAATAAAGGATGACTTGGTGACAGGATACCAGCCTCTGCATAGTTATTTTGAACATTGTCTCCAAGTTCCCCTCCTACTTACATACCAACCTGACATAGAAACTTAAAACTTCTCCTTCGTTTCTCACTGGGCTAAAATCCTGGAATTTCGTAACTAACAGAACTGGGGAAGTTCTTCACCATTTGAGTTGCTGCTGTTCTTGAAGGAGGTTCCAATGCTACCAGCTTCTCAACTGCAATTAGGGATAATAAGTAAATTCACAATTTTAAGATTCTGTGAATAAATGTAAACAATCACTGTATTACCTACGCTTATGCATATTGTGTGACTTGATACACTACACTTCTGCTTATATACACAAACTGTCAATCTGAATCAAGGAAACTTGGTAAGCAACATAATATTTCATGATTCTTATGAAAATACATATTAGCCATGCATTCTATGTTTACACTGAAATGACAAAAATGCTCTCTATTTTCATTCTTTGTACAAGCAAGGAACATGGTCCATTTCAAACCTGTTTGAAAAAATTTAGTAGGCAGCTGAATACAAATCAAACCCACATTGTAAATTGTTTTAAAAAATTGGTTACAATAGCAATGTTGATCAAAGCTGTTCTTCGCTCTGGAATCATTTCCTTTCCAAAATTCACTGACACTTGCCACTTTGTTCTATTTAGTATTATGTTCTTTTTTTTAAAAAAAAGTCAATATTCTTAGATTCCATACTGGATTATTTGTAGAAGTGTGAAATTTACCTGTTCAGACAAGAAAACTCTGAGGTTGAATCTCAAGCCTGTGTTAAGGCCAAATCATTACTAGAGACACTACAGTTTGTCTCTGTATATTGAAACTACATTCTAGAATCCTATTTGTAATGCTGTGCAGTTGCTCTGAGAGGAAGTGACCAAATACAGACACCTTGTGAGGCCATGATCAGATTCTGTTATGGTATCTGCAAAAGTCAGTTTTGTTTACGGTTATGATCTTGCTTCAGACATGGCACGCCCCTTAAATGAGGAAGTTATTCTAGTCCAATATGAGAAAGAGCATTCATAAGAAAATGTAGAAAATTGGTATTTTTTGAGGGACAGACATTCTAATATTAATGAACACTGAATAGTAAGTGTCATCTGAATGGAAGTATTCAGTTAGGAGGCAAGCTTTCAATTCAGACAATTGTCTTTTATGTGGGACACCAGTCACGTTCTTTGACGAAGAGAACACCTGCAGTTAACCGCCCAGGAACTATCAATTTGTTCATTGCAGCTGTTGCAGCAAACTATAGAGAACAAAGACCCATGAAAAGAAACATTGTGAACAAATGGGACCTTCTGCTAAATTCAAGCCTCACCTTAGGGATAGATTGTTATTTTTAAAATCATTGTGGCTAAATTAAAGGACTATGTTTCAGCTCCAAGTCTAAAATAGATGTTGGGAAATTTTGGAATTTGGCAATCATGTAAAATTATATGTTCTAATTTAAAATAAATTATGATTAAATTGTGGTGAGTTGGATAAACAATGTGATTATATTCATAGAATCTCGCTAATTTATTGGGCATATGCAACAATGATAATGCCATTATGTACTTTGGGCCTGGGTGGGTTGAGGGAAAATGTGACTGGTTCATCATTTTTAGGTGCAGTGGTCACTATTCATTATTAACCTGCACCAGGCCTTGCTGAAAAAGCACAAAAACTTTATTTTGCTTTCTCATCTGAATAATCCTAGAATGGAGCCCAGCATCAAATTCACCGTCGATAACTTAAAAAGGTGGCCCTGCAGAACGAATGGTAAGTAAGTGTTTCAGTTAACCTTCTCCTCTTAAAAGCTACCTGGTACTCGGAAAGTGAAGCTGTGTTCATTACAAGAAAACTACTGCTGTCTGTTGCAGGAAATGTCTGGAAGAGTTGGAGGTTGAGGAGTGCCCTTATACAGGTTTACAAATCCATGAGGGGCATAGATAATGTAAATAGCAACAGTCTTTTCCCTGGGGTAGGGGAGTTCAAAACTGGAGGGTATAGGTTAAGATGAGAGGAGAAAGATTTAAAAGGGACCTGAAGGGCAATTTTTTTTTACATAGACGGTGGTTTGTATGTGAACAAACTGCTTAAGGAAGTGTTAGATGCAGGTACAGTTACAACGTTTAAAAGACTTTTGGATAGGTACACGAACAGAAAAAGTTTAGAGGGATATGGGCCAAATGCAGGCAAATGGAACTCGTTTAGTTTGGGAAACCTGGTCAGCATGGATGATTTGGACCAGAGGGCCTGTTTCCATGCTGTATGACTCTATAAGTTTCAACACAAATGGAGAGAAAGTGAACTCCAGTTTTTCTGATGCACCATTGGCAGCATTACCTCACAAAGTCATAAGGAAGAGATAAGCAAAGTTTCTGCAGGGGTCCAGCTACACTAAAAAAGCAAAGCCTGTAAGAAAATGAGGCAGGTAGACAATGAGGTCAATTCCTAGGCAGTCATTCTAAGCTCAAAGTCTAATGACCTCACATAAATGGCAAAGGTCAATGAATACAACTTTTAAGGACACCACCAACCGAGCACCCACTCATTAGCAGTCACAAAAAATCAGGCTTAACATTTCAGATACTCCAACTCATCCTTACAGGCCCAACCATTTCTCACTGCTGCCACAAACCTTCAGTGGTTCAGCTATGGCATGTACATTACCCTAATGTTCTCACGGACATTTTTCCTCTGCCTTCAGTAACAAGATGGCCCTGTTACAGGAGGCAGCAGTGTAGAATGAGAAGGGGAACAACACATCTGCATCACCTGAATTCTCTGTAGGTGATACTGGGCTGAATTTTCTCAGTCCTTGAACTACAAGGCAGTGTTGGGTCATTAGAAAAACATGACAACTCCAGAAAGATAAGAAAAAAAAAGGTCTTTTTTCAACCAGGTTTTAAACAGCAAGAATTTCAGGGCTCAAGTAGCACCCACAAATCATTCTCATTGTTGTTTCAAGGTTTCTAACATCATTTGAACGCATTTCTATCAATTACAATCTTGTTAATTCTCGGTAAACATTCATATATGTGGATGCAGTACTCTTGGATAAAGCCTACCAAATTGTTGTTATAATATGAATGATGAATTACTAGCCAGATTAGATGATATTACCTCTAATTGCAAATATTTTAAATAAATGACTTGGAGACATTCCTGAGCAGCAACAATTCTTTCATTTTTTTGAAACAGCGTTACTATTTGGCTCTCACTTTTTTGGAATACAATTTAAAACACAAAGCATGGAAAAAGATAAGCCATCAAAATCACTCTCAAAATAATCCAGTCTGCTTAAGGAGATCTGTGTATTATATGTGAATACAAATTTAAACAGGAAATGGAAAAAGATGTCAGTATCAGTGTTATATGTTTTAGTTTCCAAAATATAAGATTGCTGTATTTGAATGAGTATTTAGTAGAATTGGAGGCCTGGTAAATTAGCATATTTGCAAGCAGATTTGGGACCTACTACTTCTTAGTGAAGACGGGCAGGAAGTTAAGGTGAGACTTATTTACTTACATTGGGCCTCCATTCATTCCATGCTTTTCATCCCGAGACAATGGTTGGCATTTTCACCTTTGCGTTTCCAGTTTTGAGTCATGAATGGAGGCAGGCCAATGAAATAATATTACTAGCCACAACTCTCATTAGATGCAACTCTGGTGGCCACATCAAGGCACATTTCACAAGAGCATCTATGGAATTACTTCTGTAAGATATCTACTGGCATTTAGCAGTCAAACTCCTTGAAGGGAATTGGATCCACAGAAGAAAGAACACACAATAATGCAACTTTGTCACACTTTGCAGCAGTAATCTTACCAATTAACACAGGGTCAACTTATTGACATACTTTGCTGCTTTCAGCATGTAACATACAGAGTTGGATTTTCCCACCCCTGCGGTAATGCAGTTGAAGGTGGCGAAGCTGGGAGAATAGGGAGGGGCCTCATCAGGACTCATTCCCAGCATTTGGAAGGTTTCTTCAGGCTGGGCTGGGAAGAGGGCTTAGGGATGGAAGAAGTCCCTGTCATTATCACAAGTTCAGCATTCTCCAAAGAAGCTCTCCTGAGTATTTCTGTGAGGGGTTCAAATCATACAACCATCCTCATCCCTTGCGTCTCTGCCAAAAGCAGAAACAAATGAACAGATTGTTTTTTCCAAATTCACAAGTGGAGCCCCATGTAGAGGTGGCTGAGGATGAGCCTTTATATCATGTGTAAACCTGAGTAGGTCAATGAGATGACTTCTTGCTGTATCTTTATACTGTTTTTCTTTCTGAGTACTAATAACGATGCCTGAAGCCAGATGTGGTTTCCTCCTGTTTTAGCAATGGCAGGGCAAGAAAAGCGGTATAAAGAGGTAACAGAGTTCAAGGCAAAATGGACAAATCTCTGGCCAGATGTGCACCCATCATTAGCAAGGAAAGCTTACATGTTCCAGGGCAGGGTGTTTGTACAGATGACTCGGACTGAATCACACTTCATATCTTTGTTCCTGGGTCAGAAGGGCTTGGTCAAAATATTCCTGAATAAAACAATCCCGGTTATTCATGGACTTCTGATATGACCTTCAAGTCCTGTGCTATTCCCGGCCACTTGCTTATACAGCAGAATATCTTAATGTTCTGCATCCTTCACCTCTAGTTCCTCTTCTTCCTCCTCGCTCACCTTCTGCTCTTCCCTCGATGAACTGTCTCTTTCCAAGGCCTCACTATCCTGAACATACTCACGTTTCCAGAGAGCAACATTATGGAGAATTGCCGGCCACCACTATGAACAAGTCACTCGGTAGGTATATTGCAAGAGCCACCTACCCTGTCCAGCTTTTGCATCTTAAAAAAACTGGCCTTCTCAGTGGTGCTCCTGGTGAGTACATGGCTTTTTGTCTGGGCCTCTGGTGAGCCATCTTTTAAAGAGATCTCTCTTGTCCCGCTAGAATTCATCCATAGTCTTTGAGGGATAGATTGAAGAACTGCTGCAGCATGTATTTCCACTAATGAAGGAATAATTGCAGTTTCCAGGAAAGTAAACCACTGCAGAACACACAGAGGAAGCCCTTGTTGTGACCACAGATCAGATGAACACCGAGAACTGGAAGCCCTCCCAGTTAACAAATCTGAATGGGAGGTCATTGGATACCTTGATGGTCACATGGATGCAATTAATGATACGCTGCATCTAGGGAGTTATTTTTGACGGGGAAAGGAAGAAGAGAAATTATTTGGCAAAGTTGACATCATCATCAAAATAGTCTTTGTAACTTCTAAATTGAACTCAATATACACATGACACCTTCTCAAAGATAAACAGGAACAAGAAATAAATAAACAACAAAGACTTATAAAATTGAACATTTCCAGAACAGATTTCAAAAGATATAAATAATTTCTAAACATATACAAGGTTAGGTCCTTGCAACTCAAAAAAATGCATCACATGTTTAACTGCATTGACTGACAGCTAAAATCTATGATTTAAGTTGGATTAAAAGCCACTTTGTCTATTTAAGGTAACATCCAGTTAACAGGAATAAAAAATGGTCAATGTTTCAGTACTAAGGTGTACTTTTCTGAAATTAAATGGGCACTACACATCAGCAGAATGATTTAGGACTAATAAAACATATAGTTATGAACAGAGTAGGAAAAGATCTGAAATAGATACATTCAACTAATTGAGTCTGGCTCTGAGTGTGGAAGATTTTCTAATGAATGATGAAGAGGGTAATTCATGAAAGTGCCGGTTAGGCTCAATGATATAAATATATATAGAAATGGTAAGCACCTCTCATTCAAAATAAAACTGCAGGTCCCGGTTAGATTCAAACTTTTTAAAAGAACATTTTTGTTTCCTTGTGCATTCCATGATCTCAATGCCATTTCCTTCAAAGGAAAAACAACTATCCTTCATGACAGGTTTCAAATCATAAGTAATAAACTAGCTTGTTTTAAATGTAGACTCAATGAATCGTCAAAAACATGACGAAACAGAATTAAACACCACACAGTTTAGATCATGAAAAGGTATATTTTGTTATGATTTGGATGCAGATTATCATTAAATGCACATTTTTGGCAAAAGTAGCATCTAATTAACTACATCTCTCGTTTTGAAGATAGTACATCATAATTAATTATTAAAATAGAACTATAAAAGCGAGATTTCATTCTCTATTTTAAATTGTTATTGGCTGTAGGAAAGACAACGTTATGTGAAACGCCATTACTGAATTTGAAATAATTTATTTGTCTTTGATCAGAAACTCAACAGGACGAACCACAAAAATTATTGGTGTAGCTCCATCACGTATGTATTAAGTAAAGGTGGCCCAATAAGAATACACCTAGATCCAATGTACCTAAATCTCTCACTGAAATGGTGTTCGCATAAAATGTCAATACTGGAAGAATTCAATCTTATATTTTCTGCACTGAGTTCCTTTCCTAACTAAATGCAAAGCATGACTATAGGTCCATCCATCTCACAGAAGAATCCCAAGAGTTGACAACATTTTGGATGATATTATTTCCAATGGTTACTATTTGGGCTATCAGTAAACCAAGACCTATTCCAGCAACATATGGATAGGATTATAGGGAATGTACCTGGCTGTGTTTGCATAGCTGATTCTATTGTGTTCATAAATCTGAAAAAGGCACAGCATGACCACAACCTTTACATCCAGATGGCAGCAGCCCAACAACATGGATTGGCATTTAGCAGCACAAAGTGCCAGATCAACAACAGCAGGATCAATTCTTTTGGGTCCATTTACTTTACTGTTCGAGGGTGGTCTCACCGTCTAGGGGGTGTTCCTGAGAACATTCACTCATTTTGTCTGTAGAGACACAGACTTAGTATTTCACAGCAAGTCAATTTCAAGGGCAAACAAGTCTTAATGCCCAAAACACTCTGCCAAGATATTGTTTCCACGATACCCCAGGGACATGTGGGTATTGAACATACAAGACAGCTTGTACATGAATCTGTGCAAGCTGACACGGATGAATCAGGATATCCAATGTCTTGTGACAATACATGAGGAATGTCAAACATATCAACCGTAGCAGTGAGCTGAGGTTGGGGGGTGGGGTGTTTGGGGGAACAGGGTGCATCTATATCCACATAATTTTCCTTGGATAAAAATAGCTACAGACTCATTCACAGTGCGTGGAGAAAATTACATCCGTGTGATCAATGACTTCACCAGATTTCCCATTGTTTGATGGCTTAACAATACAGCGAGTACAACCATCACTGAAACAATGAACACCATTTCAGCTTATTTGGTGTACCAAAGCAGATATTATCTGACATCAGACTGCAGTTCACTGGCAAACTATGTGCACTAAGTGGAGAGCGTTGCACTGTCACCACCCTTTTCATGCTCAAATGGACTAAAAGAACATCTGGTATATGCCATCAAATCCATGCCTTTCAAGTCTCAAACAACAAAACAATATTTTCGCATTGCGCACCTACATTTTTGTGCAACTGCAATATAGAAGGGACTACCATCTCCAACACAGCCTACGCTTGGAAGGCAAGTGCGAACAAACAAAATGTCCAACAATTTGGAGATGCAAGGCCTTCTACTTCAAAAGGAGAATTAAGGAGACGCATGACCAGTGAACAAGTAATGACCAAACAGGTGGATGAGGGTAAAGCGGTTGATGTGGTGTACACGGATTTCAGTAAAGCGTTTGATAAGGTTCCCCATGGTAGGCTATTGC
>NC_063344.1:56457352-56469965 GCF_021869965.1 Rhincodon typus
AGCTTTAAATTGAGGGGTGATAGATATAGGACAGATGTCAGAGGTAGGTTCTTTACTCAGAGAGTAGTAAGGGCGTGGAATGCTCTGCCCGCAAAAGTACTGGACTCGCCAACTTTAAGAGCATTTAAATGGTCATTGGATAAACATATGGATGATAATGGAATAGTGTAGGTTAGATGGGCTTCAGATTGGTTTCACAGGTCGGCACAACATCGAGGGCCGAAGGGCCTGTACTGCGCTGTAATGTTCTATGTTCTATGTTCTACGTTCAAATGAACTACCACAACTATGCACTGGACAGAGTGTGAGTCTAGAAATTCAGTCGTAAATATTTGGATGCCAGCAAAGGTTTCTAAGATATACAACCAGCTCAGGTCATATGAAGTCATTACCAAAGATACTACATTGCAAAGGAACAGAAGCCAGCTCAGACCATTGTACGTAACACTATTCAGTCGATCATTCATTCACACAGACATTGAAGATGAAATCTCTTACAATGATCATTATGCAATGATGCTGACCTCCCCAGATGGGTCCATAATCATTATGTAAGATGAGTTGTTAAACATCCAAAATATTACATCAAAGTTTGAGTTATTAATCTTAACTGTCTTTTACATGTCTGAATAATTGTTGAATTGACACATGCTTGTGTACAACATATATCTGTTTAGGGTTTGTTTTCTTTAGTAAAAGGCAGGTATGAGCTATACATTCAAATGGCATGCTCATCATGTCATCACGATATCATGGTGTGTAACCGAGTGATACAAAACTCTTAGGCTCCATCTCATTTGTACATGACAAACTGAGGAAATGTGCCACAGTATATCTAGATTACTTAGCTTCAGTCCAGCCATGCAAGTGCTCGTGATTGTGACATACATGTAAATACCAAGAGCTGGAATAAAAGTTCATTGAATTCTTCAGTATTATATTGCTGTCATCTCATCGTTACGTTACAGGAGCTAACAGCTCAAGTGGCAGATTACCAATTTTACTATCAAATCAAAGTATATACCCATGTGTCACCACCTCTGGTCAGCCTGCTAGTGAGACAGCACACCCAAGGATGGCAATGGTGATGTCTGGGACATAATGTGTAAAGTATGATTCAATGAGTATGCCAGGCTGTTGCTTGACTAATTTCTGGGACAACCCTCTCAATTTTGTTACAAGTTCCGGCTGTTAGTAAGGAGGTCAGGACCAACAGAGTGAGGATTGATATGCAGGTGTTGGTGTTGGACTAGGGTGGACAAGGTCAAAAATCACAAGACACCAGGCTATAGTCCAACAGGCTTATTTCAAAACACTAGCTTTCATAGCTCTGCTCCTTCTTCGGGTATAGTATGGAAGAGGAGGTATACTGATACAGAACTTATAAGCAGAAAGGTAACAACCCTAAAAATGGCTCGCTGACCGCCTCCTGTTGAATCATTAATCAGTTAGAAAGGAGATGCGGATTTCTATTGATTAAAATGCATATCACACAATTTCTTTCAAGTCGTTGCCCTGAGATAATTAAAGGTTTGTCAGTGTATACAAGAGGTGACATCTCAGGTCAGATAATGCATTTTAGGTGTAAGGCCTTTTTTAGAACCTGTCTGTGTTTTAACCTGGAGTCAGGCTGATTTTATTTTTTTTGAACAAAATAGAATGTATCTGCCTTTGTCATATTCGATGTCTAGGTCACTGCTGGTTGATCCATCCAATTTCATTTAGTTTAGACTTTGTGATTTGATAAACTGAATGGTTTTCTTCGCCGTTCAGAGTCAACCAGATTTCTTTTGGTTTGGAATCACATGTAGGCCAGGTAAGAATGGCAGATTTTCTTTCCTGAAGGACAGTAGTGAATCAGGAGAGTTTTTTTTTCCCAATAATCATCAATGGTTACATGGTCACTTTGGCAGTTTGACAGCTACTAGTAGAGGGGCTTTGAGGGTGGTACACAGAGACAGAGGGGAATTAGAGATTCTCACACAGCCAGAGGTGAGTCTGGATGTTTCATGCATAGCCAGAGGAGAGTCTGGAGTGTGTCATACAGAGCTAGAGGAAAGTCCCACAGGTTTCATAGATTCAAAGTAGAGTCTCATGTGAATTATGCAGAGTCAGAGGAGAGTCTGGAGTGTGTCATACAGAGTCATAGAGTCACTGTCATACAGAACGGAAACAGACCATTTGGTCCAACTAGTCCACGCTGACCATGTTCCCAAACCAAACTAGTCCCACTTTCCTGAGTTTGGCCCATATCCTTCCAAACCTTTCCTATTCATGTACTTATCCAAATGTCTTGTAAATGTTGTAACTGTACCTGCATCCAACACTTTCTCTAGCAGTTGATTCCAGATATGTAACACTTTCCTCGTGTCCTTTTTAAATCTTTCTCCTTTCACCTTAAAAATATGCTCCCTAGTTTTGAACTCCCCATGCTGAGGAAAAGACCCTTGCTATTTACCTTATCCATACCCTTCATGATTTTATAAGTCTCTATAAGTTTCAACCTCTTACACTCCAGTGAAAAAAGTCCCAGCCTATCCAGCCACTCCGTATAACTCAAACCTTCCATTCCCAGCCACACCCTGAGGCCCCACAATTTCTTCCCTATCTTCCCACAATGTCCTGGGACACAGTTAATCTGGTCCTGGAGGTTTATCCACCTTTATGTTTTCTAAGACATCTAGCACTTCCTCTGCTGTAATGTGAACTGTTTTCAAAATGTCAATATTTATTTCCCCAAGTTCTCTAGCCTCTATTTCTTTCTCCACAGTAAAAACTGATATGAACTATTCATTTAGTATCTCTCCCATCTCCTGAGGTTCAACACATAGACAACCTCGTTAATCTTTAAGGGACCCTATTCTCTCCCTAGTTGCTTTTTTCTTCTTAATGTCCTTTTAGAATCTTTTTGGATTATCCTTAACCTTATCTGCCAAGACTATCTCATTTCCCCTTTCTACCTTCCTGATTTCCATCTTAAGAATGCCTCTTCACTCTTTATACTCTTCAAGAGATTCATTTGATCCCAGTTGTCTATATCTAACATATGATTCTTTCTTATTCTTCTTATTCAGAACCTCAATATCTTCACTCATCCATTGTTCCCTTACTGGCTTCACCCTTCTCTCTAACAGGAACATAATGCCTCTGAACTCTTGTTATGACACTTTTAAAACCTCCCACTTGTCAGTCATCACTTTACCTGCAAATAGTCTACTCTAATCAACTTTTGAAAGTTTCTGTCTTACACCATTAAAATTTGCCTAACTCCAATTAGGAACTTTAACTTTTATGGAAGGCCTATCCTTTTCCATTACTATTTTAAAACTAATAGAATTGAGTTCACCAGTCCCAAAGTGTTCCTTTACAAACACTTTAGTCACTTGTCCTGCTTTAGTTCCCAAGAGAAGGTCAGGCTTTGATCCTTTTCTAATAGGTACATTTACATAGTGATAAAAAAAAATTATCTTGAACACACTTAGCAAATTTCTCACCATCTAAGCCCTTAACACTATGGCAGTCCCAGTCAATGTTTGAAAAACTAAAATCTCCTACTGTTACAACCCTATTATTCTTACAAAAAAAATCTGAGATTTCTCTACATGTTTGTTCCTCAATTTCCCTCTGACTACTGGGGTCCTATGGTACAATCCCATCAAGATGATCATCCCTTTCTTATTTCTAAGTTCTACCCATAAGCTTCACTGGATGATCCCTTAGAAATATCCTCTCTAAGTGTAGAAGTAATGACCAGAGGAGAGTCTGGAGTGTGTCATGAAAAGCCAGAGGAGAGTCTGGAGTGTTTCATACAGAAGCAGAGCAGTATGGCAGGTGTCTCAGTGTCAGGGACAGTCAGAATCATCTGACATGAAGCTGGTCTTGAATTGTGGGAACAGTTGGTGAATGAGCAATTGGAGTTCTGTTCACTGGTACCGCATTCCGATGAGACAACCATAGATGGACAGAATCTGTTAGTTGTTTCTTCTTTTCTTTTTCCTTATCTTGTTGCTCTTCTTTGACTATGGATTTAGTTGAGGAAAGATGGGATGTGGTTCAAGTGGAGCACAGGTGCTGGTGTGTCACTGCTTGTGGTAAGCAATCGTTTCTATGTGATGTCCCTTTTTTCTCCCTCTTGTCTACACAGGCTCCAGACATACACAGTGGAATGGGCACTGATCTCATGACGGCAGACTCATGCTGTATTCAACATTTGTGCGAGGCCTTCCCACCAGGAGACCAAATGATGTCAGAAGTGGTCTCTTCCTGCCAGCGCTGGTAATGAAGCAGTGACAGAAAGAGGACTCACCAGCCAGAGAAGGCTCAGAACAAACCCTGTCAGATTTCCAGTAATCTACACTGCAGGTGGGCCCCTTCTTCACAGACATCCTATTGGAAAAGGGGGACCTTACAGGAAGCTAACCACTGCCCTTGTTTCCGGAACCTCGGTCCTTTTCCTGTGACCCCAATCTTGTCTACAATCACCTCTATCTGGGGGGACAGAAGGAAAAAATCAATAAAACTTGTGAATAATGCATACTGTCTGACTTGTTTTGTATGCCACAGAATAGTGCTCCGGTATGACCTGTATGTTCATTTTTAAACAATAGTGCTTTTAATTTTTACTGTTCTTTTCCCTCTGGGAATCCAGAAGCAATCCTTGTGGTAGGTCATATTGTAGTTACAGTCTTGACACCCAGTTGCACTGTGGGTCCTGGAGAGCTGACAAACTTTAAATGGCCAGCAGTCCATTGGGACCAGGCATTTCTGTTGAACTGACTATTCAGAGAAAGCTTGCGTGCTGCCCAGGTAAGTGCCTGATTCAAATTGAGTAACATGGATTCGAGACAAAAGACATGGTTCTCTCACTGATCCTCAACAAATGGACAAGACCTCCATCAGCTACATTAAATCATCCCAAACTGTATTTCTTCTTGTGAGTCAATCTATATAGCAATGGTTTATGATCTATCCTGAAGAAGGTCATGTTTGGAACTTCAAAATATTTATTTGTAAAGCTACAAATAGACTGAACTCAATGCTGAGATTATATGTTTTTACACTACGTAAATGAAAGAAAAATCTCCCCTTCATTTTCAGCCTCAAATGAAGCTTGTTGACAACATCTATAAACATTGATTTATCTGCACTATCTTTCAACAATCATCAATGACAGAGTTAATGATGTTTATTCTGTAAGCACCAAACCAGAGCAAACTAACATGAGTCAACAGTTACAGTTAAGATTTTAAAATAATTTTTCAAAATAATTGACCTGCACCAACAAAAGTTGTGATTTCCATTTCAGTCAATGGTTCCTCTGGAACCATTTTACTTAGGGTTTTAATTACACTGAGCAAATTTATCTTTTCTTCAATAGTTGGTTTGTACACTTTGTGTTATGTCACATATTGTGCTGCTCCTTTATCTGAGCGTAAAAGGCTTTGGTAATGTCAGAGAGCAAACTGTAGGACATATATAAACCAATAATCACACACACCACTCAGTTCACTTCCTTTCCAAAGGTCTTTACAAAAGACTTAACTGTTTGCTGCTTTATGAGTATTTAAAGCAATGAGAAAAATCATTCCAAATAAAGTTACCTTTCAAAACCTATAAATTAAGTGAAATATTCTCAGGAAACTTTTAAAAGCAGCAAAAAAAATTAAATGGTTTTAGATAATATCATAAATCAAGAGTGTCAGGTGCTTTATTTACAATGTAAACCTCAATGTGGTGTTCCTCCAAAATGTCATCTCAAAATTGAATTAACTTGCATTTGTGACAAGTGTGAGTTTCTGATCATTTGCTTTGAGATTAATCCAAGCTCACTTACCTAAATTAACCATGTGTTTCACACACAATAGTCCACAAAACTATAATGTCAATAAGACATTAATATGCAAGTAGCTTTGATTATATCGTTGTAGACATTTTATATACTACTGTTTTCTGCTGTGCAGTTGCTTTGTTTTGTTTGTAACAGGCAGTAAGTCATGCACAAGATTTCAAAAATAATGACTGAGCATCTTTCACTCATAGCTGAAGTATGTAGAATCGTGTTTCCCAAATTCTTTGCCACTCTGACCCCATTTTGAAGCTTTAAAATGTCATGACCACTTCGTAAGAACTGAGAGAGGAATGACTTGTGGTTTAATTCAAAATGACTGTTTCAATAATTTCTCAGTTTGTTCAATCAGGCACTTGCAAAACACAGTTTGAATGGGGAATTAGGAGAACACCGACAAGTTACTTGTGTCACAGCCCAAATGGAAAAGTATGTAAATACATAGGAACTAGGAGTTGTCGTAGGCTGTTCGGCCCTTTGAGCCTGCTCAGCCAGCTAATATGATAATGGCTGATCCTCCAACTTAGTACCATGTTCCTGCTTTCTCCCACACCATTTTGATCCCTTTAGCCCTAAGAACTATATCACCTTCTTGAAAACTTTCAATGTCTTATCCTTAACTGCTTACTGTGGCAGAGAATTCCAAAGGCTCACCACTCTCTGGGTGAAGAAATTTCTCCTCATCAGTCCTAAATGGCCAGTGAATATGATCCTAACTAATCTAGTCTTCTCCTCATACATAAATCCTGCCATCAAAGTAAACTGACTGGCAAACCTTCCATTGCCAGAACATCCTTCCTCAGAGAAGGAGGCTGTAACTGCACAACAAGACTCCAGGTGCGGTCTCACCAAGGCCCTGTTCAATTGCAGGAAGACATCCTTGCTCCTAAATCCTCAAATCCTCTTGCAATGAATGCCTACATACCATTTGCCACTGGCTGAACCTGCATGCTTATTTTCAGCAACTGGTGTAGAAGGACACTCAGGTGTCATCACACATCCCCTCTTTCCCAATCTATCGCCATTCAGATAATAATCTGCCATCCTGTTTTTGCCGTGAAGTTAGATAACCTCACCTTTATCTTCCTTGCATTTGCCCATCCACTCAATTTGTTTAAATCATTAAATTTTACAATGGACTCCGGCATTTTCCCCACTGCTGAGGTCGGACTCATTGGTTTATAATTCCTACCTCCTTTTATTAAAAAGTGGGGTTACATTAGCTACCCTTTAATCCATAGAAACTGTTCCAGAGTCTAAGAATCTTGAAAGCTGACCACTAATGCATTTCTAAGGTCGCTTCCTTAAATACTCCAAGGTATAAATGATTGCACTCTGGGAACTTAATTGGTCTTTAATCCCATCAATTTCTTCAACACAATTTTCCTACTAATACTGATCTCCTTCAGTTCCTGCCTCTCGATATAGCCTGTGTTCCCCACCATGTTTTGATATGTTATTTGTGTCTCTGCCTACCTCATCTGTCAGCCATGTCTAACAAATCTTGAGGCCCCATCATTTAGCAATCTGGGTCACAAAACAATCTAAGTGAACAAGTCCATGAGTACTGCACAAAACCCATTCACTCTAAAGCAAAGCCTCAAAAACTATCTTTAAAATGAAATCACCATGGCTACAGAAATATCTACAAGTTAATTAGTAACTTCAAACACACAGAAAACTAAGCAGTTAGCAGCTCAAAAACCAACAAGCTAAACTCATGACAAATAACATTAAAAAGGTTTATAGTTTACATCACTCCTTCCCCTAAAAGAAGAATGAAAATACATCTTAAAGAGGTATTCACATTATTCATCAAAAGTCATCCTACCACAAAGTCTACAACATGCTAACACTAATTACATGTTAACATTAACTTTATACTGAGTTACACTCTAATCATTGTTACATACTGTACAGTCACTGGCATGTGTGCTTGTAACACATCCACAATGACGTTTTCTTTTCTGTGCTGATGAATGATTTTCAAATTATACATTTGGAGATTCCAGCTCAATTCATGCAATCGTAAGTTCTTGTTCCAAATTTTTTCTAAGAAAATGGAAGTATTACGGTCCATACAAATAGCAGTTTAACCCACATTAATGGTGATGCATATGTAAAAATTATGTAGAGCGAGCACAAGACTCAATGTCACTTTTTCAATAGTTGAATATGTTTGTTATTATGCAGCCAGTATCTTTGAAAAATAACTGATTGGCCATTCAGTCTCCATCTCACCATCATGTAATAAAACAGCACCTTCATGACTGTCATTGGCATCAATAGCCAGTTTGAATGATTTCACATAATCAGAGTGGTCAAAGCTGATAGTGTTGTCAGGACAGCTTTCGAAGACAATTTGATTCTCTTGCTTCCAATCAAATTTTCTGCCTTTTCTCCACAACAGGGCTGAAGTTCAGAACAAACTTGTGAAAGAAGCCACTCATGCCAAAATAATATAAAATTTCATGTTTTATCATAGGTATGGAAAAGCCCAAAATGGCCTCTACTTTTGTTTTTCGGTGCTACTTGACCTTATCCACAGAATGGACAAAATAAGTCACCTTGGCCTTGGTAAAGTTACTCAGCCATATTTTTAACTGAATTGGCTTTTACGAACTGATCAAACAGTTCAGTGAAATGTTCTTCCCAGGTTTGCCTAATAAAATAACCAAATCATCGATGTAAGCAGTACAATTACTAAGACCTTTGATTATTTTATTGGCTAATGTTGAAACATTTTTCATTCCAAACAAAATGACTTTTGACTGATAAATTCCATTTGTGTCACAAGAACTGATATTTCTTTAGCTTTAAAAGAAAAAGCTAATACCTCTTTAACAAGTCAGTTTTTGTGGCTAACCAGGCATATCCCTCAGCTATAGGTTTTTCTCTTCAGCTTAAATAAAACAAGTTTGAGAACTCTCTAACAAGCCATTACTTATCATGCTGGGTTGCAAAACAATCCAGAATAAACTAAAGTCCAGTAATACTACACAAGACTCATTCACTCTAAAGCTAGGCCTCAAGAACTGTTTTAAAAGAAGTCACCAGGTCAAGCGCTACAAGTTGAAGTGGCTGGTAGCTTCTGAAATGGCATACATCTGGTATTTAAACATGGCACCAAGTGGCATCAATGCCAGATGGTACCAGCAGAGGTAAGCCCTTCCACCTCTCTGGTTGTGCAATTCCCACAGAAAGGTACTGATGTTCATAATTAATGAGGTGAAAAGCAGGAGACTGCATGAGAATAGTCACGCTGACACATGGTAGACAAGGCACCATGAATCTCACTTGACAAAATACTTTAATGAAAATGTTAAGCTATATATATAGTATGTATAACATACACCTTACATCACATTACCGATAAAGCAGCTACTGCCATAAAAAGAGATATGGCTTCTCTCCATAAGTCCCTCCAAGGGTTCCAGCTTTGATTGAGTGCTGCAGGATCCCATATCTGAGGAAGGTAAGGAGATTTTCTTTTTGTTTGGTCAACATTGGAATCTCTTTTTCCAACGCTGGTGTGAAGTTTTGGCCAATGTGTTTGGCGTGAATTGACATTGAGGGGTCCCACATGGGCCAAATTAGGCCCTACTGTATTGTTAGCCATCATCAGCAATGCCTGTATTGATATTGCCATGCCTATAACAATGTGGATAATGTGACACTCTTGGAGTGTTATAATCAAGACAACACATCTCACATGCAAGGGGTAATCACTTTGTTGAGTGAAAGGGTAATAATAAATCACGAGACCCAAAAATGGTGATGCTATGGAATTGTGTTTCATGATACTCCTTCATCAAAAATTAAGGAGGCCTGAATTTTCTAAGATATTGAAACTGGTTGTGTGCTGAAATCATCATAATTCTACAATCCTTTCATTATTTTAAATTTTATGTTAATGATTGTCTCAAACTATGTAATTAATTACGTTCAAGTGTTTTTGTGTCAGCATCAACCACTATGATTGATTCTTTCCAGGAATGCAATTATTTGTCCATTAATGTAATCATTCAGGTAAATCTCCTCTGCACTCTCTCCAGGATTCTCACATCTTTCTTCTGTTGTTGTGTCCAGAACTAGATGCAACCAGAACTTCATAAAAGTTCAGTACAATTTCTCTACTTCTGCACTCAACATCTATATCTATGAAGTGCCAGATCCGAAATGCTTTGTTAACTACCTTCACAATATGTCCTACCACCACTAAACATCTATGTACATCTATCAACAGGTCTGTCTAGCCCTCCATACTCTTCAGATCTGCATTAGTAATTCTATATTGCTCTTCCTAACCCTTCTGTCAAAATATACCATCCTATACTAATCTAGTTTAAATTCCATTTGACACCTGTGTATCCATCCTACATATCATGTTACAGTCAATTTGCATCATCTTCACTGCTTGTCACCAGCTAAGTTTGGTATTATCAGCAATTTTTGAAATATTATTCAGTACTACAAAGTCCAAGTCATTTATACAGATCAAATGAGACAGACTTGCCATCACTGATCCTTGAGGGACACCACTGTTTACCATTCTTCAGTTTGAAAACTAACACTTACTATGACTCATTACTGTCTGGCTCTCAGCCACATTTTGTTCAAGTGACACTAATCACCCTATTTCTTTGGCCTAAACTTTGTTAACCTTTTTATGTGGTACTTCAAATATTTTCTTAAAATCCATTTGACAACATTGATTGTATTCCTTTCATCAATGTTCTCTATTATTTAACTTGATTGAGATTTTTGAAGAAGTAACGAAGAGGATTCATGAGGGCAGAGCAGTCAATGTGATTTGTATGGACTTCAGTAAAGCGTTCAACAAGGTTCCACATGGTATACTGGTTAACAAGGTTAGATCACACGGAATACAGGGAGAACTAACTATTTGGATACAGAACTGGCTCAAAGGTAGAAGACAGAGCGTGGTAGTGGAGGGTTGCTTTTCAGACTGGAGGCCTGTGACCAGTGGTGTGCCACAAGGATCAGTGCTGGGTCCACTGCTTTTTGTCATTTATATAAATGATTTGGATGTGAACATAGGAGATATGGTTAGTAAGTTTGTAGATGACACTAAAATTGGAGATATAGTGGACAGTGAAGAAGGTTACCTCAGGGTGCAACGGGATCTTGACTAGATGGTGCAATGGGCCGAGGAGTGGCAGACGGAGTTTAATTTAGATAAATGTGAGGTGTTGTTTTTGGAAAGGCAAATCAGGACAGGACTCATACACTTAATGGTAAGGTCCTGGGGAATGTTGCTGAACAAAGAGACCTTGGAGTGCAGGTTCTTGTTCCTTGAAAGTTGAGTCACAGTTAGATAGGATAGCGAAGAAGGCATTTGGTATGCTTGCCTTTATTGATCAGTGCATTGAATATAGGAGTTGGGAGGTCATGTTGTAGCTGTACAGGACATTGGTTCAGCCACTTTTGGAGCATTGCAAGCAATTCTGGTCTCCCTGCTATAGGAGGGATGTTGTGAAACTTGAAAGGGTTCAGAAAAGATTTATAACAATGTTGCCAGGGTCAGAGGGTTTGAGATATAGGGAGAGGCTAAATAGGCTGGAGCTATTTTTCATAGAGCATCGAAGGCTGAGGGGTGACCTTAAGGAGGTGTATAAAATCATGAGGGGCATGGATAGGGTAAATAGGGAAGGTCTTTTCCCCAGGGTGGAGGAGTCCAAAACTAGAGGGCATAACATTAAGGTGAGAGGGGAAAGATATAACTTATTTGTACTTACTTGCTCTATTCGCCCTTTAATCTCCTCTGCATGTCCACTAGTGTCTGCTCCTTTAAAGACTTTCTCAAAGTCTTGTCTTTTTGGTCAAGCTTTGGTCACGCCTTATGAATCTTTCCGTCCATGAGTCATAGTCATCTCCCTGCAACTTCCACTCGTCAAATCCTTGGGACATTTCACTTTATGAACAATGTAGCATATGAATGCAAGCAATGTTTGAATTTGCCATTCAGATTGTTACATAGTGTCTGCCCATTAATCAATTGAACATATAAGACAGTATTCCTTTAACTGTTGATATCATATGGCAAACTCTTGTCAACAATATATTTTGTTGAATGCAATGCTGATTTTCTGATTTCATGACTGGGTTAAATCATTTTCGAAAGAAAAATGTGAAGCTTCTGAATTTCTAAACCAATAATGATTTCAGCTGAAGCTTCTAAGTTGCCAGCAAATACAAGCTTCTTTACCCAGTCTGTAGTGACTGGATTCCAGAGGAACCAGTCTCCTCTCAAACTGTAGATTGAATCACTGCAGGGGAGTGGACAGCACAGTCATCCTTCCTTGCAGCATTCTTTCTGGGGGCACAGAGGTCCCTTAGACACCTTGGTCGGTGGTTGAGCTTATTGATCTTGTACTGCTGCCTCCAACTCCTCCAAGCCCCATCGAGATACCCACAATTTCAGGAAACCACCAGTGGTTGGTAGCTTTTCTCAAATCTCCAGGCAAATATCCAGGTTGTTGCAAGTTATAGAACATAGAACATTACAGCGCAGTACAGGCCCTTTGGCCCTCGATGTTGCGCCGACCTGTGAAACCAATCTGAAGCCCATCTAACCTAAACTATTCCATTATCATCCATATGTTTATCCAATGATCATTTAAATGCCCTTAAAGTGGGCGAGTCTACGATTTTTGCAGGCAGGGCATTCCACGCCCTTACTACTCTCTGAGAAAAGAATCTACCTCTGACATCTGTCCTATATCTATCACCCCTCAATTTAAAGCT
>NC_063344.1:56470365-56477892 GCF_021869965.1 Rhincodon typus
GCAATAGCCTACCATGGGGAACCTTATCAAACGCTTTACTGAAATCCAAATACACCACATCAACCGCTTTACCCTCATCCACCTGTTTGGTCACCTTCTCGAAGAACTCAATAAGGTTTGTGAGGCACGACCTACCCTTCACAAAACCGTGTTGACTATCCCTAATCAAATTATTCCTTTCTAGATGATTATAAATCCTATCTCTTATAATCCTTTCCAACACTTTACCCACAACCAAAGTAAGGCTCACTGGTCTATAATTACCAGGGTTGTCTCTACTCCCCTTCTTGAACAAGGGGATAACATTTGCTAGTCTCCAGTCTTCTGGCACTATTCCTGAAGACAATGACGACATAAAGATCAAAGCCAAAGGCTCTGCAATCTCCTCTCTAGCTTCCCAGAGAATCCTAGGATAAATCCCATCCGGCCCAGGGGACTTATCTATTTTCACACCTTCCAGAATTGCTAACACCTCCTCCTTATGAACCTCAATCATTTCTAGTCTAATAGCCTGTATCTCAGTATTCTCCTCGACTACATTGTCTTTTTCCTGTGTGAATACTGACGAAAAATATTCATTTAGCACCTCTCCTATCTCTTCGGACTCCACGCACAACTTCCCACTACTGTCCTTGACCGGCCCCAATCTTACTCTAGTCGTTCTTTTATTCCTGACATACCTATAGTAAGCTTTAGGGTTTTCCTTGATCCTACCTGCTAAAGACTTCTCATGTCCCCTCCTGGCTCTTCTTAGCTCTCTCTTTAGGTCCTTCCTGGCTAACTTGTAACTCTCAAGCGCCCTAACTGAGCCTTCACGCCTCATCTCCACATAAGCCTCCTTCTTCCTCTTGACAAGAGATTCAACTTCTTTAGTAAACCACGGTTCCCTTGCTCGACCACTTCCTCACTGCCTGACAGGTACATACTTCAAGGACACGCAGTAGCTGTTCCTTGAACAAGCTCCACATTTCAATTGTGCCCAGCCCCTGCAGTTTCCTTCTCCATCCTATGCATCCTAAATCTTGCCTCATCGCCTCATAATTGCCTTTCCCTCAGCTATAACTCTTGCCCTGCGTTATATACCGATCCCTTTCCATCGCTAAAGTAAACGTAACCGAATTGTGGTCACTATCACCAAAGTGCTCACCTACCTCCAAATCTAACACCTGGCCTGGTTCATTACCCAGTACCAAATCCAATGTGGCCTCGCCTCTTGTTGGCCTATCTACATACTGTGTCAGGAAACCCTCCTGCACACATTGGACAAGAACTGACCCATCTGAAGTACTCGAACTATAGCGTTTCCAGTCAATATTTGGAAAGTTAAAGTCCCCCATAACAACTACCCTGTTACTTTCGCTCCTATCCAGAATCATCTTTGCAATCTTTTCCTCTACATCTCTGGAACTTTTCGGAGGCCTATAGAAAACCCCCAACAGGGTGACCTCTCCTTTCCTGGTTCTAACCTCAGCCCATACTACCTCAGTAGACGAGTTGTCATCAAATGTCCTTTCTGCCACCGTAATACTGTCCTTGACTAACAATGCCACACCTCCCCCTCTTTTACCACCTTCCCTGATCTTACTGAAACATCTAAACCCCGGAACCTGCAACAACCATTCCTGTCCCTGCTCTATCCATGTCTCCGAAATGGCCACAACATCGAAGTCCAACCCATGCTGCAAGTTCACCCACCTTATTCCGGATGCTCCTGGCATTGAAGTAGACACACTTCAAAGTAGACACACTTCAAACCACCTTCCTGCCTGCCGGTACATCTTCCTGGATGGTGCCTTCCTCCAAGTGACTTTCCTGGCTCCAAGTCGCAGTAGATAACAAGACTCCAATGGAGACATACCTCCAACCCATGCCATGCATGTAAAAGAGTGGGAGGTAGTCGTGTGGTAGTAATATCACTGAACTAGTAATCCAGAACCCCAGACAAATGTTCTGGGGACATAGATTTGAATCCCACGATAGTGTTTGTGAAATTTGAATTCAACAGAAATCTGGAATAAGAGCTAGTCCATTGGTGACCAAGTAACCTCAATTGATTGTTATAAAATCACATGTTTTCATGGAAGGAAATCTGCCATCCTTACCCTGATCTGGCCTACACATTACTCCAGACTCACAGCAATGTGGTTAATTCTTAACTGCCCTCTGGGCAATTGGGTATGTGCAGTAAATGCTGACCTAGCCAGAGGTGCACACCTCCATGGATGAATATTTTAAAAAGTGCCAGTTGAAGGGTCACCGATAACCAATTAGCATGTAGCTCTATCCTCTTGGAACAAAGCTGCCAGCCTATTGCTGCAGGGGGCCATACCACAGGTCCTGGCACTTGAGATAAATACAACCAGTAGAACAAACATTCATCAAGAAGTCACCTAGTGTCTTATTTCTTTACAAATATGAACATATGGTCATGAATTTAAATAGGAAAAAGAACAATCATTTGCCTTAATTAAATGCATCAATTAACAAGTTATGGTGGGTACCCTCCCTCCCTAACCCAGAGATGTTTCCACAAGGTATGCTATCACAGTTTGTGAAGCCTCGCATTGCAAGAAAGATTTTTAGCAATAGAAACAATTAATTTCTAGAGTTTTAGGTTGTGATGAGTCATATATTGCACTGAAAAGCACTGACATGTGCATACATAGAGACTGGCAGTTTTGCACAGTGATTCAAGTAATATTTTAATGTTATGGGTCAGTTTCATTACTATTTAATGAGAAGATCTGGAATTTTAATTGGATCTATTTTCCCTTCTAATGCTTAATGGCATGATGCACAGTCCATAACCTTTCCATATCCATTATGGTTACATGTAATGACTCAGAAGCTACATTAAGATGGCAAAATTAATCAAGCAATTTTGCAAACAGATAAAATTTGTGTGTCAATCATGAACGTTTTTAAAATATATGCATGTAATGGAGTTTTATTACAAACTTGTGAAAAAAAGATGTCAAAGGATATATGTCGTGTAAAATGTACTCCTTTCACCACGTTTCCAGGTTGTGTTGCATATCTTCAAGAATGCTTTGAGGGGTAATTGGGACAAACTCCAAAATAGAGTGTTGGTCTTGCAATGCACAATTCTCCCTGCCTGGTCAGTGTGATGAAGCCAACATGTCATCTTTGCACTGACTGATTATTACCATAATTGCTGCTGACTGCCAGCAGTAACTGCTGTTCAGAGGATAAATGCCTCAGTGGGAACCCAAAATTTTGAAAGACCCGAGTTGTTAAAGCTGGCTGACACTTCTTAAAGGGGATGTGCACTTTGATAGAGCAGGCACTGAAATTCCTTATCCAAGTTACTCTTATGTGGAAAAAGACCAAAGAAAAGCACTGCATGAAAAATGGGCAGCTTCAAGGTTCTCAGAAGTTGCACTGGAGGCATTGATGGAGGAACTGTAGAGAAGGGGAGAACAATGACAGCTTTATAACTCAGATTGCATTCTGCTCACTGATACACTTTGCTTTCATACAGGATAGGGATAATGGAGGCATGCAGGGGCAAACCTGCAGGGGTCATGTATGGCTGTATCCACTTACCCCTATGGCTGAGATAATGCTCACCATCATTAAGGCAGCTTTGGTTGAGGTGGTGGCCAGCAGAGAAGCTGAAAGATGTGAAGATGACTATGCTCATACCACACTTCCCCTCAACCCATATGCTGTTTTGAATTACAAACTGCAGATAGAGTAAGGATATGTTTCTCATTTCCCCCACCAAGATTTGCTTTACTACAACTTTGCCTCGGGTATTTCTCTTTTAAGATAGCCAATAATAGCAACTGGCGAGGCAGTGGTAGAATAACAAAGAAAAAATGGAAAACAAAATGAAATGTAAAATGGGGCAGCACAGTGGCTCAGTGGTTAGCACGGCTGCCTCACAGCACCAGGGATCAGCTTCAATTCCACCACTGGCTGACTGTGTGTTTGGAGTTTGCATGTTCTCCTCTTGACTGTTTGGGTTTCTGCCAAGAGCTCTGGTTTCCTGCTACAGTCCAAAGATGTGCAAGTTGGGTGGACTGACCATGATAAATTGTCCCATAGTGTTCAGGGATGTGCAGACAAGTGAGTTAACTATGGTAAATGTAGAGTGACATGGATTCTGGGTGGGATGTTCTTTGGGGGTTTGCTGAAGACTTGATGGGCTGAATGGCCTCTCTCTGCACTGTAGGGATTCTATAATAATTCTAGAAACAAGTAGTTAAGAAGTTATATGAAATACTTCCCTCGGCTTAAGCGATTCATACAAGAAGAAAGAATGGACTTGCTGGAGTTGTTTTCCTTAGAGAAGACACAGGGTGGTGGGATGAATCTGATTCAAGTGTATTAAGTTCTGAAGAGCATAGATAGGGTAAATAGGTAGAAACATCGCTCGTTTGCAGAGGAGTTAATTAACTAGGGGTCACAGTTTTAAGGCCCCAGAGGGTTAGAGGGGAGCAGGAAGTTTAGAGGAAATTTGAGATAAATGTTTTCACCTTGTAGGTTGTGGCTATCTAGAACTCACTGACTGAAACGGTGCTAGAGGCTGGAACCCTCAAAATATTTAAAAACAATTTAAGTGAGCACTTGAAACGCCACAGCATACAAGGCTATGGGGAAAGTATTGGAAAATAGAGTTAGAATAGGTGAATGTTTGATGACTGGCTCACATGATGGGTTCTTTCCATGCTGTGAAAACAATGACTATGACTGAGTGACTAAGGATGACTTCACTTGTTTTCATATTCATTGCCTCCAGTTCGGATATAGACACTGCACATAATTTAGAAGGTACCTCAAAGGTCAATCTGCACATAGTGAGACATGGGTCATGTATCACATGCTGCCAGAATGAGGAACAAATGTTGTAAAGCTGATAGCTCATCACAGGGTGAGGTTGTGCAGGTTCTCACAGAAGTAGTTCATGAAGGCTCACAGAGTGAGTTCAATGGGGCAGCCTACCAGAGAATGCTAATAGGCAGGCCCGATGAAATACTTGGTACATTGGCAGGCCAGTCGGAGAGCCGGAGATTACTGCTTTGGAATATGGAGGCAATCAGTACCAACCTTATGCAGCGTTTTGAGCAAAAGGTCCATGATTATTTGGTAGCTAACTGACCATGACATTGTGGTACACGAAGCCATTCAAGTGGGTGAAGCAAAAAGGAATGTAGTGCTAATAACGAATAGTAAAGTGAGGAGCATTGCTTTTGCAGGTAAGATTGAGAGTTCAGAGGGCTACTGTGCCTGTCCAGTGCCAGGGCTAGGGATGTCTGCTAGGTCTGGGGAGTAACTTACAATGGAAGGGGGAGGCTAAGTTATTATGGTCTGTGTGGGTACCAATGACATAAGCTGAGCAAAAGAGGTTCTGCAATGACAGTATGAAGAGTGAGGCACCAAATTAAGAAACAGAGCCTCAAATATTATAATCTTCAGATTACCATCTAAATTATGGAAAATTGGCATTGGGAAAATAAGATTTGAGAAATGAATGTATGACTAGAAAGCCTGGGGTGACGGAAGTGGGTTCCAGTTTTTGAGGCACTAGCACCAGGAACTGGATAAGTTTGAGCATTATCATTGGTACACATGACACTGGAACCTGTGATGGAACCAGCGTTCTAGCGAGCCACATACAAGGTAAGTAGAGAGGAATTTAAACTAAATAATGGAGACAAGGGATCAATTTATGAAGATGCAGTAATATCAAAGCCTAGAGATAAAGAAAGAGAGACAAAAGGTACTTCTATGGAAAATGATAAACTGACTCTGATAGAACGCATCAGAGGACACATGAAAGAGTAAATCGAAGCGTAGATAAGGCTCGACATTACAAAAACATAAAGAAAAAGGACAAAATTAAAAGCTCAATATCTAGATGAATGTAGCATTTGAAACAGGATAGATGGATGGCTATCATGAAAAGAAATAAACAGGTATGATTAATAGTCATCACAGACACATGGTTGCAAGATCACATGGATTGGAGCCTCAATGTTGGAGGGTAGATGTCATTTAGGATGGACAGGAGGTTACACAATAACATTAGTGGGTTGGCTGTGTTAATTAATAATTGCATTGGCACAATACAAAGGGATAACCCAAGCTCAGGAAGCCAAGATGTAGAAGTGGTTTTGGTAGAGGGGAGAAATGATAAAAGGCAAGAAGTCAACCAAAATTTGCTGGAGGAACTCAGCATGTCTGACAGCATATATGAAGAGAGAAACAGGGCTAACATCTTGAGTCCAATATGAATATTTCTGAACTGAGGGGTGCTGAAAAATGATACTCTTTATGCTGTTGACTAAGGGGGAGGAGGAACAATTGGTCAGATAGTGAGGGTGCCCAGAGCAAAAGGGAATGTCAAAGATAGTGAGGGAATGTTATAAGAATGGATATTAATGGCATTAATGACAGATGATAATTGTCATGGTTACCATTAATATCTACTTTTCATCTATATTTCTCCTCAACTACTGTTATTATTCCCTTTGCCTCTTGATGTGGACATCCTCGCCATCTGTTCCACTTGCTCCTCCTCCCAATTTTTCAAAAGCATGAAAATCATTTTCCAACCTCCTTCCTTCCCAAGGAAGAGTCATTTTGGATGTGAAATGTTAACTCAGTTTTTCACCTCAGAAATATTGCCAGACTTGCCGAGTTTCTCTGGCATTTTGTTTTGATTTCAGATCTCCAGCATTTGTAGCACCTCACTTTATTTCAGGCAAGGAGACCTTTGTAGGTGTGGTGTCCAAGGCCAAGACCAGTAACCACAAGATATGATGGAGTGTAAAGACAAAAAAGTGGGAGCTTGTCAGAAAAAGGTTCAGTGATAATATTGGGGAGTTTTATTCTAAATATGGACTGGAAAAATCAAATGAGTTAAGGTAGCCAAACTGAGGAGGTTACAAAATGTTATCAAGATAATTTCTTAGAATAGCATGTTCTTTAGCTAACCAGACAGCAGTCAATACTAGACCTGGTAGTGTGCAATAAGATAGAATTAATTAATGACTTTATATTGAAGTGCCCCTAGAGATCATATGATTGAATAATATGATTAAACATTTACATTCAGTTTGAGAGACCAAATAATGTGTCCAAGATTAATATTTTAAACTTACATCAGGGTAATTTTGGGCAGAATCTTATAGATCCCTGCATGATAATGAGCAATGGTAAAACAAAATCTAAGAGAATCATGTGAGAAGTGTCAAAAACAACTAGCTGCATTTTCCAACAGAGTTCCAAATGTCAAGGTGGGTTTCTTGCTAAGGAGCGGCAAGAGGCCTATTGTAGTGATTGGAATCAGGTTCACCTTGTTGACTACAAGGTTGTTGATTGGGTTGTTAACCTGGGCCAATCAGGAAATTCCTGGCAGATCAATATAACCAGGAGATTAGAATCTCACCAGTCCAGGGGACTGACTCCAAGCTGGCTGGCCATGTCTAGTGTACTGTTCACAAGTAAATAAAGGATGACAGGATGACAGGATGACAGGATGACAGGATGACAGGATGA
>NC_063344.1:56477902-56602322 GCF_021869965.1 Rhincodon typus
ATGACAGGATGACAGGATGACAGGATGACAGGATGACAGGATGACAGCCTCTGCAGTTATTTCACCTACTAATAGGCATTATCACTCATTAACACTAAACCTCACCTCATTAATATTTAGCTTCCTATTGTACCACAGACCAGATTGAAACTAGATGATCAGAATTCCCAATATTCCCGAAAGTCAGAGTGAGTGCTTGGCAGTTCTGACTTGCACACCCTTGTTTGGACCATCATCTTGTTTACTCAGCACCAATATTTAAAGCTGCAGTCCAGGGCATCCACAAACACCAACTTCTGTCACATGCCAGCCTATAAGTACCATCATGGCATATCTCTCATCTATTTCCAGTATGCTTCTGTATTAATGCTGTACTAAGGCACACTGGCACCTATCATTGATATGCTCCTGCAAAGACTTAGTGTTTTTACACAGGCACCTGGCTCACTGATTGGACCAGGCTGCATCTCAGGGCTCCTCACTCACTTTGCCACATGTCTGTATGCTTACAAAATTGCTGCCTTGCCTTGCCTTGCCTGCCTTTTACTTTGTCTCTTCAGCCAGAGTTTAAGGGCTCATAGTACCATTGTATGGTCTTGCTATTTAGTACTGACACAAAACCAGGCAGGTCGTTAGCTGTCAAATGAGTGGATACATTGTTTATAATCCATTGATGTAGCAATCTCACACTTGCATTGTGTGCCAGTCACTTGCATAGCAAACACACCGCATGTGCTTCAAGCAAACAGCCAAGTGCAAAGTTAGGGTAGAAGTTCTCACTGAAGTTCAGGGAAGTACTTGTCAGCCAGGGCGTCCCAGCACAGTAAGTTAAAGGCAGCCTCCAATATCATGGTCAGGTATCCAGTCATGGGGATTCTGTACCTCGAGAGTCTGGCATGTGGTTCACGGTTAGCCTTGTGGCTGTAAGGTTAAATTGCTCAAGGTCATGAACAATCTGGGGTCCGCTCACTAAATGTCAAGGGATGGGTGGAGGGGCAGGAGATATGAGAGGGCTCCTGGTGGGTTCATAGGGAACTTGATGGTAGAAAGTGGAGGCAGAATGGCAGGATACATGAGGGGATTACAATAGTGAAGTGGATGGCACAATGTAGTTGATTTGATTTGATTTATTGTTGTCACATGCACCGAGACACAGTGAAAAGTGCTGTTTTGCGTGCTGTACAGGCAGATCATGCCATACAAAAGCAGGACAGAGTGCAGAATACAGTGTTATAGCTGCAGAGAAGGTGCAGAGACAGTGATCAACATTAATATTTGAGAGGTCCGTTCAGAAATCTGATAACAGCAGGGAAGAAGCTGTTCTTGAATCTGTTCGTACATGAATTCAAAATTTTATATCTTCTGCCCAAAGGAAGCGAGTATATATCATGGTGGGGGGTGGATGATTAAGCATAGCAGGGTAAGAGTCCATGCTCAGACAGTAAAAAGCACTCTGGCTTCCCAAGGGTGACAGTGAACTACAAGACCTCATATATTCACTACATATGCTTGTGGCTGGAGAGGGGTGGGCCTGAGGGAGGTGGGGTTGGAGGATGTGAAACACCTATAGAATTGACGGAGAGGGCTACCGGAAGAGGAGGTAGATTTTTAAGGGTTCACCAAAACAGTGTGGGAAACCCAGAACTCACAGTTCGGAGAACAGCCACTGTGCCTTCAAGCATCCTGTAAAATCATAAGTGTGCAATAAAAGTGAAAACCAGCAGATTGATGCACTGCCTGTGTCTGATCAATGACAGGCAGTGAATCAGTGGCTGCACTGCCCCAGTTTCTCAGCAATCAGGGCCATCGAGTCATGAATGCTTGCCATCCACCGCTGCTCCTCCCTGTGCATCTGTACAAAGTCATCCATGACCAAACACCACAGGCTCATCTCCTTCTGGGGGCTCCGGAGGTGCCTGCTCTCTGACAGTCCTTCAACTGCCAGTGGCCTGTTGCATCTCTTCGTCAGCCATGTGTAGAAATACAGGTATGTGAATCTCAATGTCCAACCTCACACAGCCTAGTGATATGTTGTATTCCCAGTTGCTGCAGGCTCAAACAGCAATTACTGCAACAGGTTTGGTGAGATCTGATGAGAGACTACACTTAGCCTTACAGTGAGAATCACTTCAACAAACCCAACGTGGCTCACAGTTAACCATAACTGGTGAGATTCAGCCCAAAGATTACTCTCCAATTATAGGTCAATGCCACATGGTTGCTTGTTGTGAAAGCAAATAGGTGCTGTCTTCAAGGTCTATTGATTCCCACAGCAAATACAGAAGTTGTTTGGTGAGACAGCCAAGGTAAATGCAAACACTTTTGTTTGTATATTTAATCGAAGGCATGGAACCAAGTTAAATTCTAAGCTGAGCTGCTAAACTCAGAACTGGCATGTCAAATGTCAAGCTAACGTTTAAAGAAAAACAAATAACTGCGGATGCTGGGAATCTGTCTCAAGAACAGAAGTTGTTAGAGAAACGCAGGAGGTCTGATAGCAGTTCAGAACTGTTTTGTAGAAGTATCAGTGGACCTGAAACATTAATTCAGCTTTCTCTCTGGAGAGGCTGCCAGACCTGCTGAGTTTCTCCAGCAATTTCTATTTTTGTCCAAGATACCATTTGTCCATTTTCTCAACATTCTTTCAATGCACAGAAGCTGTCAGGCACAATTTCAGTGGGGACAGTCATGCCTACCATATTGCAATTCAAAATCCTTCCAAAAATGAATACAGCACACCAAACAACATGCATAATATGTTGGGATATCTTCACATGGAGTGTGGTGGACTGGGTATACAAGTGGTCCTCATGCATTTGCAAAACCATTTTATAAATTCTAACATGATTCCAGTTCAGGAAGCACACAACGTGTGAAGCAGCTGCCCAAATGAACAGATGGCTCTGGCGCTTTATGGTTGAGAACCTGCAGATGATGTTAATAACAGTAAGTTTTGAGCCATGCTGACGCTATCCTGCAAGAGTTTTCCATTTATTATCCTTCCTAAATAAGATTTCTAAAATATTTTGTAAGGGGTGACTCAGACATACTTGAAGGCCTAGGTTACCAAATGGCATACAATCCTCAATCGAATTACTGTGGAACGTATACGTTGTTTGCTCTGCAATGTGGCACTGATCCTGCCATGATTTCTGGGGTCAATCTCAACATTGTGTTATCAACAGTTTGTGGCTCATATGTTCTAATACACAAATTTAACATTTAGGAATTAATCTTTAGCTGTAGAAAATGGGACTGCTGCAAGTGAAGCACACAGATGTCTATTGCACTTATAAAGGACAATATCACCTTGCTTTAAAAAGGGTTTAACAACCCCAAAGGCAGGATCATAAGCAGGATCAGCTGTGGATGAGAGCGGAAAACCTGGAGATGAGGTGTAAACACTACTTCTTTTAATGACAGTCCAGAGGGATGTTTGTTTGGAAGTCAGAAATATGTTAAAAGCATTCAGTGAAGTTTGAAAGGCTGTAAAACTCATTTACTTCATCAAATCAAAGAATAACCTGTAAATGAGATATCTAAGCCATAAAAAAGTCAGGTGGAGGACAATACAGAACATCAAGAAGATGTTTGGAATTTAAGGTGACTCTGCTTTTAATTTATCTGAGTGCATGGAGCTGGAAGAAGTGAGTTGCAGTTAGAACTGAGAGTGCAAAAGCACAAAGTGGCTTCAGGTAAAAAAAATGTTGCTGTTTGTAGACTCCAGACAGTTAGGGCAAGAAAAGTTGCCACAGCCATTTATATTTGCATGCAGCTGAGTGGAAATGTCGAAGAAGCCTACAGCTGTATTTGTTTGTCACACCTGAGAAATACTGGAACTTGGAGAAACCCTAGCCTCATTGTCAGGTAACTAACTCTAACATTCTGTGAAGGAGTCAGAATTATACTAGTTGGAAGGTACCGGCGTGCAGCCTTAGGAACCCAGAGGGACACAGTTTCAGGGGAGCAACTGAGCTACCAAGTTATGAGCAGCTGTTGAGGTAGTCTGTGGCAGGATCGCTTTTGGAGTTTCATGGCTAGATCTTTGAAAATGAAGACTTGGACTCCCTTCTGAAGGATACAGTTATAATGAAATTTGACTCTAATATCTGAATGTTGAATCAGGTGCAAAACTGATGGTGATCATGGAATGGACTTGGTATAAATAGGGATAAAGTTGTCATGAATGAGAAGTTTAATGCTAGTGTTGGGCAGCAGGAGGAGGTAAATGGAACAGGAAATGAGGCAAATATGAGGTGGGAATTAATGGGTGAAGGCATCAGGGGAGGCAGAGCCAGCAAATGGATGTTTTAATGTTAACCCAAAAATTCTTTGTTTGATGTCTGAGATGTCTGAGATGTGACTGTATCTGGTTCAGATGAGTTATGTCGCAATTTCTCTGTACCTTGCAGGATAGGAGTCATGGTACAATACATCAACAATCTGCAGTTAAATTGGCCCCTTAATATAGCATAAGACATCAAGGCGTTTCATAAAATTTGACAATGAGCCATATGAGGAGATGTTAACACAGGGGACCAGCAATACCTTTTATTGGTCAAAGAGGTAGAGTTTAAGGATTTTCTTAAAGGCAAGAGAGGTGAAGAGGTTTCAGAAAGAAATTCCAGAGAATAGTGCCTCACAACTGAACATACCGCTTCCAATAGTATAGCATGAAAACTGGGAACGTGTAAGGGGCCAAAATTGAAGGATCATGCAGCTTGGAAAATGTAAGACTGACGTGGGAAGGAATTAGGTCATGGTGGGATTTGAAAGCAAAGATGAGAAATTCAAACTTGCAGTGTTACCAGACAATGAGCCAAAGTAGGCTATTGATCACAGGGGCAATGGACAAACAGATTGTGATAGAAGTTAGGAAATGGACAGCAGAGTTATGGATGTTATCAATCTATAGGATCCCTGAAATGGAAGGCTGACAAGGATGGAATGAAATTGTTAGGTCTAGAGCTTACTGAGAAATGGATGAAGGTTTCAGCAATAAGTGAGCTGAGGCAGGGGTAGGGACAGTGAGTCTGTAACTCCTCAAGGATAACTTATTTGTGTTTGTAGTACAGAATTACAGTTGATTGAAATGCTAGAAAATATCCCATGCATTTGGCAAATTTCAAACCTTTCTGGAGTAAACCTACCCTTGACTTTCATAAATAAATTCATCTTTTCAGAACTCATTGTCCTGCTTGTAACTTTCAAATCACACTTTAAGGATATAACTTAAATTACGAGATGCCCTGTTTCATTGTACCTTTCGAGTTATTATTTGTTTTAAATGTTTGTCACCAAACTTCAGTTCTTTTGAAGTGGAAAAGGTGGAGTGTGTGTATTGTGGGTGCTGTATCAGTTTGGTCAAAGTTCTTAGCCAGTTTGCGCATGTTTTCTGAGTTGCAATGAATGTGATATTCCAGGGGAGTTGGTTCTAATCAAAGGAACCAATCTGTATCCAACAATCTTGCAGCATCATAAGAATTCTATGATAAGTCTTGTGGAATCATTGCTTCCACTCTAATCAAAATGCTTGAATGTTATCCTTGCCCCAAGAGATTCTAACATTTTATCAATGTATAAATCATACAAATGGCTGTATTCTCTAGTTATGTCTTTCTCCTTTATCAAAGCTTAAATCATTTATCACTTTCCTATCTTCTATTTTTTTATATTTAATAAACTATGAATCATTCAGCATGAATTTCCTATATTTCTCCTGAATTAATTTTCAATACACTGTACATAGTCAAACATTGTGTAACTATAGAGTTAGTAGCTTTACTAATGTTATCTGTCCAATGGATCCTCATCAAGCCACTAAACAGCAAATGGTGTACTTTTCGCTGTGGTGATGTGCACAGATGGAAATGGCTCTAGAAGTGGACACAATACAATTGTCTAAATTGTGTAGGATAATCCAGTTGGGAATATCAAACCAGATTTAAATCATGTATCCTTCCATTAAGTTTCGCATGAAGAATTTCGATGAATCCTAGTAAAACTTGGCTTCAGATTCTCTGCTCTCTTCAACTATGCCGTCTCATTTCCCTGCATATTTAAAACTCCATTTTGCATTTCTTATGCCTTATGTATCTTTTAATTCTCTGCTTCAATAGTCTGTATAGCTCGGATTTTAATCTAATTCACCCAGCAGGTTCAGCGATGGTTCAAGTCAGTAGTCCGATTTAGATTCCACCCAATTTTGGTCTCATTGACTTAAATAGATCTGAACCTGCTTGTTCCCTATCTGACAGTTTAGGAGTTTAAAAGTTCATCAGTCTAAATGTATTTCCTGGTCAGAAGAGCATGGAGCTTTCATAATTTAACAAACATGACTCTATCCCTCAGTTAGCATGGGGAAAATGGAAACACCACAATAATTCAGTTGGGTTATGTCAAATTGTTATTTGATGTCAAAGTGAAAATTGTACCTCTATTAATGAAAAAAACAACTTTTCAAAAAGAGTGTTTGCAACTTTTTTGAAGAGAAAAGCAAAACGCATTTGTGTGGATGTGCTATAAAAGCAGAAAATAAGTTATCTTTAATATCAAGTCTTATCATTTAATCTGAAGGTGACTTTTAATATATATAGTGAATCTAACCACATTGAGATTGCAAACAGCAAATGAATGGTTAGGATTTTGTTCACCTCAGTTCAGGAAGGAATATAGTTGGGTTACCAAGAGAATGCCCTGCTGTTCAAATTATGCCGTGGGATCTTTCCACATCCGTCTGATTTTGTACAATTTTTCTTGGTTCATTATCTATCTTGACTTACTGGGGCCTCTGACAATAACTTTAAAAGAACTTATACTTAGATCTGTGGGCATTCTTATTCAGAATCTTCAGACTTGAAATTGCAAGCATCAAATCACCAATTGAATGGCTAAAAACTGCAATTGCTCTAGATCTGAGAAGATTGAACATTGGAATACTGAACAGGTCTGTCAGTTTCTGTGGAGAGGGAAACAAAGTTTAATATTTCAGATGAAAGATTTCAGAACACAATTTTCAAGTTTGAATCAAGTCTTGTACACGAATGACATACCAGTTTCAGTATTAAATGGTATGTCATTGCAAGCTATTATTTCACAATTAAGTATATACTTTGAAAGGCTAATGTCATGTGTCAAAAGTAGAGCAGTGCTCTGACAGTTTATTTGTCAACTTAGTTGAGCTTTCAGTCACACATCTGTCATTAAGACTGTCTATTTCCAGTTCTGTAACATGAAACAATTCCACCAAGAAAATCCTTCAAGCCTACCTCTTTGATGAAGCTTACAGTCATCCATTCTAATATCTTCTTACATGGCTCTATATCATGTTTTGTTTTATCAAAGATACCAAGAACTGCAGATGCTGCAGTCAGAGTCATCACAGTGTGGAGCTGGAGGGACACAGCAGGCCAGGCAGCATCAGAGGAGCAGGAAAGTCAACATTTTGTATCAGGACCCTTCTTCAGAAATGGGGAGGGGGAAGGGAGCTAGGAAATAAATAGAGGCAAAAGGGGTAGGGCTGGAGAAGGTAGGTTGGATGGTGATAGGTGGATGCAGGTAGGGGCTGGTGGGGATTGGTCAGTGGGGTGGGTGGGGCGGATAGGTGGGAGAGAAGATGGACAGGTTGTGTCAGGTCAAGGAGGCAAGAAGGAGGATGGGTGGGGCTGGGGATACGTAGGCGGGATGGTGATAGGTGGATCCAGGTAGCGGGTAGTGAGGATTGGTTGGTGGGAAGGGTGGGGCAGATAGTTGGGAAAGATGATGGACAGATTATGACAGGTCAAGGAGATGGGGATGAGAGGGACGGATGGATGTGGGATGAGGCCAGGGGTGGGGAGATTTTGAAACTGGTGAATTCTATGTTGAGGCCATCGGGTTGTAGGCTCATGGGGCAGAATATGAGGAGTTGCTCCTCCAGTTTCCCGGTGATGTCATTGTGGCACTGGAGACTGCCCAGGATGAACATGTCACCCAGGGAGTGGGAGGGAGAGTTAAAATGGTTAGCGATCGGAAGGTGTTATCAATTATCATGAATATAGCGCAGATGCTCCACGAAACTGTTCCCAAGTCTGTGCTTGGTCTCATCGATGTAGAGGAGGCCACATTGGGAGTAATGGATACTGTAGACCAAGTTGAAGGATGTACAGGTGAACTCCTGTTGGATATGGTAAGTTTGATTTGGATCTTGGATGGAGGTGAGAGGGGAGGTGTAGGGGCTGTTATAGCACCTCCTGAAGTTGTAGAGAAAGGTGCTGAGTGTGGTGAGGTTTAGTGAGGAGTGTGGAGCAGAAGAGGGAGTCGCAGAGTGAGGGGACCCTACAAGAGGCAGATAGGGGTGGGAAGGGAAATATCTCTTTGGTCGTGGAGTCAGATTGAAGGTGATAATGTCTCTGTGTAGCACTTTTGTATATTTTATTTGTTAAATGTTTGATATAAATACAAGTCATCTCTGTATAAATCAGATGCAGAGGAAGACAACTCCATTTTCTGTAGTACCACAGAATCTGGGGTTGTAATATTTGAACAATTTTGAATAATACATAAATTACTTGCTTGGATTCTAACCATTTGAGCATTGAGAATAAGGAATTGGGTGGTAAGAAATGAAATCGACAGTTTAATGATACTTCTTTTTATGGGAAGGAACTTATAAGAATAGCTGCAATAAGGATCTTGTATCTTTTCATCTACAATGCTATATTTTAATTTTAAATTGATTTTCTAATTAATCCTGTACAGACATCAAATGTTGAATCTAGGTGCCATGTTGGTTTCTCATCTAGAGAAGATGAAATAAGAGGATTTGAGGGGAAAATCTCTCATAGCTTTCAGCAGATGGAATGGTTTGAGAGTTTCATGATTTGGAGCATAGACAAACAATATAGTAACAGGTATTTTGAGGTCTAATAAGAGAATGTAATTACTAACCTGCTACTGCCACATGCCCATTTACAGACATAGAGTCATAGTGTTATACAGCATGGAAACAGATCCTTCGGTCCAACTCATCCACCCTGACCAGATATCCTAAAGTAATCTAATACAACTTGCCAGCATTTGGCCCATATTCCTCCCAACCCTTCCTATTCATAAAGCCATCCAGCTACCTTTTAAATGTTGTAGTTGTACCAACCTCCACCACTTCCTCCAGTAGCACTTATAAATAATTCAAGTAAAAATTTAGTTGAGTGTAAAAATGAGTAAATAATGATTATAGATAGCAATATTCTGTTCTGTTTTTATATTCTCTCAATGTCTTCATGTTGTCAAAAGACATGGGCAGCAATCATCCTCCAGGCTTTGCAATCACAGCAACTACAGCTAAGCTCTTTGCTCATGTACTGGTTAAACCAGTTTTCAATGTTGTCTAGCTTCTTGTTTTTCTTTTGCCTTTTGCTCAATCTCTGTTAAATCTTTTCAGTACTGATTAGACACTTCAAACTTCCTGCTTAGTAACTTTGTCTGAAAAGTTCCATTTGACTTCTATGGATATTATTCGGGAGTTGTCCTGTTCTTCTTGCCTCATTCAGGCCTGTGTCAGTTCTTTTCACCTTCCATCTCACCATTAGGACCCAACTGCATATAACGTTCCTTGTACCAAAAAAGGACCCAAGTCATCTCCGTCACTTTGAAATATCTGAGGAAATTTCAAACACACAAAAAAACATGTTTGCCTTGCAAGCATTTTTTTAAATTTCCTGCAACGACTGGCACTTTGAAACAAAATCACATTGCTATCTGCTCAACTTCAGCTAGCAGGCAGAGCTGCTGTAACCAAGGTAACTCATTTTATTGTTCTTAAATGACCTGCAACAAATGCTATCAACCATCAACTCTGGCAGTACGCAGCTGAATACACAGCTAAAACACAGTCTGACTAAAGTAGAGTCAAACAGTCCTATTTATTACATCATGTTCTATTCATCGCATATCCTCTTGTGCGAAGTTGTCTTCAACACCTAAATGGAAAGCAACTCAAAAGTGATAACCATCTCAATTATGTTAGAGCTTCACTGCATAGTAATCTGTAGATGCAATAAATTAGTAACTCCAGCAATCCATGAAGTCCAATATAATCATTGATTTTAACTTCAAGCAGGAAAAATCAGAAACTTGTCCACTGCAATCTTAAAATGGCCTTGGACATCAACTACCAGGGCTCACATTGTAATCTAACATGGTTGGTTGATGGAAGGAAACCCACCCTTATTGACAGGGCAATTTCCATGGTCAACCAGATGCCTATTTGGAGCAGCAATGCACCTGTTAATGCAAGATTTTATCTGCTCCTAGCTCCTCGATAAATGTTGCTGGCAATGGAAAAGGAATGTCAGAAAGGGAAAGGAAACTAAGCTGACTGAGTCACTGGAGAGCCTGAAATAGCAGAGGAAAGAACTAGAAAGAAAATCTTAAGGAAAAGCTCCATGTAGGTCTATCAAGTGGTGTCACAAGTAATCAGCTCCAGGAGAATCAACCTCAGGCCTTGGATAAAATTTTCAATGATTTCACTGAAATAGCAAAATGAGCACAGCTGTGCATTTTCAATAACATCATCTTATTTGTGCCTCCTGCACGCTCTACTGGGTGGTGAGGACAGTGATGGAGGGAAGACATTACAGCAAAGATCCATTACACCACCCCATTTTTATTCTAAACACAAACTCCACGCTCCTTACCATCTTCACAGACCCAAGAGCAGTCTTTTCTCTTGGTAGCCACTGCAGAATGAGATTCTTCCCTAGGATACCTTTTATACATCAAGCCAAATACTTATTTGTCATTCAACACCTCCCCATTCACTGGCATCTTGCTGCTTCTCCTTCTCAGCATTGATAGTACAAACAGAAACCTAAACATCACCTCAGGAAACATGGGGAAGGGACGGAAAGTTGCATTTATAAAGTGGCTTTTACGACCCCAGGACATTTCAAATTGTTTTAGAACCAGTAAATACAATCCGTGGAGTCATGGCATGAAAAAAATCAGCTTCTGCTCACTCATTCTCACTGCTGGCTGCCGTTGTGCTGGCTTAATTTAGTATCTGGCAATTCATCTAATTGCTGCTTATACCACATTGATGTCCATAAACTAATTAGTGTACAAAACCCTTTATGTTGTTCTTTAAGCCAAAACTGCTACCTCTGCATTGTGATATCATTCTGGACTATCTCATGCTTTTGGTACATACACTATACCCAAGACCACTTGCTTCTTAACCTCTAAATATGGATCTTCAAGTCCTTACATACTGTAATGCTTCCTTGCTTACATCTGTGTATAAGAGGTTCTCAAATACAGCTCAAGTGTGGTATCTAACATATCTCTCTCCGAGCATGCTCATTCTCAATTGGTTTCTTCTCTCCTACTGATGTCAGAGATTGTTTTATTCCTTCATGGTATGTGGGTATCACTGGCCAAATCAGCATTTACTAGCCATTCCTAAATGTTAACCACATTATTGTGAGTGTGGAGTCAGATGTAGGCCAGACCAGATAAGGACAGCATTTTCCTTCCATAAAGAATATGAGTGAACCAGATGGGTGTTTCCCTGACAGTTGGCAATGGTTTTATAGTCATCATTAGGCTCTTAATTCCAGATATGTATTGAATTCAAATTTCACCATCCGCCATGGCAGGATTTGTACACAAGTTCAGAACCATTCTGAAGAAGGGTCACTGGACCCAAAATGTTAACTCTGCTTTCTCTGCACAGATGCTGCCAGACCTGCTGAGTTTTTTCCCAGACGTTCCCAATTTTGTTTTTGATATTCAGTATCTACAGTTCTTTATTTTGTTCTTCTTAAAATGGAAATGTGTAACAATTTGAATAGTGGAGTTCATGCTCACTGCCATTGTTCTGCAACAGATGGGCATTGCAAAGAAAAAAATGTCTAATCAAGTTGAAAAATATTACGCCAATTTAACTCTGGAAGTTATCTTTCATTTTGTTGAATGTTTGCTTCGTGATTGAGCTGGTTTGCAGGCTGGAGCAGGGTATGTGACAAAGAACAAAGAACAAAGAAAATTACAGCACAGGAACAGGCCCTTCAGCCCTCCAAGCCTGCGCCGTTCCAGATCCTCTATCTAAACCTGTCGCCTACTTTCCAAGGATCTGTATCCCTCTGCTCCCTGCCCATTCATGTATCTGTCTAGATACATCTTAAATGACGCTATCGTGCCCGCCTCTACCACCTCTGCTGGCAATGCGTTCCAGGCACCCACCACCCTCTGCATAAAGAACTTTCCACACATATCTCCCTTAAACATTTCCCCATGCAAGTGTGGACATGCAAAACTGTTTCTTTTCTGTTGGTGACAAAACGCAGAGACATTCATAGATTATTTAGAGGAATGTCCATGGCCATCCAGAGAAGGAGATGTCCATGTTACCCCTTTATATGCATCTTAATTTCAACTGTAGAGCGAGTTCAAGAGATCAGGCACTTGTTGTTCAGATTAGATATACAGGATATTCTCATTATATTGTCACACCATAAAAATGTTAGCATAAGGTTCTTACGGAGCCAGGAGGCCTTGGTTCAAATCTCACCTGCTCCAGAGGTGTGTAATAATAGCAGGTTTTTTGATAATAATAAGAATAGTAATCAAAGCTAAATGGATTTTAAATATGCTTTCATTTAAATAGCATTGTCTGCTTTGTTTGTTAAACATCTCCAATTGTCTACTAAGCTCTCCAATAGAGTACAAGATGTAATCATGTAAGTCAGACTCAAGGAAATGGCCCACTTGAGTTAACAAGGCTATCTTATTTGTGCTGCTACTATGAAGCTAATGAGTTTTGCAACCCTCACAAATGTTCCATTAAGGACACAGTGGTAATGCCCCTCACGCTGAACCAGGAGACCTAGGTTCAAGTACCATCTGCTCATTAGAAAATATATCACAAATATAGCTGCGAAAAGCTACACAGCTCGTATGGCACAATATTAGTGTCCCTATCTCTGGCCTGGGTTCAAGCCCCATCTGCTCTGGAAGTGCCATAACATGTCTGACCAGATTGATTTTTAAGAAGTAAAATTTCTAAAACACAAATGAGGAAGATATTCTGATGCAATGGTAGCTTCCCTATCTCTGCACCAGAAGGTCAAGGTTAAAGTTTCACTTGTCCTGGAAGTATACCATTAAACATACAAATAAGTTGATTTAAAAATAAATTTAACACACAAATGTTTGATAGCACGTAAGCATTTTGAAGGAACTTCAGCCCCATGCATGAAGAGGTTAATGCAATGCCTGCAAGAGGTGCATATTCTAAATTAACCTAAAGAACCTTAAATGACCCACTGGCACTACGTTAACAGCTGTAGTGGATAGTAATCAACAGCTGAAGTAACATGGTTTAGTCCTCAAAATATAAGACATTTTTTACGAATTGCATCCATTATTTCCCTACAATAAAACTCAATTTGCACTGCACATATAAATACAGATTTACGCAAACATAATACTCTAAAAAGACAGTGATGATATCTTGAAAGATAAAAAGGACACAACCAGAGCAGGATGATCGATTTGCAGCAAAGATTGTTCAATTAAGAAATGATGAAAGCCATCCAGCATTATTGTATTAACATTTCACTGAGGAATCAGACTGAAAGAAAGGTTATTTGCTTCCAGTAAACATTACTCAAGACATCCAGATCAAAGATAGCAAAACATGCAAAGAAAAAGTGAGACCTGCACTACAATGGGGCAAAATGTGCACAACACCCAATTTCAAGGATGAGTGGTCTGTTTCCCCAAGAGCATTGAGAAATATCGGAACTGAAACTGGCTCAAGCTAATTTTGAAATTGCTCCAGCAACTTCTAAAAACTGGTATTGCACTGTTCATTTAGATATGTGAGGCAAATGAGACAGCAATGAGCTGAACTAGTGTCCTGTCTACTCTTTCCCCCAAGGATTGTAGCTTAATAGAGTAAATTATTGCTGAGTATCATATTTTGCCCTGTCATAGGCTGTGCACAGCAAAAGGTAAGGCCCAGCCCACTTACTTATGAATTATTCTGAACTGATTTTTTTTGAATCAAGGCCTCTTGAAGCCCATAAATCCACAACCTTTGAGTAGAAAGCTACACAAGCTTGCCCTTGTTTGTAAGATTTAGAGATCAGTGACATTGATTTTGTATCAGAGCCACAAAATACTCTTATCCTTTGTGTCTCTAAAACAGTTTGTTAACATTAAAAGGTTGGAATTAAAAGATGCATGATCACCAACCCATCAAGGTAATTTGAATCAAATACTGTCAAAACTTCAGAAAACTTTAAATTTAAAAGGGGCCGTTACTGATTTTGGTTGCATTTCATTATCTGTGGTCAGTGCAGCCTTCATATCACACCGGAAAATGAATTTTGTTTAAGAAAAGTAATTCCCATGTGAACATTTGATTTTACAAAAGAAACATTACTGATTTTTTTGAACCGATGTTGTCTGGAATATTTCCTTCATATAAATTGCTTAACCTTCTGCGGTCAGCTGTTTGTTCTGCTAGCAGTAATGCCTAGCGACAAAATGAACATTTTCCATAATTCATACGGAGCTTTTTCTCATTTTTATCAACATTAAAAGAGAATGATTCCAATTATAAAGTCCAATAATGATTGTAAATCCTTTAAAATTGGACCATATAATGCTCCTGGTATGTTTTTGCATCACAGGACCTCAGGCAGAGAGTTTGTGGTTCTGTGGGGCAGAGTGGTCTTGCCAAGATTCTCTGATTGGAGAGGACATTAATTCACATTGGTCTACACCTGAAACCAACTTTCATGGAAGTCATTAATTAAGCCTGAATTTGTTTAAATTGATTTTCATTTAACTTTCTCACTTATAACTATTAATGGCAAAATGGAAAGTGTATAATTAAACGCAGTATGTTTTTCTAAATGTTGTCTATATTGTCATGACATGTTTGCCCTCTTCCATTTGGCAACTACAGATCCATAATTGCACAACAATTAAATGGTTAGAAAATTGTGAGCAGCACATTTTCCCCTTCTAAGATGCGCAGTTTGAAAGTTTTGGGGTATTGTCAATATTGGTAGTGTATTTACAAGTATCAGCTTATCTTTACTAATGCTTTTTGAAAGGAACTTTAAAGGTGGTAGTTTGTTTCTACGTCCTACAGTCAAAGCAGGACAAATCCAACCCAGCCAATTACTACCACAGATTATTCTCTGTCATTAGAAAAGTGATGGAAGGTTTCAGTGCTATTAAACAGCACTTGCTTAGCAATGACCAGTTCACCGATGACCAGAGACAACAAGGTGCAGAGCTGGATGAACACAGCAGGCCAAGCAGCATCATAGGAGCAGAAAGGCTGACGTTTCGGGCCTAGACTCTTCATCAGAAATCGATGACCAGTTCAGCTTCTGCCAGGGCCACTCAGCTCCAGACTTTAATATAGCCTTGGTTCAAACACGGACAAAAAAGTGTTGAATTCCAGAGCTGAAGTGAGGGTGACTGCCCATTACATCAAAGCTTAATTTTACGGTATGGTATCAAGCAACCCATTTGTGACCTCAGATTCTGAAGCAGTCAGTGAACAAATGTTGCAAAACCCAGGTTTTGGATGATAAGTGGCAAAAAACATCATACCAAACAAATGTCAGGCAACGACCATCTCCAATGAAAGAATGTAACCACAATCCATGACATTCAAAGACATTACCATTCCTGAATCCCCCACTATTGAGTTCCTGGGGGTTACAATTCACCAGAAACTATACTAGACTAGCCATGTAAGTACTGCGGCTACAAAAGCAGGTCAGAGGTTAGGAATCCTGCAGTGTGTAATTCACCTTCTAACTCTCCCAAGTCAGCGGTGTGATAGAATACTCCCTACTTGCTGGGTGGGTGCAGCTCTAACAACACTCAAGAAACTTGACACCATCCAGGATGAAGCATCCCACTTGATTGACAACACATCTAAAAATATCCACTCCCTCCATCGCCAATGCCCAGTAGCAGAAATGCAAGATGCACTGCAGAAATTCACCAAGGCTCCTTATACAGCACGTTCCAAACTCATGGCCATTTCCAACTAGAAGGGCAAGAGAGCAAGTACATTGAAACATCACCCTCTGCAAGTTCACCTCTAAGCCACTAACCATCCAGATTTGGAAATATATTGCTTCAGTGTTGTTGGATCAAAATCATAGAATTCCCTCCCTGACAGCATTGTGTGTCTACCTACAGCAGCTCAAGAAGTCAGTACACCATTTTCTCAAGGGAATCTAAGGATGGTCAATAAATACTGGCCTAGCCAGTGATACCCAATCTCAAAATTGTACACAGAAAAAATGCAGTAATCAATTTCACGTAATCAACTAGGAAAGAAGGGACACGGTTACAAACTCATGCTGATTTCAACCTTAAACTTTCCTTGGCACATTCTTCCCAGGTTGAAAAGCCAGACTCTTCAGCTTTTTCCTCAATTTAAGTCCAACATCAGGGATGAACCTCAAGGCATCAGTCTTGCTGCTTCTTAGACTCGAATGTCTGTTTTACAGTGAACTGGATTTAGTCCATAAGGTCTGGTCTTATTTTAAAGCAGTATTTTATAGCTTTCAGCACTAAATTTCAAAATTGATAATCCTGCATCCACATTTTTCCAATTCATTTTCTCAGATGACATCCTCAATTCCATCGGTCCCTCCAAAACTGGTACAATCTGAAATTTAAAAGACTATTGCCAATGATTGAACTGGAAGGAGGGTGACTCGAGATTGTAGAGGTAGTAAGAACTGCCGATGCTGGAGTCAGAGATAACACAGTGTGGAGCTGGAGGTACACAGCAGGCCAGGCAGCATCAGAGGAGCAGGAAAGCTGATGTTTCGGGACGGGACCCTTCTTCAGAAATGAAGAAAGGTCCTGACCCGAAACGTCAGCTTTCCTGCTCCTCTGATGCTGGTTGACTGGAGATTGTGCCAGTTTTAAGATTAGTAAAATAGACCTGACAACATCTATTTCAATGTTGGAGCATTATTTGCCCTACCTAATAACTTTTTCAAAAAATTGCATGAATATAATGTGGATAATTTTCATTGCAGTGTTTAAGTGAAGGAAGGTAATATTGGGAATTTAAGAAAAGCCATCAACTGCTCTGACTATCAGTCTCATTAATCAGATCTAGATAGGGATTTCAATAGCATGAAGTCACAATCATATCACTCTGCTTTCACTCAAGCTCAATTAAATAGAACAGTGATCATATCGGAAGAACAGACTGTTTTCTTTTGATAAAAGATTCCAAGAGAGAAACAAACACTGCACTGACTTTTACCAGAAACGCAACTATGTCATTTTAGGAGAATCCTCTTTGTGAGGCCTATTGAATTGTCATGCTATTTTCTGCAGCTCACCTCATCATGTATACTTCACGTATCTATGACATCTGGCTTGTACTATCCTCTTCTCAGCAATGGCAGAAATACTTACCAGTATTTACCTGAGATTCCTAGCACCGAAGTATTTTTCTTACCAGGTCAAACACTGCCAGTCTGGGGTTGGCTGTCATAATGCATAATGTGGGCAGGTAATGAAAAAAAACAGCTCAGAGGGCACATAGGCGGCACGGCAGACACCTCAAGGGCAAATGCACATTCATAAACGCATTGCTCTACTAGAACCAAGCTACACAAGCTAGCAGTCAGTTTTATCCCACCTGAGAGTCCTGTCCAAGGAAATGCTCCTCTTTCCCCAAATCCAGTTGTACCCTAACATCTTGTTGTTCAACAAAAGTGTATCATATACAGGAAAAGCCTTCAAAATGATTGAAATTTTTCACCTTTATTCATCAACAACAATAGCAAACATAGAAAAACAAACAAAAGCTGCATTTGTTTCATAGAACAGGCTGGAGCTGCTTGCCTTTCAACAGCAAAAATTTACAGTCAGTCAATAAGTGATCACTACATCCAGCTCACATCTATTAGAAACTTGGGTCAATTAAATTCTTTTGTGTTTGTTACATCCAACACTCCTGTGCTCTATCATGCAAAATATGAAGTTTTTCCTGCTGAAAGTCCTCATCTTCCTCCTCAGCATTTGCAGTCACTCTCCCAGCTCTTCAGAGTCCATCTTACCTCCTTGTTGCCTGTGACAGTTGTGTAGAGCACAGCACGGCAGGATTATGCAGCATACAGCCTGTACTGTGCTGCAAAGGTGCCCCCTCCCCCAAGCATTGACTGAAGCATCGGAACCTCATCTTCAGCTGGCATCTCATCTGCTCCATAATGGCCCTGTTTAAGAACAGGCAGCACTGCATCTACCCTCTGCATCAGTTGTGTAATGGAGTTATCAGATATAGTTGATGAGGGTAACCCTTTCACAGCAACCAACCATGTGAAACATTCAGCTCTTGAAACAAAGAAGGAACATAAGCGTTCTCAAAGATATTGATATCATGATACCTTTCAGGTTGTCTGGCACAAACTTCCAAGATGTGGTACCGATGGTAACAGACAACTTGAACGTTGATGGGATGGAACTATTTTCTGTTGAAGCAATCAGCTGCATTATGATATAGCACTCTCAATACAATGGGCATACAGCCTTCAGTGCCCTTCACCTTTGTTGACAAAGAACACAGCCCAAACTATCGCACTTACCTGGTCTTGGGGAAACAAAGTGAAGCAGCATGAGCTGGTATAAATTACATTAAATACAGCCATGATATATATTTGTGGGTCAAGAGTGGAGAGATCCCACACATATCCGAGTGGATCCTTGGAAGCAGCCAGTTGAATAAAAGTCTACCACAGCTGTCATGTTGATGGCCACTAGGATAGAATGCATACCCACCCCTTCAGGTCCCAGGTCCACTCCAGCAGTTCTGTGATGGTGTCCCAGGACATCCTCAGGTCTGCAGCAAACCTGCATCCTATACATCTGGAGGAAGGAAGTCAGAATTTACATCACTCACAAATGGCAACTTAATGTACTTCTCCAAACGTTAGGACAAAGAAGTCCATGGGATGCTTCTACACAGTCTTTTGAGATAGGGATGTAATTCTGATGAATGCAGCAGGAGCCATGCCACAGAAATACAGCAGGAGACTGTTGGTGCTAATTAATTATTGATAACTAGCCCAGCCACCCATACCCCCATCACCCAAGCAAAGTAACATTGCACATAAAAGCATCTTGGTGAATATTTACAGTTCAAGGTGAGAGGAAGTCAGCTCCATGTCCTTGTGTGGCCTGTGAGATCTTGAATTGTCTTTGTGAATTGTGGGCAACAGCAGCTACTTTTAAGGTGACCTGCGATTACTTTAGCTTTGCAAAGATGACAAGGATCAATCCGCAATGAACACCAACATGGTCAAGATGGCTTGTGACCAGGGCTTGTATTCTACATGGTTGGGCACTGCATGCATTTCACATGCAGGGTACAGTAATTGGGATGACTTCTATACTGCATAAATGCCTAATTAATGTAATTGCTCCTTGAATGGCCTCACATCACTCACAAGTAGAGTCTGCCTGCTCAGACAGAAAAACAAACACTTACTCTGCCCACTGTCAGTGTGTGATGGCAACCATTCCCCACTTCCATTGTGCATTTATGATTCACATGAGAATGGAAGGCAACACAAGTCGTGCTTACAGAATGAGTCTCAGACTCAGTTGAAAATGAAGGGACATGTCCTGAACCTCCACGTTTCTTTCGTCCCTGCACGGTCTACTGAGCCCATTATTACTGAGCTTCCACACATTCCTACACACCTCTTGATTTACAACTTCACCCCCCAACATTACCCAGATCTACAAATTAGTCACGTCAACATTGTGCCGCAATGTATTTCAGTCGAGGACCGGGTGATTGTGACCATCAATGAGACCCTCCTGCAGTAGCTCATGTCCTTAAATGTGCTTTCATCTCCCCTCCCTGCAAATTACACATTGAGTTTTCCCCCTTCACAATTATTCCTTCTGCATCCCAGCCTGTTGCCTCCAATCCCTCGAACTGACTTTCTAAACTTCCCTACAATAGTGGCAGCTCCTAATAACTACACTTCATTTTCTACCCAGATTGACACATTTCCCACAAGTCAACCCTGACCCCCTCTCTTCCTTCCTACAAAAGTGATAGGGTACCCCTTGTCCCCACCTACCACCAACATCCACATCCAGGGGATCATTAGATGTTATTTCTGCCACCTCCAGTGAGATGCCACCACCATACACATATCCTACTCCCCACGCCCACCCCCACCCCCCACCTCCCCACAACCCCCCCCCACCTCCCCCCCAACCCCCGCCTCCCTTGTCAGCATTCTGCAAGGACCGTTCCCTCCAGGACACCCTGGTCCACTCCTCCTTCACTCCCAATAGCCCACAGCCTCACAGCACCTTCCCCTGCAACTGCAGTAGGTGTAACACCTGCCTGTTTACTTCTTCCCTCCTCAGTATCCAAGGGCATAAACACAGCTTCCAGGTGAAGCAGCACTTTACCTGCACTTCACTCAATCTAGTCTACTGCACTGGCTCCTCACAATGTGGTCTCCTCTACACTGGGAAAATGACCACTTTGCAGAACACCTACATTCTGTCCGCAAAAAAGACTCTGAGCTTCCAGTTTCCTGTGTCTTCAGCACAACACTGTGTTCTCTGGCCAACAAATTTGTCTCTAGCTTGCTGCAGTGCTCCAGCAAAACTCAGCACAAGATGGAAGAACAGCACCTCACTTTTCATTTGGGAACTCTACAGCCTTCTGGACTCAATCTCAAGTTCAACAATTTTAGGGCTTGAGGCACTTTCTCCCATTGCCTTATCCCAAACCCCACATAACAGCCTTGTTATCACATGGTCTGCTATTACACACAAACCATTGTGAGCCACTAATAATCCCCATTAGTAGCTTTTCATTCTCCTAGGCTGATTGTTATCTGCTCCTTTGGTCTGTACAACTGTTCTTCTCTCCCTTTGGACTCTATCTTCACCTATCATTTACTTCTTACACCCTCCATGCCACCCTATCTTCTGCATAAATACCAACTTTGTCCTAGCTACCATCAGTTTCTGAGGAAGGGTCACTGGACCCAAAACATTAACTCTGATTTCTCTCCACACATGCTGCCAGACCTGTAGAGCTTTTCTGGAAATTTCTGGTTTTGTTTGTGACCCTTGACTTTCATTAAGCTGACAGGACTGACCGTGGCCCACCTTTGGCCTATATGGACAGACAGACTGATGGGTGTCCAGGCCCCAAACTGATCACTGTGCAGGTCCCCAGCTGACTTCCTGCAACTCCACATAAAGGCTGCACCATATCTTCTGAATTGACCCTGGACGGGAATGATACAGAATCCCTTATGCTGACTACCTCAAGCAGCTGATTGACCATGTCCAAGTCTCTGGAATGATTTCGGACCATTCCCTTGACTTAACGTGTCAGGACCCCTGACTGAAAGCTGTCTTCCTTGGTCTGAATGAGGACTACACCCCTTCGACTTGAGACATGGCCATTTGGTTAAAGCACATTCAGTGTGTTTGCTGCTGGCCATGGTGCAGTGTAACATTGATATGTAACAACAGTATTGTTGTAAAGCTCTAAGATGAACCTAGTTGAATCCATGAATTGGGATGCCTAACCCTGACTGCAAATTGTCTTGGCAGCAGCATTACAATGAAGGTGTGGGTGCACTCCAAAGTTCAGAAGTGCAGAACTGTATTGTTCATGGGTTGGGTATGTGGCTTTAGGATGCAGAGAGGCTGGTATGTGTCTGATGCCAACCTCAATAGACAGGAGGTGCAAGTAATCACTGCCCATGGAACATGCCCTGAGATGTTGGTGATTGTTGTCCAAATGGAAGCCTGGAAGAGCAAGCAGCAAGCTGGAATAGTCAGAAACCTGCTCTGACTTTTCTGTTGGCAATTATCGTCATCTACTTTCTATCCAGCATGTGGGAGAATAGGAAATTGCATATCAATGAGAAGATTAGGAACTAATGACATGGTAATATATGCAAATAGAAGCAAATAGGCCTCTCATCACTCACTGGTGAGATTTTGTCTCACCATTCAAAACCTGGTTGCAGAATCTGACTTTCTTTTCTTGACGTCCGAACATGCCATAATTTCCCAACTGACTATCCAATTGTTCAGGGCTGGGAATATTCCTTTCATTATTTGCTGGAGATTCGCCAGAAATTAAAACTGATGCTGGTTGTTATGCAAGATGGAGCTTTAATGAAATTATACTGCAACCACTTCTGTATCCAGTTGAAACCCTTCACATAGGAGCAGGCAGAACAAAGGTCAGCAGTCACAGTATTGGCCTTGTGAAGTTGTTTTACATTTAATATTGCTCGGATCACTTAAAGTTTGAAGGTAAGATAAATTTATTTCCAGTTTATGGACATACCTGGAGTGGTTTCTCTGAAAAAGGTGATTGAAACTTTACTGTGGGTATTGATTTTGTTTTAATAAGTTATCCTCTAAATCACATGACTGGTGATAATTGCTTGCTTTGCTGTGGAATGTTCTGAGACTGTTTAAACAGAGCCTGACTTGGAATGGCTCTTGTTTAATCTGATTAAGTTGGAGGGAAGCCTGCTTAGAACAAGCTGAATTGGGAGAAAACACACTATGAAAAAGCTGCTTAGCTAATCTCAAGGGTCTGTTTCCATGCTGTACATGTTATGACTCTGACTCTCTGTTCAGGGTGAAACCTATTCAATCCTGTGGAAGAGTGACTGAACAAACATCTAAAGATTGTATTTCTTGAGTAATCTGTGTCTGCAAGATTTCAGAGATAACTGTGTATGATTGGTGACTTAACTGCATGCATTAGAACATCGGAACAACAGACTCTGGAACACCCGATACTTTTTCCTTTTGCCCATTGACTAAAATATTTTTGGTTCAGAAAGCCAATCTTTGCAGAGAATTTTTTTATTCTCTCTTTTTCCTAATGCATGTGTGTGTGTTTTAGGGAGTTTTGAGATAAGCATCAATACTTTGAGGTGGTGATAGCCTACCAGTATTATCATGAGACTATTCATCCAGAAACCCAGGTACTGTTCGGGGGACAAAAACAGCAGTTGCTGGAAAAGCTCAGCAGGTCTGGCAGCATCTGTGCAGAGAAATCAGAGCTAACTCAGTTCTGAGGACAGGTCACCAGACCTGAAACGTTAATGCCAGACCTGTTGAGCTTTTCCAGCAATTTCTGTTTTTGTTTCTGATTAATAGCATCTGCAGTTCTTTCAGTTTTCATGTAATGTTCCAGGGTCCTGGCTTTGAATATTGCCATGGGAGATAATGGGATTGAATACAATTTTAAAAAAAACTGGAATTAAGAGTATAATGGTGACTATGAAACCATTGTTGATTGTCAGGAAAAACCCATGTAGCTCAATAATGTCCTTTAGCGATGGAAATTGCTGGCCTACCTGTAACTCCAGGTCCACAGCAATGTGGTTGACTCTTAACTAGCTCTTGGGCAATCAGGGATGGGCAATAATTGTTGGCCTGGCCAGTGACACCTGCGTCCCATGAATAAAAGAAATACTATTGACTGCATATGTTAACATATTATTGCTCCATTGTTGACTTGATAATAGAGCATAATTGGGTTTATGAAGAAACTCCTGATTGATTTCTTTTGTTTAAACCCTGATATGAAGGATTTAATTGGTCATCTTGGCAACTGAATAAAGAACTTTTAGTTTATGATGTGACCTATAGAGTAGAGGAATAGAGGGATATTGCATTCCTCCTGCAGTGGTTGTAGCAGGTGGCACCAAGATTTGCCTATAGTCACTGCTCTGTAAAAAAAAACTGCTGTAAGAAGACATTGAGAAAATCCAATTAAAAAGACATTGGAAAAGCACGTTAAAAATGTCTTTGAAAAATCATACCTCTAGTGGACATAGTAAATTCTACAAAATTAAAATTTTAAACATATCCCAAATTAATTTTTAAGTATGATAATTTTTGTTAGATAAATCATTTTAAAATGTCTGATAAGACACAGTTAAAAAGTAATAGATTTTAACAAGTGTTCTAAAGATCTCATGTTGAAAAATCATTTCATTATAACTCTTAAAATGGTGTGGGTTTCCATTAATTAAAGTAGTTAATTGTTGTGACCAGGTGAGGGGAGGTGAATGATCCCAATCCTTGTTGGAGCCAGTTAAGAGTAAACCACTTTGCTGTCTGGAGTCACATGTAGGTCAGACCAGGTAGGGTCAGCAGTTTCCTTCCCTGAAGGGCATTAGTGAATCAGATGGATTTTTCCTGACAATCATCAATGGTTTCATGGTCACCATTGTACTCTTAATTTTAAACCCCTCATTTGGCCACAATAAAGATTCTGACTTAATAGGAACTGCAGATGCTGAAGAAGGGGCTGCCTTTCTGAAGGAGGGTCTAGGCCTGAAACGTCAGCTTTCCTGCTCCTCTGATGCTGCTTGGCCTGCTGTGTTCATCCAGCTCTACACCTTGTTATCTCAGATTCTCCAGCATCTGCAGTTCCTACTATCTCTGAAACAATTTTAACCCCACTGCGAAGCCTCTTCTAAGGATGCCTACCTTGAAGAAGTTACCCTCCTCCCTCCGGAAAGACGTCAGTGGATCTCTCTCCCACTGCAACTCTCTTGGATTTTCTGAACAAGTGTCTAGGCCCGAAACATCAGCTTTCCTGCTCCTCTGATGCTGGTTGGCCTGCTATGTTCATCTAGCTCTACACCTTGTTATCAAAGATTCTGACTGTAATTTTTAACACAAATCTATCAGACTTCAATTGTAACATAGTACCCCGGTTCCAAAATGAAAGAATCTACTACAAGCTTATTTTGAATGAAAAAAAGAGGAAAAAAAGAAATCAAAATACGTAGCGGTACTTAAAGATTCCAGAATCTCAACAAATATAGAGCTAATATTACTTTTACAAGTTCCTGAGATGTCAGCACCTGACATTTATAGCCCCAATTTGGATGATAATTACCTGTATTTTTGTTAAGCAGCCTAATTCAGGAAACGTCCTCCTATAAATTTAAGCAAAACATAACTTAGCTCTGAACAATGTTCTTTACAATGTTGTTATTCAATTGAAATGATAGCACAGGGATTTGACTCTACCTGTGTAGCTGCTTGATCATCCAATTCAGAGATCATTTTTCTTCTGTCAATGAAGCACCTCTGCTACACAGTTGAACATTTCCTACTTAACATGAGAGATTTATGGTTTGAAGTCCAAAATCACAACCAGCATCCCTCACTCAGATAATTGGTTTTCTGTTATTTGCAGAAAGGTCCACACATCCATCAAGATAAATTCAGCATCTCCCATGGTTACTAGATGACAACATACTTTTAGGTTGTAAAATAACAGCATAGATGAGCATTTTATTGTGTTATATGACAAAATTCAATATTTTATTGAGCTAAGCACTGCTAGATGCAACTATAGAAACCTGCATTGAAATGTGAAGTATAATAAATCCAAATTAAATAACTAACCCTCAATGTCACATATCATGACATTTTTACTAAATATATTTTTTCTTGTAGTTTAATTGAGCAAGGTAACTTTCAAGCTTTTCTGTAATTTTTCCAACCATACATGAAATGGTTCTGCATTAATTAACTTTGAGAAAGTGGTGGTGAGCTGTTTTCTTAATCTGCTGCAATCCATGTAGTGCAGATACAGCCACAGTGGTGGGAAGGAAGAAATTCTAGTTGTTGATGCAGCGTCAGTGAAGGCGCAGAAATATAGTTGCAAGTCAGGATGGTGTGAGTCTTGGAGGATAACTTCCAAGCGATGGTGTCCCCCTACATTTGCTGCCCATTCCACAGTATACTACCAGCCACCACCTCAGCACAATTCCAGCCCAACATGTCTTTGAAAAGTCCCCATCTGATAGTTAGGAACCAACAAATTTACCAGTGCAGATGAAATCCCTGCTGAAATACACAGATACGGCAGAGATGCACTCACGGTATAAATACGTAAGCTTACCTCCCTCATCTGGAAGAAACAGAGTAGATCAGCAGATTACCAAGATGCCATAACTGTGAGTATCATCAAGAAAGGAGATAATATCAGTTGTGGTAAGCACAGAAGGTTTTCCTGCTATCGGCCACAGGTAGGATAATTGCAAAAATACTCAACATCGCAGTGAATCACAGAATCACATAAGTGACACTTGCAGACAGAGGCCAATCATGGACTGCACCAGTTCAAGATGGTAGCTTACCACCACCTTCACAAGGACAACTAGGGATGGACAATAAGTGCTGGCCAGCCAGTGACACCCATGTTGCACGAGTGAATTTTTTAAAAAAAAAGCCCATCATGCCTGTATCGGTTTGTTAAATGTGCATCATTACCTAGTCCCGTTCTCTTGGTTTTCCCCATACCATTGTATATTATTTTTATCCAAACAATCATCTAAAGCTCTCTTGGATTGAATTTGAACTTGCATCTACCACAACTCCAAGTAATGCATTCCATACCCTAATTACTCACTAAGTGCAAAAGATTTTCCTCACTTCGCCCTTGATTCTTTTGTAGGTCATTTTAAATCTATAACCTCTTATTCTTGTTCTGTCTACAAGTGGGAACAGTTTCTCCCCATCTATTCTATCCATCCATTTTGAAAATGTCTATCAGATCTCCTCTTAACTTTCTTCCCTCCAAAGAGAACAGACCCAACTTCTTCAATCTATCTCTTAACTGAAGTTCCTCATTGCTGGAACCCTTCTTGTAAATCATTTCTGCACTCTCTCAGATGTGTTCACATCATTCCTATAATGTGGTGCCCAGAACTGTACACAATACCTCAGATGAGGTTAAGCAGGCATCTTATACAAGGTCAACATGACCTCCCTGTTCTTGTACTCTATGGCTGAAGGACTCTGACTGGAGTCACAATATGGATTCTGTCCATCAAGTGACACTGTGGACATGGCCTTCACCACAAGAAAAACCCAGCAAGTAGCAGCAACCTATATGTATAACCTTCTTTGACCTCTCAAAGGTCTTTAATTCTGTCAACCAGGAGGGATTATGGAGCATTCTCCTGAAATTTAACTGCCTGCAGAAATTCATCACCATTCTCTGTTCACTGCATGACAACATGCAAGCTGTGATTCTTACCACTAAAGCCATTACAGACCCAACATACGAATAAACTAGGGTCAAGCAAGGAAATGCCATCGCACCACTGTTCTCCTCCATTGTCCTATCCACAACACACTACCCACGTACATGATGCTTCCCATTGTAGTGGAGTTGCTCTGTAGGAAGAGCAGGAAACTGTTCAGCCACATACATCTTCTTTTGATATAGGTATGATATGGGTGGAGAGTTTTACCCCTGAAGCCTAATTTTTGGTCTTTGATACCATACTTGGTCAGATACTCTCTTGATGCCAAAAGCAGTCACCTTCACCTCACTTCTTGAATCCTGCTCTTTAGTCCATGCTTGGACCAAGTTTGTAATGAGGGCTTCATCCAAGCAGTCCTGGAAGATTCCAAATTGAGCATTGATGTATGTGGGAGTAAGTGTGACTTGAACCCAGAGATAGGGACAATACCACTGAGCCATAAGAGCCCTAAATTCTCACTAGTGTGTACTTCTTCAATATTGAGCTCAATTACAGTTAACTCTGTTGATACAATCATTCAAAAAGGGCAGCTCGTGTGGTTGTAGATTTTTCTCTTGATGATCAACCAAGCCACTTCCTTGAGATGTCAGTACCTCTCTACAGTGCTGACCTTTTGCCAGAGTGAAGGTCTTGATCAACCGTTTTTCAGAGGTGGGGTAAGTTTATTCTATTGACAAGCCATACTGTCCTATGAATTTTCTTATAAAAGCCAAACACCCAATTATGTGCTGCCTTCACTAAAACCAGGATTAGAATCTATTCATCATTCTTTCAGTTTCTCCAGTAATTTTCCACTGTGTGAAACTCCATATGGTCAATCATGCAGATAAAATATTTTTATTTGTTGGAACACTGTGGTTCACTTTAGCTCAGTTCAAGGCTAATCTTTATGAACTCAAGCATTAGTGTCTCTGGTTGGTTCATATAATCACTGTTGTTCCCCTTGATAGTACCCACCTATTTTCCCAAATCATGCAAGTTTATTGTCAAGCTGAAAATTGTGTCTTTGTTTTTGCCCTATCAGGTTCAAAATAAGTGTCTCTGAGGTGCCATGGACCATCAGCAGCAGTAGAAGTATAATCAACCAAATCTGTAACCTCATGGCTCAGCATATCTTTCAATCTACTGTTACCAAGCAAAGGACCAATCCTAGTTCAATGAGGAGTGTGGAAGATGATGTCAAATGCAGTATCAGATATAATTACAAATAAGATGAAGCCAAAACATGGAACTTCAGGAATGCTAAACTGAGGGAACAGCAGATTCTGTGTACTGCTAAATAATCTCACAATCAATGGCTCTTTTTCAAAGCTCTGCAGTTTTACAACAGCCAGAATCAGTGGTGACTAATGAAAAACGAAAGTTTGAGGCAAGTCCCAAATTATTCTTGTCCCCCATGATGGCAGATCCCAAGGTGCGAGTGCAAAAGACAAAGCTGAATTGTTTGCAATCACCTTCAACCAGAAATGCAAAGAGAATGATTTATCTTGCCTCCTTCTGAGGTCCCCACTGTCACAGAAGCCAATCATCAGGCAATTGATTTAACTTAATTTATATCAAGAGATGGCTAAATGCACTGGGTAGAACAAAAGTTATGAGCTGATCAACATGCCATCTGTAATCTTGAAGACTTGTGCTCCAGAAGCAGACGTGCATCTAACCAAGCCATTCTCAACAATGATAGTACTGGCATCTACCTAACAAAGTGAAAAACTACCCTCGTATCTACCTCCATGTCCTCAAAAAACTGAGGAAAATTGCCACTATACTAGTCTATGACCAATCATCAGCAAGTGTTAAAGATGTCATCAACAGAAAAATGAGATAATACTTACTCACAAATAATTTAATAATAATAAGGGCAGCACAGTGGCTCAGTGGTTAGTACTGTTGCCTCACAGCACCTGGGTTCGATTCCAGCCTCGGGCAACTGTCTGTGTGGAGTTTGCATATTCTCCCCGCGTCTGCGTGGGTTTCCTCCGGATGTTCCGGTTTCCTCCGGATGTTCCAGTTTCCTCCCACAGTCCAAAGATGTGCAAATTAGATAGATTGGCTATGCTAAATTGCCCATCGTGTCTAGGGTGGGAAATGCAGAGGTAGGGTAGGGGGTGCATCTGGGTGGGATGCTCTTCGGAGGGTCAGTGTACTCAATGGGCTGAATGGCCTGCTTCCACACTGTGGAGATTCTATGAATTTACTGTCCAATTCCCAGATTGGGATCTACCAGTACCACTTGACTGCATCCCTCATTAAAGTCTTGTGCAAATATGGACAAAATGGCTACATTCCTAAATACAGTCAAAATAACAGACCTTAACATCATGCAGCAAACATCCAAGCATGGTATCAAGCACCCCTGGCAACAATGAAGTCAATGGGTAGAAGAGGGAAAATTCTCCACTGACTGGACTCAAATCCAGCAGAATGGAAGATAATTGTAGCTGTTGGAGGCCAACCACTTTGGAACATTATTTAGCGATTGCTGAAGGTAATATCCTAGGCCCAACTGCCCTCAGTTGCATTATTAATGACCTTCGTTTCAATGTAAGGTCAGAAGTAGGGACTCTCGTTGATGATTGAAGTGCTCAGTTCAATATTTGAGTGCAGTTAAACCAAGACAACATCCACGCCTGACTTGATAAGTGGCAAGTAACGTTCATGCCACATAAATATAAGACAAAGACCATCAAAAATAAAAGTAAGTCTTGCCACCTGCCCTTGCCATCCAGTGGTATTACCATCATTAGCTACCCCATCATCAGCATCTTGGATCACTATTGTCCAAAACCTGACTAAGCCAGCCATTTAAATACTGTCATACAACAGCAGTGAGAGGCTGGATATTCTCTAGGTAGTGGCTCACCCAGGCCTGTGCACCATCTACAAGGCACAAATCAATACTGAGATGGAATACTGTCCAATTGCATCAACATTCAAGTAGGTTAAAGCAGCCCACTTTTAACATCTAAAACATTCACCCCTCTCCACCATCGGTACACAGTAATTGCAGTGTGCACCTTTTACAAAATGGTACTGCACCAACTCACCAGGTCTCCTTCAAAGGACCTCCCAAATCATTAGCACTCATTATCGAGATCAAGAAAGGGTAGCAACAGCGTGGAAACACTGGCATCTCTAAGTTCCCTTTCAGCCTGCACACCATTCTGAGTTATAAATACATTTTTTGCTTCCGTGTTGGTGGATCTACCTATCTAACAGCATTGAGGGTATACTTACATCAGACAACATGCAATGGTTTGTGAAGGTAGGTCACCAGCACCTTTTCAAAGACAATTTTTAGGGATAGACAACAAATGCTGTCCTCATTCGCAACGTCCATCCCCACCATGAATTGCCACATTGAGTATTGAAGAGAGGAAATCTGCGTACCGATGGTGGAGAGGGGTGTAATGGTTGACTGTTCCCTTGCCCTGTTGTATATACTTTCTCCTGTATGAACTCAGTCTCTTATGACTGACGTGTTTAATGTTTCATGAGAATCATGTTAAAATAATTGTTTCTCTTCACAGACTTTTTAAATAAATGATTATTATTATTCAATTAAAATATTGTTATCTCAAGTAATGCATTTTTTGTCATTGAAATTCTCTGGGCAGCCAGTCGTGGATTCACTCATACTAAGTCTCTTAAATTTATAGAATAGCTTACAGTAACTTAAATAAACAATTCATGATGATATTCCTTGGTTATCTTTATTGTCCCTAACCAACAAGGCCTAAAATATTTACTGCAGCATCAGCTGAGTTAACGCTTTGATCTGCAATACATGCTTAATGTATATTGTGAAACTCTGTAAAAATATAGCAAACATTTTATTTGCTTTGTTCTGTGTAATGCACAGTGGATATTAATGTAATTTGAAATGTAATGTAACAAACTTTACAAAACTTCCACCAAATCTTTTAACTAAAGTGAAAGAAGGGGAAACAATTGGCATAGTGGTAATGGCACTGGACCAGTAATCAAGGACCCCAGGCTAATGCTCTGTGATCATGGGTTTGAATCTATAGAAGATGAAATTTGAATTCAATTAAAACTGGAATTAAAATCTAGATTAATAGTGACCAAGTAACCATTGACAAAAAAATCCATTTGGTTCACTAATGGCCTTTTATGGAAGGAATTCTGCTGTCCTTATTTGACCTGGCCCACATTGACTCCAGACCCACTAGCAATGTGGTTGACTCCTAACTGTCCTTTACCTAACCATAATTATCCTGAGTTTATGGGGCAATTAAGCGGTCAGCAACAAATGCTAGCTTTGACCGTAATGCCCACATCCCGTACAAGAATAAAGATAAAAACAGAAGAGCAGATGGACAAATTGTCAAAGGAGAATGGCTGAAATAGAACAGATTGAAATATAAGAAACAGGACCTACTGCTGGAGATGTGCAGCAAAACTCCAGAACCACCCTTTGGCAGTTTAATTCCTTGTAGGTTCCGTGAATTGTACTGAAATACTTGTTAAAAAATAAAAATTGAGAGCCTTCCATGTGGTCCTAAAGTAGACATGCTGTGTTAAGTAGCAATACATTCATTCAGTATAGTATAGTGTCGATGTTGTTCTGCATAGTATTTGCAATGAACACAATGGATTGTTCATCTGAAATATACTTATCTGTTTTAATGTAAGTTGTTAACTTCTTTGTTGAAAATGGTTTAGTGCCTTCTTTAAAACAAAAGCATAATAATTTTCAAAGTGTTAATTTGTTCTGAAGAAGAGTCATACTAGACTTGAAACATTAACTCTCTTCTTGTCTCCACAGACGTTGCCATGCCTGTTTAGTAACTCCAGTGGTTGCTATTTGTTTCAGATTACCAGTATTTGAAGTATTTTTCTTTTATGAGTGTTGATTTTTTTTGTTACATGGACCACACAGGGCAATTTCGTTCCCAAAGGGTTTTCCATTTCAATAATGCTTTCAGGTAATGAACTGAGAGATAACTAATAAGGGAAGAAGACATAAGAGGACTTCCGGTTGGAATCCTACTGCACTCTCAGGTATCTACCTCATATTCACTGTGTCCTTGTGTCACTGGCAGAAAACTGTAAATATTTACTTAATGACTCAGTTAGAGAATTGCATTCTCCAGGGTATCTTGAAAGAAAAGGCGAGAAAAATAGAAGCTAAAAAGTTGAGATTTTTAATTTAAGTACAATGAACTCATCAGAATAACAGCTCATTCTGGCAATGTATGGGACGACTTGAAATACCAAAGTTTATCAGTGTGGTCTTGTCACAATCTAGGGAATTTTCAAAGCGTGCTGAGAGACAAAATAGAACAATATTATCTCTGAAATCAGACAAATCAGATGACGGTGGAGTTCATCTAAAATCAACTCTGATATTCTTGGTCAGATATTGACCAAGCCATGATATTGATTCTCTTGTATTGCTCTCATCAGCATGTCTAAAATACATTGTTTGATTTGTATGTAGTTGAAATGAAACATATTCTGGATCCTGAACCAATCAAGCAGACAATGTGGCAAGTTACTGGTCTGTTCTTTATCTTCAGAGATTCAATGCACAAGTGATTGCTAAATGAGGCTGTACATTGTCAGGGGTTTAAATATAGAATAACAGGTGTCTGGGACAACAAGGTTGTAATGTAATCAAAGGTTTTAATGTCAACAAATGATGCCCAAGCTCACATGCAAGAAGGCAGGTTCAGTAGTTTAGAAATAACAAATGAAAATTGTATCCCTTCTTTGTATGTCACTTCCCAGTATCTCGAAAAGCAAACGCTCAAAGCACCAGACCAGTATTGCTAATGCTGTCTGTGCAAGACTCTGCGAATCCACCAGGAAGACAGATGCACCAGCGCCAGCATCCTCAACCAGGCCAACAGGCCCAACATCGAGGCACTGACCACCCTTGATCAGCTGCGATGGGCTGGGCATGTCGTCCACATGACTGACATAAGGCTCATAAGCAGGTACTCTACTCCCAGCTTCAAAATGGCAGGTGAGCCTCAGGTGAACAGAAGAAGCACTTCAGGGATGCCCTCAAGGCATCGCTGGTGTACTGGCATTCCCACCAACACCTGGGAGTCACTGGCCCATGGCCGTCCAACGTGGAGACTTGCTGTTGGGAAAAAGTGGAAGCTAGGCTAAAACAGCATAAGGAGCGCGCTGCCACACCAACACCCCACCTACCCCTTTCCATGACCACCTCTTGCCCCAATTGTGGCAGAGTCTGCAGGAGCTGCATTGGTCTGTACAGTCACCTATGGACTCACTCTGAGAATGGGAGAGAGTCATCTTTGTCTGCAAGGGACCACCAGTGATGGTGACCTCTTTAAAAAAAAAGACTGTATCCTTTGTTAAAAATATGAACTAATTTAATACAATCTATAGCTAACATAACATGTAATATGGAATATATGCCAAGGCATTATAAACAATAAGTTTCAGTGGCTTTTCAATATCATTTCAACACTGAGACCATTTATGCCCTTGAAATTTAGGTTAGTTTATGTCATTCTGCATAATGTTTACAGGTGGTACTTCTGAAGAGCCAATTTATTCTGACACAGCTATCTTTTAATGCCAGTGGATGTGAGTAATTTAGGGTGATAAGACTTTACACAGAATACATAAATCTGATTTTCCATAATGTTTCAATTTTTATAGAAATTAGCCACAGATCGGAAAAAATATGTTGCATAAACATACTGACAATTCTTGAAATATTAATTTTAAACATAATAGCAAAATACTTTAAAACCAAATGTTAGCACCCTCTGTTGGTGCAATTTGGATCCTGTTGCAAGTGAAAGAAAGTATTGGTCCAAAGAGGATTGACTGTACTTTTCTGTTCATTTCTGGCTTCCTTTGACATCTAAGCTATAAATGACGTCATGGACCTGTTATTAAAACTAATGAAGAACAGCATTGTATCAAATGTAATTAGTGTACAAGTACTGTACTTTTTGTTTCTTTTTCCAAATGGAAGAGGCAATTATTTATTAGTCATCTTTACCAAACAATATTTAACCCTTTGTAAATTGAATTTTCTAAATCTTCAGTTTTATAACAAATATTCTGAACATAACTGATGATGAATACTATCAAGTCTAATCTAGTCAAGTCTCAGGATCTAGTCCAGAGACATTGAAAGAACTATGGAAAATTCTTACTTCATACTTTGTTAACAACCTTGATGGACATCGTAGATCTTGGATACCAAAGATGAATCTAAGGGTCAGAGTGATTCTTCCCGTGTTTTATATTTTTCTCCCATTGTGACATAACAAGAGGTAAGCTATAACACCAGGAAATGAATATCATGCTTTGGACTGGATCATTGGGAACAATTGCCGTGCAGTGGTCAAGAATTCTTGCACATCTCACAGTTGTCAAATAAAGTGCAGTAAAATAAAACAAAGAACTGCAGATACTGGAAGTCTGAAACAAAGCCAGCAATTGTTGGAGAAACTCAGCAGGTCTGGCAGCATCTGTGGAGAATCATAGAGTCATACAGCATGGAAACAGACACTTCGGTCCAAACAGTCCATGCTGAACATAATCCCAAACTAAACTAGTCTCACCTGCCTGCTCCTGGCTCATATCCCTCCAAACCTTTCCTATTCATGTACTTAGCCAAATATCTTTAAATGTTGTAATTGTACAGTTAACATTTTTTGAGTCCAGTCACCCTTCAATAAAACTGTGACTTTGATGCCAGTTTCCTCTCTCCAAACCATTCTGGTATGGCTCCAATGAGTAAGTTATAAAGAATATGTGTATTTCCCACAGAGTGCACACTTTTGTTGCAAATATCTAGTTCATGGCTCACGTGTTTTAAAGTATAACTTTTGATTTTGGGAATTAAAGTTTTAACTGTAGAAAATGCGATAAATTCAGTTAAAGCAAGTCTGAAGTCTATTGCGCTTCAAAAGTTAGGGCCTTTGCAAATGGTGAACTTAGTCAGCTAAAGAACTGAACGTGTGATGTCTACAATCCTTGCAGTTAGGACACTTAAGGCAGAATTTTTTTTTTGTTTTGGGTGTTAGAGCTCAGTTAGTTTAAAATCATTCAGTGAACCTTGACATGTTGTAAAACCTATTTACCTCATCAGATCAACCAAGAAATTGTAAATGAGAGATAATTAAAGATTGGATTTAGCAGGCTCCACTTTTCAATACTGAGATACTGCAAGCCAGGAACTCCCATTTATGTTTGTAAATCATTGCAAAGGGAATGACAGAGAAAGGAAACTGGTGCCCCACTTTGTACAGAAAGGGACCTGGAGGTGCTTGTGGATGGGGAGTTTAGCTCTCATTATTGACTGCATCATGTCCACTCAAGTACTCTCACCCACTTCATCATCCCAAATTACTAACCTGTCCTGCCCTCCTCATATCCTACACACTCACTACAGACACCTCACCATCTCTCCTGCTCCTGCATGACCTCCAATGGCTCTTTGATCCACTTCTATTATACTCAGTCCTTCCCTTTACTTTATTGAAGGAAAGATTGGCCACCCACTGGACCAATGTCTCCACGGCACTTCAAATGACCTATCTGCAATTCCTGGATTGGTTGCATTTGACCTGCAGGGCTGATTGTGGCTGACCCCTTGGAATGGAATTGGATGAGCCCCTTGACTGGCAGTGGTGGTGGCACCAACTAAGCATATGATCCCTTGACTGCAGAAAGGACTAGTTAACTTTGACTCTCAGATATGGCTGTTTTGTTGAAGTATATGCAGTGTGCTTGCCATGAAGAGTGCTTGGAACATGCTATGAGTATGCCATTGAGGTAGCCTGGTGCTGCACAGCAACATGTCCATCCCATTGACTGTTAAGTGTGCTGAGCCAAGACAAGGTACCTGCCTGTCCATAAGTGCTAAATAGCTGAAGGGGGTGAAATCTGTTTCATTTAGTTAAGGGTTACATTTTCAGTCATATTGCAAAAGAAAATGGAAACCACAGATATGAAAAGGCAGGCTAGGAGTGCAGGAGCTGCACAATCAGCAAGATAGCATGGGCTTTGGGTGAAATATGGACAATGCCTGTGAAAACAGTAGATAATGGAATACGTATTTTGTAATGATTTGTACAAAGCTGTTAAATGTTTTGAACAACCAGAATTAATTTTACATTTCACAGTGATAAGACTTGCTTTTGTTGCATATATATGAAAATAAATCAAACTTTGACTTGATTTCCTGAGTTCTCTTATCAATTTATTGAGCTGCCTGATAACAAAGCAAAGCAAATCACAGAGGGTGACGGCCTCCAAGTAAGAACAAAAATGGGAATTAAGAGAGCTAAAAGGGGTCATGAAATATCTTTAGCAAACAGGGTTAAGGAAACTCCCAAAGCCTTTTATTCATACATAAGGAGCAAGAGGGTAACTAGAGAAAGGGTTGGCCCACTCAAGGACAAAGGAGGGAAGTTATGCGAAGAGTCAGAGAAAATGAGTGGGATTCTTAATGAGTACTTTGCGTCAGTATTCACTGAGGAGAGGGACATGACGGATGTTGAGGTTAGGGATAGATGTTTGATTCCTCTAGGTCAAGTCAGCATAAAGAGGGGGGAAGTGTTGGGTATTCTAAAAGGCATTAGGGTGGACAAGTCCCCAGGTCCGGATGGGATCTATCCCAGGTTATTAAGGGAAATGAGAGAGGAAATAGCTGGGGCCTTAACAGATATCTTTGCGGCATCCTTGAGCACGGGTGAGGTCCCGGAGGACTGGAGATGTGCTAATGTTGTCCCCTTGTTTAAGAAGGGTAGCAAGGATAATCCAGGAAATTGTAGACTGGTGAGCCTGACATCAGTGGTGGGGAAGCTGCTGGAGAAGATACTGAGGGATAGGATCTATTTACATTTGGAAGAAAATGGACTTATTAGTGAAAGGCAGCATGGTTTTGTGCAGGGGAGGTCATGTCTTACTAACTTGATAGAATTCTTTGAGGAAGTGACAAAGTTGATAGATGAGGGAAGGGCTGTAGATGTCATATACATGGACTTCAGTAAGGCGTTTGATAAAGTTCCCCATGGCAGGCTGATGGAGAAAGTGAAGTTGCATGGGGTCCAGGGTGTACTAGCTAGATGGATAGAGAACTGGCTGGGCAACAGGAGACAGAGAGTTGTAGTGGAAGGGAGTTTCTCAAAATGGAGAACTGTGACCAGTGGTGTTCCACAGGGATCCGTGTTGGGACCACTGTTGTTTGTGATATACATAAATGATCTGGAGGAAGGTATAGATGGTCTGATTAGCAAGTTTGCAGATGACACTAAGATTGAAGGAGTAGCAGATAGTGAAGGGGACTGTCGGAGAATGCAGCAGAATATAGATAGATTGGAGAGTTGGGAGGAGAAATGGCAGATGGAGTTCAATCCAGGCAAATGTGAGGTGATGCATTTTGGAAGATTCAATTCAAGAGCGAACTATACGGTAAATGGAAAAGCCCTGGGGAAAATTGATGCACAGAGAGATCTGGGTGTTCAGATCCATTGTACCCTGAAGGTAGCAACGCAGGTCGATAGAGTGGTCAAGAAGGCATACGGCATGCTTTCATTCATCAGACAGGGTATTGAGTATGAGAGTTGGCAGGTCATGTTGCAGTGGTATAGGACTTTGGTTCGACCACATTTGGAATACTGCGTACAGTTCTGGTCGCCACATTACCAAAAGGATGTGGATGCTTTGGAGAGGGTGCAGAGGAGGTTCACCAGGATGTTGCCTGGTATGGAGTGCGCTAGCTATGAAGAGAGGTTGAGTAGATTAGGATTATTTACATTAGAAAGACATAGGTTGAGAGGGGACCTGATTGAGGCCTACAAAATCATGAGAGGTATAGACAGGGTGGATAGCAAGAAGCTTTTTCCCAGAGTGGGGGACTCAGTTACTAGGGGTCACGATTTCAAGGTGAGAGGGGAAAAGTTTAAGGGAGATATGTGTGGAAAGTTCTTTACGCAGAGGGTGGTGGGTGCCTGGAACGCATTGCCAGCGGAGGTGGTAGAGGCGGGCATGATAGCGTCATTTAAGATGTATCAAGACGGATACATGAATGGGCAGGGAACAGAGGGATACAGATTCTTGGAAAATAGGCGACAGGTTTAGATAGAGGATCTGGATCGGCGCAGGCTTGGAGGGCCGAAGGGCCGGTTCCTGTGCTGTAATTTTCTTTGTTCTTTGTTCTTTGTTCCCATTCTACCACTACTGGGTCGAAACTAGATGCTGAGAATTCCTGATATGAATGTCAGAGTGGGTACCTGGTGACTCCAGCATGCTCCACTGGACCTTCATCATGGAGAAGCCAGCAGAAAAATCTCAGAGCAAGCTCCAAGCAATGGCCACAGGTCCACAGATGCTGGCATCCAACACTTGCCTGTCTCTTTGCACCATGAGGCATATCTCCCTTCAATGCCGCACTTTGGCACAAAGCAGCACCTCAGATTGCAACACTATTATAAGGACACTTTGTATGCTGAGATAGGCCTCATCTCATGGATTGGACCAGGCTGCACCTCAGGGCTACTTGCTTTCTTTCTTAGCGGTCATTCACTTAGCACCTACCTGGGTGTTTACAGCATCTATAACGGGCCTTGCCTTTTAGCACTTTGCCCCCTCAGATAGAGCTAATGGACACACAGAACTTTTATCTTCATGTGCCTTTTAGCATAGATACAGACTTGTCATAGTTGTCAGCAGTCATCAAACAAGGGGGTGGAAAAGTTTGTGTATGCCAGCATGCTATGTCAGTCTCCCAACTGCACCACATGCCAGCAGCATACATGGTAAACACACTGCATGTACTTCAAACCAAGTAGCCTCACCTCAAGGTCTAAGGGGAGCAGTCCTCAGTCAAATCAAGGGAGAAAACCTGCAGCCAGGGGTTCCCAGCATAATAAGTCAAGGGCAGCCTCCGCTATCAGTCCAGGGGCTTGGGGATGGTCATTTGGCTACTTGGGGCAATGGGGCGAGGAATCTCTTGTCTTGGGGGACGGGGAACAAAATATTGTGCACCCTTCCACCCTCCCCCACCCCACACCCTCTCCAGTGCAATTACATCCCTCCCATAATGTGGATTTCAGAACTGCACATAATACTCTAACTATGTCCTAATCAAATATTTATACAGTTCCAGCATAAACTCCCCGCTCTTAAACTCTATGCCTCAGTTAATAAAGGCAAGTATCCCATATGCCTTCTTAACCACTTTATCTACCAGTCTCACTTCCTTAATGGACTAGTGGTCATTCACATCATGGTCCCTCTAATCCTTGATGCTGCCTTGGGTCCTACCATCCACCATATATTCTTTTGCCATGTTTGTCCTGCCCAGGTGTATCACCTCACACTTATCCGGATTGAATTCCATATGCCTCGATCAGCCCATCTGACCAGCCCATCTATATCCTACTGTAACTGAAGACTATCTTCCTCACTATTTGCTGTCTTACTAATTTTCATATCATCTGCAAACTTTCTGACAAAACTCTCCTGCATTCAAGTCTAAATCATTCATAAATAACACAAACAGCAAGGACCTCAACACTGGTCCCTGCGAAAACCCCACTGAACACAGTCTTCCAATGACAGAGATACATCTCAAACATCACTTTCTACTTCCTGCCATTCACCCAATTCTGTATCCAATTAGACAAATTTCCTTGCGTCCCATGAGTTCTTACCATGGCTATCAGTCTCCCATTTGGGTCTTTATCAAAAACCTTGAAGTTCAAGTTGGTTACATCAAATGTAATGTCCTTATCTAGAGACCTGATCACGCTTTAAAACATTCAATCAAGTTGGTGTGACATGACCTCCCTTTAACAAACCATGCTGACTGTTCTCAATCCATCCTTGCCTCTTCAAAAACAGATTAATTCTGTCCCTCTGAATTGCATCCAATATTTTCTCTGCCACTGAGGTTAGACTGACTGTCCCTTAGTGTTGTATGTGTTGCCTGCCGTAATGAAAGTGGTAGAACATGAGATTTGGTGGAGATAAGGTGAGTGTGTGGCAGGAGAATGGAGAAGGTTATTGATCTTCATCCGCCACTGCTGGCAATCCCTATAGATGGCTGAGACCACACTGATCTAGATGGCAACCCTGGACATGCCAGGCAAAGGCTGGTGCTATATCTTACTCTGCTAGTCCTATGGGAAGAAGATGTCCATCATCTGCATTATCCCAATCCAACACATCCTTGTCCACAAAGTGTCTGCCTTGTCCAGGACAAATGTCGCAAACCATGCAGGACATTTCCATACTGACAAAGCTTGACTGGATGCACAATGAGCTTTTAAAGATATGCAGGCACTAATGCTCCCAGGGTATCTGCAGTGGTGAGTGCTTCTGGCTGCAGCAAGTGGGAGAATTGGGCTAGCACCGAACGAGTGGAGCCAAAGGGATGTGTTAAGTAGTTAATGATGCAAGCTCAGGACAACAGTGCAAGAACACTTTCTAGACTCATTTTGTGAAATCCTCCATGAAACTAATGAAAATGCCAAAGTATGTTAAGATTCAGCACTGTGTCTTTAAAAAACCAAAAGGAATAAAATTTGTTGTTTATAAGCCCATTGCCTTTCACCTCAGTTTCCAACTGATGTCACTATTGAAGTAAAAGATGGTAGGACAAGTCGCTAAGGTGATAAAAAAAGGCAAATGGAATCATTTTTGTAACTAAAGTCATGGAATAAATGACTAAATAGTTTGAGATTGTATAACATCTAAGTTTGACTAAGTTTAGAAACGTATGCACAGCTCCTATTATAGGAGCAACAATAAGCAGGGAATAAGGTACACCACATAGACTACTAAGAATGAAGCATTATATTATGGAAAATATTTAAGCAGTGAGTTAATTTTATTCTGTGCAAGCAAAGAAATGTTCTGATGGAGATTTGAAAGATTTTGCATAAGCTTATATTAGGTAAGCAGTGAAGATTGATTCTATTGGTTGATGAGGCATAAACTTAAAATTATCCCAAAATGAATGAAAAAGATGACAGGGTTAGATTTTCATCTTCAACCCAAGTAACAAGACTTGAGAAGATTCCCAGCTTCATTCACTGATTCCAGAGGCAAGATTTTCAGATTTTACTGAAGGCAGTTGCTGGTTGAAGTCAAACTGGCTGACCAGGAAATTGTGGATGCAGCTGTGGAGATGGGCTGTTTAAAACATCCACATTAATTGCTGTGAGACTTCATTCCAGCTGCAATAAAAAAAACAGAAGGCCCTGTAACTTCCACCCCTCTCAAACTCCCTATGCCCCATCCATGCCACCTAATGTCCTCCAAAAAAATCTCCCCATGGCCCCTCATTGCCCATCATTCCTCCATGCCAAGTTATGCTCCCTAAACAATCTCTCATGCTATTAATATATGGCACTTCCATGCTCATACACCCATTGAACACTGTAGAGAATTAATGAATGCTATAGCGATGCGCAAAACAAAAACCTTAAAAAAGTGATTTATTCATAACTTTTCACTATATTTATTAGAACTAAATTTATAAACTACATTTATTCACTCTAGCCCAGTAGGAGCGCCAATTTTCCAGACTCTTTAAAGTTTCAGTGATTGAAACTGCAAGGCACTTGGAATCACAACTTTCTGTAAACAAACATTGTAAAATTGAGCTGTCATTCATGAAAGGGTTCTAGTGTTTCAGCTCTTTAATGCTTTCCTGATTGTTATAAAGGCTTGCCACAGATTGATTGGCAGCTCTGGATGTCTGTTCCTATCAATTTCAAAATGTTTATTATATGGAGTGCATAGTAGGTGAACTAGGGGGCACGCAAGCATCTACCTTAACTTATGCATATGGAGCAATGGGGGTGGGGGTTGTTTGGTGGGCATTCCTTGGCATGGGGACGGGGAGTGTGATGAGGATCTTTTGATGGATCAAAGGTCCTCTGTCTGTGCTTATCATTTCATGATGCTGAAAGTAAAAAAAAAGTCCTATTTAAACATTGCATTAAACAAGGAGTCTGAATTTGATGGCAACAACATTTGCTTGCCCATATTAGGTCAAGGCACTGGAAAAGAATTGACTCAATCAGTCAATACAGATCTACCTCATCAGCTAGGGTTACAATTGGTCTATTTATTCATGATCTGAGTGGATAAATTTAGTCAGTGTCCTCATTTCTGATTGCCGTCCAGGAACTCCTGCTGAAAAGAGAGCTTGTCACAAAACAGTTGAGCTCATCCCTAATGTATCCCATACTCAATTTGTCTGCTGGCATTAACTTTCAAAGCCTTATATAAAGAATCACTGCTTATTAGGAATAAAGACTTGTTGGTGCCTGTGAAACACAGTAGGCATTAGTACTTACCAGATGGAGAGAGGAAGTTGAAAAGCAGGGATCATTTTACAAATGAAGGAGCTCTAGTGCTTCTGGTTCATAAATGGAATAAACACATTAAAATTCCTATTTACAAAATGACTGTGTTTGACTAGTTTGTTAAATAACCAAAAAATTATGAGGTGGATTACTGAGGTCTATGATGATTCTGGCCACACAGTGGAATAGGACTGAGTCACAGCTCAGAATTCTTAAACCCAGTCGTGCACTGATGCTTGCCAACTCTTCATTTGCAATTTGACCATTCCAGAGGAATCAGTGACACAAGTGAGCTCTGGTCATTCCTTTCAATGTATAAGGTGATAAAGTGGTTAAATTTGGAGTGGGAGCCACGTTCTCTTTCAAGCTGGTATATAAGCTTACTTTGCTGGTTTGTGGGTTTTTGACTGCTACTGAGGTTATTCAAATTTAAATGGGACATTTGGGACTGTGTTGCTAGCTCTTAGGTCAAGATCTTGTTAAGGATCTCTTTTGTTCTGTTTTATTGCAGGACTGTTTGAATGATTTATGTCTATTTTGTGCAACATTTGCCTAACAGCTGTAACTTTTTTTTAGTAACAGATGCTTTACAATGTCTTTAGGCAGGCACAGTGAGGATGCTGGCACTGTGACAGGACTTATGTTGAGAATTTGGACAATTTTCAAGTTTGGATAATATTCTCTTACAAGAAAGCTACTAGTTTTGAGTTTTTGTTTCTCCTGTTAGGTGACTTCTTATGACATCGCATTTGCCAGATTGGAAAAGACAACTTCTGTTACAGATCTTATCTTCAGGCATTGATTGTCTTCAATGCATCCATGACCCAAATTACTTCATGCACAGCTAACTGGCTAGTGCAGATATCCTCAGCTCTAGTGCTTATATCACTTTGGGAAATGTTCTCCCAAATAACCTGTGAGGATCGTAAAGATCAGGTGATCTTCTTCCTTTGCATGTGTTTACCTAATCCATAGCAGAGTTGTTTGGATAATATGAAACTTAGAAGTATTGTGAACTGTGAGGACAATGAAAAACTTCAAAAGGGCATAGACATGTTGGTTGAATGGGCAGACAAGTTGCAAAAGTGGATGAAATGTAAAGTTCTTGATTTTAGCAGGAAGAAGATAGAGATACAACATAAGAAAACATACAATTCTAAAGGGATTGCAGGAGCAGAGGGAATTGGGTGTATATATCTGCATAAGTCATAGAAGGTAGGACAGATTAAAAGATGAATTAATAAATAATGCACAATCCCAGGATTTATTAATAAGGGCATTGAGTATAAGATTTGAATATAATATTTAATAAAAGGAAGTTTCTGTTCATCCAGTACTGAATGTTGGATAAACTATCTGGCAATTTAGAAAAAATGGAAAATGGCAGAAGGAAAGCGGAGTGGAGTCAGTGTACATGCAGATAGTACTCCTGAGAAGCAGCAGGTCGATAAGGAATGAAAGGTGGCCAAGGACAGATGCTTAGCTCACACATGCAGTGTCAACCCAGGAGCGAGCAAATCTTGCAAAGTCCAGAGTTTATGACAATGTGCATGTTTTTCCTCAGCAGGGACCAACAAGAAAGCAATGGCATGAAGCAGATTTATCAGATCCATATCACAGTGAGCCAGGTGCTTGTGTAAAATACCTGTATTCATGACAAATTGTCGATCATTAAGTCAACAGGCAGAGGCTCCTCAGATACTGATGCAGTCTATATCCAAAAGCAGCAAGATCTAGACAACATCCAGGCTTGGGCTGGTAAGTGACAAGTAATATTTATGACACACAAATGCCAAGCAATTGCTATCATCATAAGAGAAAAACCAACTATCATCCCTTCAAAGTCAATGACATTACCATCAATGAATGGATTGGTCAGTCATAAAAGTACTGTGGCTACAAGGGCAGGTTAGAGCCTAGGATTCCTGCAGTGAGTAACTCATCTCCTGACTCTTAAAAGTCATTCCACCATCTACAAGGTACAGATCATCAAGACATAGAGATTTTACAGCATGGAAAGAGGTCCTTCAGCCCATCATGTTAGTGCCAGCCATCAAGCATCCATCCGTCATAGTCTTATTTTCCAGCACTTGGCCTGTATCCTTCCATGTGATGGTATTTCAAGTACACATCTAAGTCAGGACTGTGATAGAATACTCTCCATCTGCCTGGGTGGGTGCAGCTCAAATGACACTCAAGAATCTCAACGTCATACAAAACAAATCAGACCACTTGATTGGCACCCCATCTAATGTTCATCCCCTTCACCACCAGCACATGTGGTAACTGTGTTTACCATCTACAGATGCACTGCAACAATCCACCACAAGGGCAAATAGGGATGGGCAATAAGTGCTGGCCCATTCAGTAATACCCACATTCAATGCACAAATTTGTTTTTTTAAAAATCCTATTGCTTCTACACCGGAATGGCTATAGCATGTTTGGTGATGGGCTGCTGACTTTCAATGAAATTAACGGCAGTGGGATGTGTTGAGTGTACGGGATGTGCATACTATCATTGTTGATGTTTTCAACAACATTACTACCTATGACATTAGGCATGATCACATAAATGATGGGAAGCAGCATATCTTCTGTTGGGGTGAGAATAATCAAACTTGCCACTATCCTGCCATTTAGATGACTGGCCATCTCTGGCTATTCACGATGTAATCCTGTGAGGCAAAACATCAGTGACTTTTGTGTAATATGTTTGGGTGATGTAACTGTCTTAATTGAGTAGCACAGCAGATGTGAGTTCAGAGATATAGGTCTGAGGCTTGTAGCTGTACTAAGTGTGTGACAGTGAGGTGAAGCTATGATTATTAGGTATGTGACCCAACTGATGGTGATTATTGGAATATAAGTGACGGGGATACATGATGTATTAAGCAATATGTGAGGCTAGTGATTTACTTGGTGCATTTGAAGATGTATTCAAGGATCTTAACCACTTGTATGAGGTCATTGAACTTCTGGCACTGCATCTTGTGCCCATTTCAAAATGACTTCTCCTAATTTCTACAGCCAAATTGTAGCACCCCTATAAGAATTGCAGACTAGCTTGAACTCCTGCTAACATCTCATGCTTTTATCCCCCTGCTCAGGCTTATAGCAGCACACTTACGTCACTTAAACTGGAAACCAACACAAAGTTTGCATGCTGCCTAAATCGGAAGCAACAGGTATAGTTTTATTGTACATATGATTCCGCACCTGATTGCAAGTTATTGAATTTCAGGCCAAATTATCTAAACAGCAATGCACAAAACAGGGGAACTGGAAGCATTTGTTATGAAGAACCAGATATAGTTGGGATTACTGAAATATGGCTATAGAAAGTACTGAAGTAGGAATTAAATGTGGAGACTCATTTATTTTAGTTTCTAGTTGTTGTTCTAGACTTTAAAAATACTACATAAATGCAATCTCTGGTTCATTTTCATTCCTGGACCAGTAGTGCAAGTGTTTTGCTTCCAAAATTGCATTAAACAGCTGCTGGGAGATGCAGGGAAAGAGACTGCAAAGAAAATCAAATATCAAATATTCCTCTCTCTGTTGGGTGGACTCCAAACTCTCAATCCTTATTGTTGACAGCACATGCTGTTGCAAACATTGTGAAAATTGCATGGCTTAATTTTCTTCATTTTAAATGGAAGCTCATGAAAAGACAATAATATTTGGGACAAGGAGTCTGATTGTATAAAATAATTTAATGAATAAAAATTTTCTGTGCACTTTGGAACACATCATCTTGCAAATAAACATGAGTCAATAACCAAACCGATATTTAAACCTTACAACGCAACTCAAATTTCAGGCCTGGGGTTGAACCAGTCAGGCAAACGATAGAACAGAACGAAAAAGTGTTTTACAGAGTCAGCTCAGTGGCTCAGAACATCTGTTTGCCTGCATACTTCAAATGTGAGGAAAATAAAATAACTATTGGAGGAATGTTTACAAATTTTCTAAAGTAATCCATCTAAAATGCATTTTTGTTCAAAAAGCCACTTAGCTATCAATAGAAATGAATTAACATTACAAGACTTTCTAAGGAACATTGAAATATTAGAGTGAAAGATATGTTTTTTATTATTTGATAAAACACCAGCAAATATACCTAGAAGGTTTGATTCAAGTCCCTCCCTTATTTGTTAATTTTCACACATATGAAATTATATAAGGTCTGCAAAGTCATAGGTATGCAACATTTTTTAACCTAGTGTGGCCCCCTTGAAGGTTGTATTTGGTAGAATCTAAGCTCAGGAATTTTGAAGTAAATTGTATAACTTTCGCTCCTGTAATTAATATCATAATGCTATGTCTTTTTTGAGCGGTAGGGGGGTTATTAAAGATCAACTGGACAGCTGACTCTCTGAGTGATGCCTCCTTCCTTCTGTCAAAATTGTAATCAGCAGCCAATTTTGGTCATTAGAATCAGCAGGTTTCTAATTAATTTCTAATATTAGACAGAGTCTGCCATTATAATGATGCATTTTTATTTCAGCAATGTAGAAAGGAACATATGATAATGGCTACACATTAGATACAAACCTCATGATTTTCTTTGAAGTGTTCATAGCATTAGAGGTTAAAATGTGATAATGCAGCAGAATCTAGAGGACTAGAGATGTACAAAAGAATAAGGGCAAAAAGGGTAGAAAGAATAAATACACTTCTTAGTCAGAGTCCGGAGAAGTGGAAATAACTAGTTCTGGATCGGTAGGGAGAGTTCAGACAGATGGCAATTACTAAAATGTTTGCTCAGTATCTGTGAATCTGGGTCAATGTGTTTTTCTCCGCATTTTTAATGGATTTATTTATCTACAGCAATAACACTGATGCTTTTATTCACTGTCAACCACATATGCCTTATAAACATGGCTAAATTTAGTTGAAATAAAGTTACTAACATAGACAAATTTAAATGCTACATATGTATTTCTTCCTACCTTTGATTTAATTACCCTTCTGTTAATTTTCACACAGTCAGAGGTATTGCTGACAAAAGAGACATTCTCAAAGCTTTCCATCTTATCAGCCTCATCAGGCTAATTGGCATGAAGTATCAACGTAAAGGAAAAACAACATTTTTATGCAAAGTGAACTGGCCAAATGATTGAATCAATCACTATAACAAGCTTTTAGAAAGTTGTCCACACACACCAAAAGATTTCTTTCACATTTGTGATAGCTGTACAAGACTTGATCATTGATAGTAGTTGAAAGTCTTTCTGTTCGTTTGATATTGCTAGTCTATTCACCAATATAACATTCAAGGAAGCCATAAACATTTGCAATATGAGAGGCAACATTTTCTTAGAAAGGGTGGTGCATATATGGAATGAGCTGCCAGAGGAGGCGTTAGAGGTGGGTACAATGACAACATTCTAAAGACAGGAAAGGTTTAGATGGATGTGGGCCAAACACAGGCAAATGGGACTTGTTCAGTTTAGGAAACCTGGTTGGCATGGACGAGTAGGGCCAAATGGCCGGTTTCCATGTTGTATGGCTGTGTGATTCTGTATTAATTGACTATATGAACTCAGCAATTCACACAGCTGAGTTCAGTTCTAATGACCACGTATGCCCAAATAGATGGCATTGCAGTGGGATCCCCACCTGGCGCACATCACTCAAACATCTCTGTTAGGTTCCATAAAAAATGTTTCTTTGATGGAATGACAGCTAATTTCCTAGATATTTCTGATGTGTGGATAATACATTTACTATATTTAAATCACAGCTAAATGTAAAAATTGGCTTAAAAGTCTTAATGTCTTAATGTCTTCCAAACTGCCATGAATCTGGAATTAAGAGTCGAATGATAACCTTAAATCCAAAGTCAATTTTCAGAAAAACCCATCTGGTTCACAAATGTCCTTTAGGGAGGGAAACTGCCATCCTTACCTGGTCTGGCATACATGTGACTCCAGACCTACAGCAATGTTGTTGACTTTGAGCTGCCCTCTGGGCAATTAGGAATGGGCAATAAATGCTGCCTAGCCAGCTACACCCTCATCCCATGAATGAATAAAAAACAATTTAAAAATCCTGTTCTCAAATTCTCCTCGAAATGGTGCAGTCAAATGAGCTCCCATCTCTTGATGTCCTAATGAAGAAATCAGCCAGGACTTTCTCTACTATTGTCCACCAAAAGCCTACTTTCACTGATCAATATATTCATTGGAATTTTTACAGTTCCACACAGTGTAAGTTTGGTCTTATTGCTAATTTCATAAATAAGGCCTAAGCCATTTGCTCAATGTGCAGGCTTGATGCTGAGACACATAAGCCATCCTGTGGAATAATGTCTATCCTGATCATATCTGACATCATATGATAGACATCATATCACTGGACAAGGTGCTGCACAGAAGACTGTTGAGTAATATAAGGGCCCATGGTGTTACAGTCAAGGTGCTAGCATGGATAGAAGATTGGCTGTCTGGCAGAAAGCAGAGAGTGGGGATAAAAGGGAATTCTCAGGATGGCAGCTGGTGACAAGTGGTGTTCCGCAAGGGTCAGTGTTGGGACCACAACTTTTCACTTTATACATTAATGATGTAGATGAAGGAACTGTGGGCATTCTGGCTAAGTTTGCAGATGATACAAAGATAGGTAGAGGGACAGATAGTATTGAGGAAGTGGGGAGGCTGCTGAAGGATTTGGACAGGTTAGGAGAGTGGGCAATGAAGTGGCAGATGGAGTACAACGTGGGAAAGTGTGAGGTCATGCACTTTGGTAAGAAGAATAAAAGCATGGACTATTTTCTAAATGGGGAAAAAAATTCAGAAGTCTGTGTGCAAAGAGACTTGGGAGTTCTAGTCCAGGATTCTGTCAAGTAAACTTGTAGGTTGAGTCAGTAGTCAGGAAGGCAAATGCAATGTTGGCATTTATTTTGAGAGGAGTTGAATATAAAAGCAGGGATGTACTACTGAGGCTTTATAAGGCCCTGGTCAGGCCACCTTTGGAGTATTGTGTGCAGTTTTGGGCCCCATATCTCAGGAAGGATGTATTGGCCCTGGAGGGGGTTCAGAGGAGGTTCACGAGAATGGTGCCAGGAATGAGAAGCTTAACATATGAGGAACGTTTGAGGACTCTGGGACTATACTCATTGGAGTTTAGAAGGATGAGGGGGGATCTAATTGAAAGTTACAGAATACTGGACAGAGTGGATGTTGGGAAGATGCTTCCATTTGTAGGAGAGATTAGGACCTGAGGGCACAGCCTTAGAGTAAAGGGAAGACCCTTTTAGAACGGAGGTAAGGAGAAACTTCTTCAGCCAGACAGTGGTGAATCTATGGAATTCACTTCCACAGAAGGCTGTGGAGGCCAGGTCATTGGGTACACTTAAGGCTGAGACAGATAGGCTCTTGATTATCAAGGGGATCAAGGGTTACGGGGAGAAAGCGGGAGAATGGGGTTGAGGAATCTATCAACCATGATTGAATGGTGGGCCGAATGGCCTAATTTCTGCTCCTATGTCTTATGGTCTTATATCATTTCTCACTGTATCTTGTGTAAACAGAAGACTTTTAATTCCCCTGAGGGGATTTTAAATGTTTGAGCAACAGGTGAAACTAGATATATCATATTGCTACTGTACAGTAATGTTGTTTGCCACAAACAGACTACCACCATCAAGCCTAAATGATGTTCTGCCTATTACATGAATAAGTAATGTGGTATTTGAATTTCAGTGCCTGTGTGATGCTGGGATAGAAGATCCACATCCCAAAGACTGGCAATTAAAATAGCCTATTCCTTTGGCTGTTCACAACAAAGAAAGATACTGACTACACCTAACCAGTCTACATTTGGAAAACTAGCCAGGTATCCAGCTTAGCATTGTAAGGGTAATGAGTCAAACCATCTGTACTACTTGGTCCTTCAATCCAGGTTTAATTGACCTATCACTCTTTTGTCCTAATTTCTGAATTGCCATTGCCATCTTCTGTGCGATCTCCTGATGTGATAGCTCAGGCATGTTAGATATAAAATGGATAAAGAGTTGTGCAATAACCAGGGCATGAGAGATCATTCAAATATATGGATATATCTGTATATTTGTTCCCTAATTCTACAGTTCCTTCTACCAGGTGGTACAGTCTAGATATTCAATGTTGCCTGATATTTTGCTCAGACATTTTGCTGGAGTATATAACGTGGCCTCGCGCTTGTTGTGCTTCATCCCTGATTAGATGAGGTGTTTGGTACAACAACGTAGGAGAATCAGTTTAGGTATGGCATCAGGTTGTCTTTCACACTTTCCAAGTTTACCTCTTTGTATACTTGAACCAGTCCTATCTTTCCCACACTCATTGGCACCTGTGGGTGTAAACACACCAAATGGTTGTAAATGGGACATGATTGACTGTTACTGTACTCAAAATTTCTGCTGCCCTGTTGTGAAATAATTTCTTCCATCACGCATATACGTGACTGATAATGGCTCTTTTGCTGCCCATATAGACTCCATTAAATCCACCTCTTGCCTCTTCTTTATGCATATCAAATGAGCCTATACTACCAGAGAGGCTTCTATACTACTTCTATCTAAACAAGTACTTACATTTCTCCCTATCTCCACTGCATATAGTGGTATTACAATACCTCACTTAATAATAACCCCTAATTACCCCAATATTCTCTACCCTATGTAATGTCTTAATGTGAGTTAACTCTGGTATAAGTGAAATTGGCAGAACCATGCAATTAGCATATTATCCTATAAACACATTCCACATTAGCTTTATATGCATGCATTAAATCCTTGAACTGGCAACTGTCAGACCATGCTCAGGTTAGACAAGTGTGCATTAGTTATTCACAAGGGTATATCACCTTTATGAATTTGTCTCAAATTTCCCTTCAACTGTTCGAGTTTCCGTGATCCACAGATACTGCAAACATCATTTCGGATCATGTATGAGAGTTTTTCCTACACCTTGATCACTTTATTAATGAACCAGGCATGAGTCTGTAGTACTGTGCCCAAATGCTGAATTACCCATGTCAGATGTTGGTCCATATTCTCTGTCCTGGATTTTTGTCCCTTTTCCAAGAATGCCTTAATTTGGAAACTTAGAGTCTGTACCTTCTCAAGCCAACTGAATTTACTACTGAGGTCCTCGTGTTGAATGCTATAGTGACACCATTAACCAAACTGTGTTCCAGTCAACCTGTTCCATGGGCTGCACATGCAGCCATTTTCCACCCTCTATCATTAAATCAAGCCGACCATGCTGGTACTTGTATCACCAAGGCTGTATACAGCGCTCGAGTCTGACCCTAACACCATTTGGGTAAACCAATATTGGAGATGTTTAGAATAATGGGTACCAGCTTGTGGTGAACATATCTCCCACATGTTCTGCTTTTACCTTCGCCTCCATATAACACAGAAATTGCTATCTTTAATCTTCTGTCACATGTTGTGCAACTGCTTTCTCACAAAACATTTGACACTTTCACTTTGCGGGTCCTAATTTATCACTACCAGTCACAACATTCCCTGGCAATCTTATAATCCTCCCCATCATCGATTCATATGGAGTCAATCCAGGCATTCTGCTGGGTATCCCCTGAGCTCTTTTAGGATACCAACTGAAAGATCTGCCTATCCTTGCCCAGTCTCTTGGATGGCTTTAGCTAATGCTTTCTTTAATGTCCTATTCATTCAGTCTACCATATCTGAGCTCTGCAAGTGGGAGGAGAAGTGAAATTTTGTTTGATTCCCAGCAACGTATAAACTTCCTAAGAACAAGATATAGAAGCAGGAGTAGGCTATTTGGCTCCTCTCAAGCTTGCTCAAGACCTCAACTCTTTGATTATTCAAAAATCTATCAACTGTCTCTTTGACTACATTCTGTGGTCTAGCCTTTACAACTTTGTAGGGTACAGAATTCCAGACATTCAATTCCCTCTGGAGAGAAGTCTTTTTGCTTCTGAGTTTTAAATGAGTGTCCCCTTTGTCTGTATCTATGTTCCCTAGTTCACCTTTCCCACAAATGAAGACAACTGCTCTGTTAAGTCCATTCAGAATCTTGTATATTTCAATATCATCCCTCATTCTTCTAAACTCTAAAGAATAAAGGCTTAATCTGTTTAGACATTCTGAATAAGTTAACCCCTTCATCCCAGGAATTAGTCAATAAACCTCTTTTGAATTCCTCTGATACCAATATATCCTTTTTTTAAAAAACGTGGGACCAAAACTGCACACAGTACTCCAGGTACAGCCTCACTAATATCTGTATTGTTGTAAGCAGACTGTTTGTTTCTTTTTGTATTCAGATTGTTTTTAAACTCACTAATAATTGAGGGCAAAATTCCATGTTTCTTCTTAATTATTTGCTGTAACGTAATCACTTGTTTGTAAAATATGTTCTCTGATCTGAATTCATCTGTAAAGGTATTTCCCATTTTGGGATTACCTCTTCTAACAATGTTCAAGCAACTTCTGTCACTGAACAGACTCATGTGGGATGGACTTTCAACCACTCCACAAATGGTTCAATAACGCCCAAACAACAAGCCTTCCCAACTCAGTGGAAGGAGTCCTGTGAAATTGATTTGTAACTGCTCCCATGGTCCCTTTGGTCTGGATTGGCATGGCACAGGGACCTCGACGGGTCTTCCCAGGTCAATTTGGGCACATACCAGACATTGCTGGCAGTGTTTTGCTACGTCTCTTTTCATTCCTTGCCACCACCAGCATCTGCGCCTCATCCACCACATGACCGCTTCCCATGATGGTGGTATATTGTATCAGATTATGTTGCATACAGCATATTGCTATGGGAATACAATGGATGTCCAATGAGATTTGGGAGCACAGGTGTATAGCTCTTTAAAATGCCACAAACAAGTGCAGAAAATAGTCCAGAATGCTAATGGAAGGCTGGCCTTCATATCTAAAGGGCTGATGTAGAGAGATGCAGATGTTATGCTGCAGTTACACAAAATCCTAGTTAGACCCCACTTAGAGTACTGTGGGCAGATCTGAGCATCACACCTTAGGAAGGATATTTTGGCCCCAGAGGCAGTTTAATGCAAGTTTACAAAGATGATACCTGAACTTCAGGGGTTAAGTTATGAGGAGAGATTAGGCAAAGTTTCTCTGGAAGGTTAAAGGGTGATCTAATTGAGGTCTTCAGCATATTAACAGGGAAGGACAGGGTAGATAAAGATAAACCATTTCCACTAATTGAAGAGTCTGGAACCAAGGGGCATAATCTAAGGATTAGGACTAGGCCATCCAGGAGACATGTTAGAAAGTACTTCTACACACAAAGAGTAATGGAAGCTTAGAACCCTCTTGCCAAAATGGTGGTAAATGCTAATTCAACTGTTAAAGTTAAATCTGAGATATACAAATTTTTACTAAGCAAGGGTAATAATGGATATGGGCCAAAGGCAGGCGTATGGAGTTAGGTCGTAGATCAGCCATGATCTTATTGAGTGGCAGAGCAGGCTTGAAGGGCTGAATGGCCTACTCTTGTTCCTATGTTCCTATGAATGGTGGGGAGGGTGAGCAAGAAAAAGTTCAGACCTTGCTGGATTTAATTAACTTTTATGTCTCCATACTGAAAAATGAAATATTGAAGATTTGAAACAGCACAGGCCACAATCTCCCAAACCTTTTTGGATATGGGAGTGGTTCTAGAGGACTGAATGATTGAAAATATTATATCCATATTCAAAGAAGTGGGGAGGAGAATGGCACTTGCAAACTGGTCAGCCTGTCTTTGACGGTTGGGAAATATTTAGAGCCATTAATTCTAGACAAAATTAATTGGCACTTGGAAAAAAAATATAGATTACTGACAGCTAGAACAGATTAGTTAAAGGAAATTCATGTTTGATAATTCATAATTGAGTCCTTTGATGGATTAACAGAGAGGGTGATTAGGAGTTGTGCAGTTAATGCCAGTGGAGCACAATATAGCAAAAGCATAATACTTGAAAACACTATGATCTAATGCAGTTCCATTTAAAGGAATGTGACTTTTTAAAAACTCATGAGTGCTGAAGGATACTTAATAAAGACCCTTGACTTAATCTGCCATCCTGACTGTGTTGGGATATTAAACATTAAATTCATACCTGAGGTGATTTTCTTTGAAATAAAACATATATACCTGTATTTTAAAACCACAATCCTGAAAGTTCTCATTGCTACATGTTGTGGCTTTATCTAAACTTCCACAAAATAACAAGAAAAGAGAAAAGATGTAACAGACCCTGAAATACCTGCAGTAAGAAAGCAGAGAATACATTTCTAGATTTGAATGGATGGATAAAAACATTTGCTAGAGATTGATAGTGTTTATTTCTCAGCTGAATAAATATGTAAAGCTACTCAACCTTGTCTCAGATCACTGAGAATTCTTTCACTTAAAAAGTTATAGGATTCATTGAAGTCCATGGCTGAATATTATGTTTTTTTCCCTTTATTCATTCATGGGTTGAGGGTGTCACTGGTTCTGAGGAAGGGTCACCGGACCCGAAACGTTAACTCTGTTTTCTCCTCCACAGATGCTGCCAGACCTGCTGAGCTTTTCCAGCAACTTTGTTTTTGTTCCAGTTATCTGAAGTGACCACCACTGTGGCCTCCACATGGGGACCATAGAAGAGCAGGGTGGGCATTATTATGATGAAATGCTGGATTTCAGAGGGCAGGAAGGGCAGTTGTAGGCAAAGAATGTGGTGAGACTCTGGTTTGAAATGGGCTGTTGGGGTGGTGTGAGGTAATACAAGACATGGGAGACTTTGGGGGCTGCCTGCAACCAGGCTTGGCTGGTGACGGTATCCACCATGAGCTATGTTCCCTGCTATCACTTTCCTTTCTGTACGTGTAAAGTGCTACTGGAAAATGCCCGGAAAACATCTAGGGCGGGCAGAGTAAATGTTAGTTAATGGATGAAAGCATAGGATCCAAGTTTGCTGGACGCTTGGATATTGTAGCAACAAGTTGATGAAGCAGCCATTTGCAAAGCCGAGCTACACTGAATTTGCAATACCTTCATTGCTCATTTGCTATGCATGCAGAATGAAGGTGCTTAGGGGTTAGGTGTTGTCCAAAGGTGATTTATAACATGATTTTGGAGTTTGCAGATTGAACTTGGGCATCTCACTAATGTGGAAATGAGCAGCAACGATGACATAAAGGTCCAATGCTGGGCACTATGATATAGCCCAGCCAATTGTGCAAAATCCAAGGGACACAGCATCATTTCCTCATCTATCATGAATGTGTTACGATAATCTATACCGAATGCAGTGTGAAGTTGAGCAGTTGATATTTGTCCAGGGTTGTTACAGTGCAGGTAGCTGCAGATGGTATTGGGGAGTGGACGGTGTTACTCTGCTGGAGCAGCCCCTTCACCAAATTGCTGCGCAGGCTGAACCTGAGTGTGGAGGTATGATGGGGACATGTCCCTCATTATCCATATGCAGTATTTCTCACTGTGTGGAAAAGTGTGTGCTCAGCCATATCTGCAGGGTACACCACTTAATACCGACCCGAGATCTTCAAACACCTTTTACTCCTTCTGTTCCCTATTTACGTCATTTCTACCAAAATTGACGGGCCTTGCTGCTGGTAGCACGTTGGTCACTGTGGCCGCTCCCTATCTAAGGTGGTTGCATGACGACTTAGGCTGATGGCAAGCCAAAGAGCCAGCAGCAGGCTGGCGCAGAGGATGAGAAACACCCAGCCCAGGGTAAGGTCACTGCTGCAGACCCCTCAGGATGGGTAGGGGATACAGGAGGCCAAATATTTTCCAGGCCTGACATCAATTCCTGGGGATGCGCAAGATGCAGCACAGACACAGGCTCTGTATGTTCCAGGACATTGACTGAACAATGCCAGATTCTGGAGCAGGACATAAGGGCTGCAGGAGTGGAAGGCTATCCTCTTCTGGTAGCTGTGAAAGTGACAGCCACTCTGAACTTCTATATGCCTGGCTCCTTACAGAGAGCAGCGAGTGACCTGTGTGGGATCTTTCAGCTAAGTTCACTGAAAAGCATCAGGAACAATGTCATCTGTGCAAGATCACAGCAAATCAATTTGTTCCCCATGGTGAGGTCAGTGCTGCAGCCTGGGCAGTCAGATTCAGAAACATAGTTGACTCCCCCACCCCCACCCCCACCCAACTCCCTGGTGCAGGGCATCATTGACTGCACACAATTGGTGCCAAGAGGGCAGAGTTCATGAACAGGAAGGGGCTTCATTCTATTGATGTTCAGGTGGTGTGCGAGATCACTCTTATCTCTTCCCGGAGGTGTGTGCCCACTAACCTGGCAATTGCCAGATCTCATACATCTTGGAGGACTTTCATGTTCTTATGTAGTCCCTGACTGATGAGGAGCACAGATGCAATGTTGAGCATGCCTCAACCAGGGCTGCAGTGGAGCAGATGATAGGGCTGCGGAAGATTCGGTTCTGTGGCTAGCACTGGTCTGGAGGGGGGGCCTTCCAGACATAATGTGCTGCATCATTATGTGTTGCTGTGCTCTGCACAACTGGGACAAGTAATGAGGTGATATGCTGGCTGCTGAGGAACTGGCGAGAAGGAAGCAGTTTCCTTTTGAGGAGAAGGAAGAAAAGAATACTGGGGAGGAGGAAGCTGTAATCTATGACAGAGTTCAGTTGTGTTTCCAATAGATGAGGCCTGTGAGCAGCAGTCAGTTAAATATTTGGTTGTGATGTTGAAATATGGTTGGATTTTCAGGGCAAACTCAGCCTTTATTGGTTTTGTTTGTGTTCCCTTTTGCTTCCTATGACTATAAGTTCCTGTTTAAATTCTCTGATTGCTTGCCTGTATGTGATGTTCCCCACTGTGAATGACAATGACAAAGTGTAGATCTTTATTGAGCATTGTGGACATGTTAGTGCTGACATACAGGGTCAGACAGGATAGAATTATAGAATCCCTACACTGTGAAAGCAGGCCATTCAGCCTGTTGAGTTCACATCCAACCCTCTGAAGTGCATCCCACTCAGACACAACCCCCTACCCTATCCCCATAACCCTGCATTTCCCATTGTTAATCCAACTAGCCTGCTTATCCCAGGACACCACGGGCAATTTAGCATGGCCACTCCACCTAACCCGCACATCTTTGGACTGTGGGAGGAAATCGGAGCACCTGGAGGAAACCCACGCAGACACGGAGAAAATATGCAAACTCCACACAGACAGTCTCCTGAGGGTGGAATTGAACCTGGTTTCCTGGTGCTTGAGGCAGCAGTACTAACCACTGAACCACCATGCTGCCCTTGTAGCTAGTGACAGGGAAAGTGTGTGGCACAGTGGTTAAACAGTGACGAGGTTGAGAGAATGGTATTGCATCTATGTGGTAGAATCAGCTATGTGTCATGGACAGCACGGCTTTGTGGCTGCTGGGCCATGACATTGCCAACAAAGGACAGTAGTGCATTGCCAACATTTGTCCAGGTGCACAGTGGGCTTTCAAAACTGGCACAGGTGCAAGGGTTCCAGTCTTTTGGCAGATATCCAACAAGTGGCAAGATGTTCTGGGATCAGCTCAAATGGGGTGGAAAGTGGACGTGAGAAATGCCATATGGGTGTGGTCGTTAATGTGGTGATTTTAGTAAGACTCAGCAAGCAAACTCATGAGACCTCACAGTGAAAAATCTTCCTAAAGGATTCAGGCAACTTGGACTATGGGGGAGGTGATGGCCTAGTGGTATTATCGCTGGACTGTTATTCCAGAGACCCAGATAATGTTCTGGGGACGTGGGTTCAAAACCCGCCATTGTCAGATGGTAGAATTTGAATTCAGTAAATATCTGGAATTAAGATTCTAATAATGACCATAAATCCATTGTCAATTATTGGAAAAAACCCATCTGGTTCATTAATGCCCTTTGGGGAAGGAAACTGCCATCCTTACCTGGTCTGGCGTCATGTCATTCCAGACCCACAGCAAAGTGGTTGACTCTTAACTGCCCTCTGGGCAATTAGGGATGGGCAATAAATGCTGTGGTAGGCATTCAAACAAAAGATGGTTTGTGTATAAACTGGATGCATTATCACAAGGCACAATGAAAGGGCATCAAACCTGGAGCTCAATGGATGATTAAAGGTATGGAAACTAAAACTAAACTGAAAACGGAAACTTCTGATAACTCAGTGGAGAACAAAGCTAAACAGTGAAGTACAGCAGAGAAGAGGAAATAGAAATATGATGGTGAAGGGAGTATATAGTAATGGATTGGCAGATAATGTAAAAATATTTTTAATCACATGAATGGGTAAAAGGGCAGTTTAGACCCAACAAAGAACAAAAAAGTTATTTATGAATGTATAGCTACAGTACTATGAATACTTTGCAAATGTTTTCATTAGAAAAGTGGATGATGCAAATGTCACAAAAAGGAAGTGGTAGAATTTGAATTAATGAAAATAAACAAAAAGGAACGACTTAAAAAGGTTAGCAGTACTCAAAATGGAAAGTCTTCTTGTCCTGATGGGATGCATCCTAAATTTTTAGGGGAAGTAAAGGTTAAAATTGTGTAGGCTCAGTGAGTATTCTCCCATCCTCTTTGGATATGGCAGTGATTCTAGGGAACTGGAGTGGTCTAAATATGACACCCTTGTTCAGTGAAGCTGCAAGGATAATGGAAATTACAGGCCTGTCAGCCTGTCTTTAGTGATGGAGAAACTTTGAGGGACATTGAATTCAGACACAATTATTTGCACTTGGAAAAATATGGGTTTGTTAAAGGAGAGCTATGTTTCACGAATGTCAATGATAAAGTTAGAGAGGATGGGTGAGTGTACTGCAGTTGATGTTGTCAGTATGGATAAAAAGGCATTTGATAAAGTATCACAGACTTGTTTCAAAAAAATTAAAGCACATGGTACTAAGAGTAGAGTGACTGCATGGATACAAAATTGGCTAAAGGACAGAAAGCATAGAATGGTGATGAATGGTAGCTTAGAGTTTGCAAAGAATAATGCAGTCAGGTCCCCCAAGGTTTGTGATGCACTTTTTGATTGATATTAATGGCCACAATACAGTTATTCTGTTATACATCTTTCATGTAACATTGGATAGAATCTTAGAAGGGGTCAGAGCAATGTGGCTATAATGAGAAGTATGACAGGCTGCTGAGGAAGCACAGACATGCATTGTAGATCATACCAGCAACTAGGATGGAAAGGCTGCAGCTGGGATACTTCGCACATAGTGATGGGCATCCAGCTCTCAAATTGGGCCAAGCTGCATCTCAGCGCCGTTTGCTGGCTTTCTTAGTGTTCATACACACAGTGTCTACCTGCATGCTTGCAGCATCCATGCCTTGCCATGACATGCCCATTGTTGCGTAAATGCTTCAACCAGAGCCAAAGGCTATCACTGCTGTCAATTTAAGGTGCTCTTTTGGGCGTACACACAGACAGGCTGCTTAACATGTTTGTCAGTAGGAGCCTGTATGGGGTTGGGTTCATCTTGATGAACAGTACACCATGACATCAGTCTATCACCTACAGCATGTGCCAGCTGCCTACATGGCAAACACGCAACAAATTCATTCAACACAATGGCCATGTTAAAACTGGTGGAGGCTACTCCTTAGTTGGGGACCCTGTAGTGTCAATGACAGGCACAGTCTGCACACAGCCCTGCAGCTTCGACAGTCAGTTGTCCACTTGGAATGCACATGGCCAAGTGATCTGTCCCATTGCAGTCAGCAGGCAGTCATATAGGGCCAGGACGTGCAGTCAGAAAAATTGTGTACTGACAGTCAGGGAGCTGTAAACACAATGGTCAGGGTTCTGACCAGTCATGTCAAAAGGCTGCTTGTCGAAGTCAGTAAGAAATTGGGCACGTACAGTGCTGGGTGTCCATCTGTCTGTCTCTCAGGTGGATTTAGAGAGGGCCTGTAGGAGCAGAAGGGGTATCACTGCCAAAGATGAGGGAGTTGAGGATATGGGATAAAGGTGGAGGTGGAAATAAGAATAGAGACTGGGGGAGTGGGGGGTGGGGGTGGTATTCTTGAGGTGAATGGGGAGTAAGCAGAACAGCATCATAAGGCATTGTAGACAAAGGACAGGTACAGTTATCTGAAGTAAAAACCAAAAGAACTGTGGATGCTGTAAATCAGGAACAAAAACAAAGTTGCTGGAAAAGTTCAGCAGGTTTGGCAGCATCTGTGGAGGAGAAAACAGAGTTAAGGTTTCGGGCCCTGTGACCCTTCCTCAGAACTGGTGCATCAAAAATGTTGGTTAATAGGGAGTTACTTCAGATGCAAGACACTGCTCTGTCATTAAGGGATTGACAGATGAGGGAAAACAACTGAACAGAGCCAAGCATAGTATGTCATCACAGCAAAACCAGCATCAAATGGATCACCACAACAACTGAAGGCCAAGCTGAACAGAGACTCTCATTAGTTTGAGCACAATACACACATGCTCACCGAGAATAGAATTTGAATATGGAGCAATGTGAACAAATGCACTCTGATTAGTAGGCAATAACATGCATGTTACATTATTGTAGTGTGCCACAGGATGAGAGATTTCTGTGAAATGGCGAATTCCAACATTGAGGTTTCCGAAAACGACTATTTGATTCTTTGTTTGTGTTTTTAGACTTTTTTTTTAAAAAAGAAAAGAACTCTCACTTCACCGAGAGTTGGTCCAAGAAGGAACTGCAGTTTCTGTTTCTTCGGTTAGGCAACTTCATGGGTTTCCAGCTAGCTTTTTTTTAAAAAACGGAACTGATCAGAGATTCCAATGGATTGAGCACTCCAATTCTTACAGTGCAGGAAATCACAAAGTTGACCATAATACTTTGTAGCAATGAGCAAAACTTTCATTTCCTGCTTGACGTTTGACATCAAGTGTTGACTCAAATTGCTTTCAACTCATGGTCTCATGTTCCAAGCATTATTTTTTAGATAATTAACAACTTTTGTTTTCTGTTCTTTCAGGTAATCTCAATGGGGATGATCTAATAATTCATTCATTGCTTCAATAAAAGCAAGCAGTGTGGTATGAACCTGTTAGGGCCCAAGATGAAATCTGAACTACCATCAATTAACCAACAGAACAATGCCACAGTATATCAAACATTTTAAACAAAAAAATTTATTGGACACAAAAGTTAAAGTAACTATTATTAACTAAATACCATTTAAGTAATTTAAAATTACTCATGCCAAGAACATAGTTCTGCTTTCTAGCCCCTCCCCATCCTTATCTACATACATCCCCTTATACGTTACAAAAATCTTGAAGGTTTCTCATTTCTTTATAAACTAACTCAAAAGAATGTCACCATTCTCTGAAATGTATTTTAATTCTGTTCATTGGTCCAACTTTCTCAAAGCTACAAGAATTAAGGCAATCCTTCCATTAGCTCATGGCAAATCAACCCTCCAATTCTCTTTAAAGTCATTGCAACTCTTGATTCTTCAGCTCTCTGTGCTTGTTTGTACAAGCATAGACTGCTTTTCTTCCCCCAGTCTACACCAATGGTTTCTGCAGTTTATTCCAAAGTAACAATTCTGCGGCAAGGCTCTGCAGTACCACTGTAAACATTTCCAACCAGCTGGAAGCTAAGGTAAACCTTCCCATTCCTTTTCTTGCCTGAAACCCAAACTGAGATAAAGACCCTAACCATGTTTGTACAGTGAACAAGAAAATTAATATTTTCTCTGTTTAAATGCAGGCCAGAGTATCATTCACATTTGCCTCCCCAACTCAGTAAGGTCCGGCCTACACAGACCAAACATGAAGATGTGTCTGTTTGTTCCAAAACTGATCTGCTTGCTTTGTCACCAAACACACAGAGAATTAGAATTAGGTTTGTTGTCACATGTACTTAAGTACAGGGATACATGAATACAGTGCAGCGAAAAATGTACAAAGTTGCCATTTCTGGCACCATCTTAGGTACAAAGATGACGAGATACAATATCTTAGGTATAAATTGCATAAAACGAAAAAAAAAATTACAACATCATTATTACAGTCTTTTATAAAGCAAGGAGTCCATGCTGAGCTTCACTTTGAGGCTGGGAGTCCACCTTGGGCTTCCTTGAGGCCGGGAGTCCGCACTGGGCTTCATCCACACATGTTACAAACACATAAACTAAACAAAATAACCAGCTGCTACTTGAAGTTCTACCCTTAATTACTATCCCTATGGCATTGTGGCGTGCTTTGAGATGGTTCAAACATAAATGCAAATAATTATTTTCTGCCATCAACACAACTCTGACTCTGCAATCCATATAAATAATGTCTTTCATGCAAATTTACAACTCTCCTCAGAATTTCTAGCTGTTAGCTTCTTTTATGGAGATAATAATAGACTCTACATCCATTGAGAGGCACAGAAATGGATCACCCTTCAAGCTGTTTTCACTATCAACTCTGTTTTTGTAAGATAAACGCAAGCTACCTCTTAAATGCAACAAATTCCAAGCTTGTTTGAATTGCATTCATTTGAGATGCAGACCAGTCTCTTTATCTGGCTTTTCTATTAAGCTTACAATGAAACTTTTAACTCCTAAAACTAAAAAAACTATATTCAAAAACATAAGAATTATAAACCATATATTTACAAGAGAAACAAAAATTCTTGGCGGTAAATTCTGAAATGTTTTGACATTGACACTTTCACTGACCATGCTTTTATGGTGGAAAATGGATTTTCACAACATGCAAGATTGTAGTTAAAACATTGGGTCATGTATTTCTAAATGGTAAGAAAATTAATATCCTTCACATTATTTTTTCTTGAATGCTAGGTATTCAACAGTTAACACAGAATTCAGCAGCTAATACTGATCACAAATTAATTGCTTCAACACAGCTACAAACACTAAAGAGAATGCTAAGTGTTTGGCACTAACAGCAGAATATGATAATTTGGAAAACTGAAACAGCAAGAAGATCTGATAATGTTGCCGAATTCTGTACCCTTTTTAGCACTAATAATCTGGCACTCAAAGTCCAGGCTGCACAGCTCCATTCATATATACATTGCTAATTTGTTGGTATTTGTCTTGTTTGGATTTTGTGTATCTTGAAATTTGGAAAGAACTCTTCTTAATATGGTCACCTCAATAGTGAATAAATCCTAAACAAGAACACTAATACTTTGAGGTTTGTTTCAACTTTAGATATATGCAATTAATGGGAACTTGAATTTAAACTTAATATGCGGTCTGCATGGCGACATGATTCTTACCTATGTAGGCTGTAAGGACAAAAACCTGTTTACCAGTGCTGTAGGTAATTATAATCAGAGAATCCCTATAGTGTGGAAGCAGGCCATTCAGCCCATCGAGTTCATACCAACCCTCTGAAGAGCATCCCACTTAGACCCATCCCTCTTCCTTATAACCCTGCATTTTCCATGGCTAATCAACCTGACCTGCACATCTTTGGACTGTGGGAGGAAATCAGAGCACATATAGGAAACTCACACAGCCACGGGGAGAATGTGCAAACTCCACACAGACAGTCACCCAAGGCCGGAATCAAACCCCAAACCCTGGCGCTGTGAGGCACTAGTGCTAACCATTGAGTCCAGAGGTGAATCAAATATCCTCTAATTGTCGGAAGGGAAATATACTCTGCCGAGCAGAGTATGCTATATTGCTTGTAAGTCTATTTCAGAATTGTTGCACTTGGTTATTTTTTAAACTTAGTTGCTGCATTGATTATTGATACCCACTATTAAATACATAATGCTGCAAGTATGGGAGGTGTAACAAATCTATCTGCATGAGGTTGTATTTTAGTACTGTGATATTTCTATCTGGTTATAACCAAAAAACAAAGTGCCAGTCCACTGGATTGCATTCAGATATTTTAAAAGATTCTAGGGAAGAGATAATAGTTTGCACATGTCCAATAATTCATTAGAAAAATGTGTCATGACAATGGATTGATAGATTACAAATGGAATTCCTGTATTTCAGAGGGAGGAGATAACATGACCAAAGGAATTATAGTTCAGTCAGCTTAAAGTCAGTAGCAGGAAAGTAATGGAATCCATACTAAAGAATAGAGAAGGACCTAGAAATTAAAAATATAATCATGAATAATTAGCACAGGTTTCAAAAGGGAAAATCTTGTTTGACCAACCTTATTGAACTTTGTGAGGTGATAATAGATAGATTGAGGCAATGTGATTTATGTGAACTTACAAAGGCTTTTGATAAGGCGTCCCATAATAGACTAATGAATAAGATCACAGAATGTGGACCTGATGTGGAAGTGCCGTTGTTGGACTGAGGTGGGCAAGGTCAACAATCACATGACACCAGGTTACAGTCCAACAGGTTTATTTGAAGCCACAAGTTTTCGGAGTCTCGTTCCTTCTTCAGGTGTCAGTGAGAGATGTGCATCAGACACAGAATTTACAAGCAAAAGATCAAAAGGTCATAGAACTGATGCAAATGTGTTAAACAAACTTAAGATGGCTGTTAAATCTTTAATCAGTTAGAAAGGATTAATATGCAAATCCAGAATTTCTTTCAAGTCACTGTCCCGAGATAACTAAAGGTTTTATCAGTTCCCTTGGTATACCAGAGGTGACATCCCAGGTCAGACAATGCATTTTAGGTGTGAGGCCTTATTTAGAATCTGGCTGTTATCAACTTGGAGTCAGACTGGTTTTAGTTGCATCAGTCCTATGACTCTTTGATCTTTTGCTTATAAATCCTGTGTCTGATGCCACCTCTCTCACTGACACATGAAGAAGGAGCAAGACTCCGAAAGCTTATGTCTTCAAATAAATCTTTTGGACTATTACCTGGTGTTGTGTGATTTTTGACAGAATGTGGAGTCAGGAGACAAGCGTAAATGGATAGCTGGCTTCAAGACAGAAAACAGTGATTGTGTGAAGATGAATGTCAGAAAGTGAGAAGTGACATATCACAAAGATCAGTGCTGGGACCTTTGATGGTCAAAATTTACATTAACAATTTGCTGTTTGGAATCCAGAACAAAAAATTTCTAAATTTGCAGATGGCACCAAAATGGGGATGGGCAGAATAGGACTGAGGAATTCTGCAACAAAGGTATTAATAAACTTACAGTTTAGCCTAATGATTGGTAAATGAAGATCAACATAGATAAATGTGAAAGTAGTATATTTTAGTAGTAATAAAATATCAAACAGTCTCTTTAGAAGGTTATACAATTACAACAATGGAATTATCAGGTGAACTATGTAACATTTAGATTCCACACAATGTAAGAGCAAATTACTGCAGAATCTGGAATCTGTAATGAAAACAAAAAATGCTAGAGATCACAGTGGGTCAAGTGGCATCAATGGAGAGAAAGCAAACTAACATTTTGACCTAGATCACTCTTCATCAGAGCTGATGTGAAGTGTGGAGGGGGCAGCTGGGGGAGAAAGGAAATTGATAGTTCAGATTAAGTGATCGGAATGTGAGAATGGCAGAACAACGGTGTGTCTAACTGCCAGACTGGAAAGAACAGGCAGTCTCACTGGGGTGGGGGGAAGGGGATAGAGGACATAGTGACAGAGAATGTAACAAGCAAAGCTAAATGAAAGGGAAGGAATGGGTTCACAATCTGAAGAAGTTGAACTCAATATTGAGCCCAGAAGGTTGTAAAGTGCCCCCTCCACACTTCACATCAGCTCCGATGAAGAGTCGTCTAGAATTGAAATGTTAGCTTGCTTTCTCTCCATGGATGCTGCCTGACCTGCTGTGATTCCAGCATTTGTTGTTTTCAGATTCCATTCACTCCTTGCACATTTTAGGTTCCAGTATTTGTCATCAAGTTTGCTTTTAAAAGGCACCAATGCAGAACATGAAACTAACAATAATTCTGCGATCCCCTACTCCCAATTCCTCTGCCTCCACCGCATCTGCTCCCAAGATGGAATGTCTCATTCCTGAACATCCAAGACATCCTCCTATTTCAAGGACCGTAACATTCTCCCTCCAGCGATCGAAAATGCCCTCAACCGCATCTCTTGCATTTCCCGCACTTCAGCCCACACAACCCCCCCCAACAAAAATAAAGACAGAATCCCCCTTGTCCTCACATATCACGCCCCCAAACTCGGCATCCAGCGTATTATTCTCCACTGCTTCTGCCACTTACAATCTGACCGCATAACCAAAGAGATATCTCCTTCTCCACCCCTATCTGCCTTTCGTAGGGACTGCTCTCTCCACAACTCCCTCACCCACTCCACACTAACCCCACCACCCCTGGAACCATTCCCTGCAACCTCAGGAAGTGCTACACCTCCTGCCTCACCTCTATTCAAGGCCAAAAACAAACCTTTCATATCAGACAGGGGTTCACCTGTACATCATCAGCTTGGTTGACTGTATCCACTCCTCCTGATGTGGCCTTCTCTACATTGGTGAGACCAAGCAGAGACTCAGACACCATTTAGTAGAGCATCTGCGATCTGTACGCGACAAACGACAACACCTTCTGGTCGCCAACCATTTTAACTCCCCCTCCCACTCCCTGGGTGACATGTCCATCCTGGACCACCCCAGTGTCACAATAAAACCACCCATAAACTGGGGCAGCAACACCTCTTATTCCGCCTCGGGAGCCTACAGATTGGCCTAAACATGGAATTCACCGGTTTTAAAATCTCCCCACCTCCTTGACTTGACACAACCTGTTCATCATAGGGGAGGTGATGGCCTAGTCGTATTATCACTGGACTGTTAATTCAGAAACCCAATCGGGTTCGAATCCCACCATGGCAGATAGTGGAATTTGAATTCAATAAATATCTGGAACTAAGAGTCTAATGATTACCATGAATCCATTGTCGCTTGTTGGAAAAACCCACCTGGTTCACTAATGTCCTTTAGGGAAGGAAACTGCCATCCTTACCTAGTCTGGCCTACATGTGACTCCAGACCCACAGCAATGTGGTTGACTCATAACCACCCTCTGGGCAATTAGGGATGGGCAATGAATGCTGCTTAGCCACCGACACCCTCATCCCATGAATGAATAAAAGAAATCTTCTCTCCCACCGATCTGCGCCACCCATTCCACTGACCACTCCCTACTGCACTCACCTATCACCATCCCACCTACCTTCCCCAGCCCCACCACTCCTCTCTTTATTTATTTCCTAGCCCCCTTCTCCCTCCACATTTCTGAAAAAAGGTCCCAACCCAAAACACCAACTTTCCTGCTCCTCTGATACTGCCTGGCCTGCTGTGTTCCTCCACTCCAGACTGTGTTGTCTCTGACTCCAGCAACTGCAGTTCTTCAGACTATCTCTGAATAATTATGCGCAGTGCACTTTATATCATCCACAATACACATTCTTTCTAGGTCAGTGAAAATACTGTTAACATTAAGTTACTTGAAGGGTATGTTTCCTATTTTGATGAGCTGCCAATTGTGGAAAATCTTTGGTCACTGAACTGCTGGTAACTAAGATAGAGTTATTGTCGAACTTGCCAAACCCCTTCGGCTGTTAATGTTTGCAAAAAAAGTTTGCAAAAATTTACACAATCTAAACATTAATTGTTGATACGCACTTCACTTGCAAGATCAACACACAAAATCTCTCCCACTCAAGATCACTTCCTCACATACAATTAATATTTAAAAACTGATTCAGAGATAGTAGGAGCTGCCGATGCAGGATCCAGACCGAAACGTCAGCTTTCCTGCTCCTCTGATGCTGCTTGGCCTGCTGTGATCATCCAGCTGTACACCTTGTTATCTAATATTTAATACTACTGTTTACGTATCAGTGGAAATATCATATGAATCTAGAACAACGTCTACATAAAAGGACATAAGACAGTATTCTATGGCCTCATTTGATCGTGTTTTTTTGCATGGATGAGGAGGGGTGTGCGTAAAATAAGATGTATGGCTGACCAACTGAGCTGTTTTCCATAATACAGATGGCAGGTAACGCATCAGGCAGCTCAACTACCCAGGCCCATTCTTAACTCTAATGATTTTCTGGTGGAAAGGTGAGAATGAAGGGGGTGGGGTAACGATACATCCTCCTTTGATGGCCCCTTGCTGGTGTCAAAAACATGACCCTCCACACACCTCTCTATTCCCCAAATTATCTCTGCCCAAAAATACCAGATTTACCATAGTTCAGTACACCAAGCTGTCCGCTTTGGATTCTTTGTCTTTCCAGCAAATCTTGAGGACAGGACTTCTTTTCAATGAGGGGGCAGAAGTCCCATAATTACCTTGTTGATGCTGCACCAAGCGCATTATACTTTTGGGATAGCCTTTTTATAAAGTTGGTTGTTTTGTGAAAAAAGGCCAAATGTAAAATTCAACCCATAATCACAATTAAGGACAGATCCCTCCTCTAAACTAGGAGAAATTATTGTAGTGCAGTAGAATTACCTTTTTAAAACCCATTAACCATAATAGTTCAAGCTTGATTTGAAATAAGTTAGATTTTTGATTTAAAATAATTGCTTCTGTATTTTATTCCTATTCTTCCTGGATATCTCGGACATCATTCTATATGCTTTTCTTCCCCCTTCATTCTCTCTAGAAGATTTTCTCCTGAATCCTTCTTCAGATCTTGAAAAGTAGAGGTACTTTCACGCTTGAGTTTTTCCACACTTTTGGAATCTACAGACTTTAGAAACTGACGTTTTGCATTATCTAATCATTGTCTTTAAATTTATTTAACTTGCACACCCACAACTGAAAATATCTAAGGTGTTGTGCACTGTAGATTGTTAACTCGATTTCTCAATTTAAAAAAGCTACTTACTGTCACCTAACACTCTTAAAACCCACCAATATGTAACACATAACTGTAACTACATATTTATGAAAAAGTTCAAATGATTCCAAGTTTGCATGCTCACAATGAAAATTCATGATCAGGGAGTGCATATTCCTTTTATTGTCGCTTCCCCACTGGGAGCACAGAATTACTCTATCAAGTTGTAAACAATGTTTTGACACACGATAGATCATGTATTTGTTCTGACAACTTGCTGCTGCTGTCATTTGTGACAGTGGCATAGGCCTGTCAATCTGATACTATCTATAAAGTGGAAAATGTTGAAAATTGAAATTATGTTGACTTGCCTCACTAATTCTTTTTGCATGGAATATATTATGTCACATATTAGAGGCTCAGTTATTATGGACGATAATGCGTAGCAGTATGTAGGCTTTAAATCTAACTAAATATTAAAACAGCTTTAAACATTCAGAAGTAAAACATATAAGTCCATCGCATTTTGTGGAACCAACAGATAGTTGACAGTGAAAGCAATCAACTTTTCTTTCTTAATTTTCTTTTTTCCCTTCATGTATTGTTTTCAGTATTTCTTCTCATGATACTGGACCATGAGTCTTGGCAGACTGCCACAATTCATCATAGATAAACTCAATCACACTTTCACTGTATATTCATTGTTTGAAATTGCTTGACTCCTCTGATAGCAGAGTAGTTTTGCTTTGGGCAAGGTCACTGATCTGGGTGCAAATTGAACCCGCTTTGAGAAGTACTTTTGTTTTCATTATTTTCTGTTCAAATACGTTTCATTATCATTGTTCTGTTGATGTTGAATTCAATCAGGGATCATAATTTGAAAAAAGAAAATGTCTTTAGGTTTTTTTGAGATACATTTAAGATTGGTAACTGAAGTTTGATTAAGAAAGGCCAAGAATATATAACTTTTAAGGTAAAGATTACTTAACTTTGTCTCTTTTTTACAAAATAGCTCAGCAGTGATACAGAAAGGAGGAATTGCACTTATGTAGCACCTTTCATACCACCAGATATTCCAAAATGCTTTATGATCATGTTGTGATTTTGATGTGCAGTCACCACTGTTATGCAGGAAAATCTCACAAATAGTGACATAATATTGACCGGATTATCTGCTTTGTGATGCTGATTAAGGGATAAATTGGTCAGAACATAAGAATTTTTACAAGGTAATGACCTTGGCCCAATCATTTTCAGTTGCCTCAATGACTTTCCTTCTACCATAAGATCAGATGTAAGAATGTTTGTTAATTTTTATATAATGTTCAGAACCACTATAACCCCTCAAAAACCAAAGCAGTCTGTGTTCACATGCAGCAAGACCTGGACAACATTTTGGCTTGGGCTCATTAGTGGCAAGTAACGTTCACATCATATTAGCATTGGGCAATGGCCATCTCCAACAAAACAGAAACGAACCAACTCTCTTTGATATTCAATGACATTATTACCTTGACACCATTTCCCTTTGATAATGTCACTGGACCATCTCATTGATTGGTGGAACAGGCTTGAAGGACTGAAAGGCCTACTGCTGATTAGTAATGCTCTGGGGTCTACAGTGTGAAGCTGGAAAAGCACAGCAGATCATACGGCATCAGAGGAACAGGAAAATCAACATTTTGGGCCGAAATGTTGACTTTCCTGCTCCTCTGATGCTATCTGACCTGCTTTGCTTTTCCATCTTCACACCTATAGACTCTGGATTCCAGCATCTGCAGTCCATATTTCTTTTTAATGCTCTGAAGAATGTGTTCAAATTCCACTATGGCTGTTGATGGAACTAAAATGCATTAATTCTTAGTAATGGTGATCATGACAACTATCATTACTTTAAAAACCATCTGGTAATAAATCATCCAGCACCTCCACACATCCAACTCAACTGTCTGTATTGATTTAAGAAGGCAGCTCAACACTACCTTCTCAAGGGGAAATTATTTCAGGGCAATCAGGGTTGGCTACTGCTAGCAACAACTGCAACCCATGAATAGATAATGAAAAATAACTACTATCACTGATCCCCACTATCAACATCTTGCATGCCATCACTGACCAGAAATCTAACACAACAAACTGTCTATAGATTATAGGTATAACAATAAGTCAGAGGCTGCAAATTCTGCAGTAAATAACACAACTTTTACTCCGAAAATATCTGTTCTTTATTTCCAAGACATACGTCAGTAGTGTGTGAAAATGCTTTCCACTGATGCAGCTCCAACAACACTCAAGAAACTCAATATATGCAGAACAAAGCACTCTTCTTAATTAAGAACCTTTTCATCAACTTACACACTAACTCAGTCTACCACCAATGCACTGGGCAACAACGTATACCATAGCCAAAATGTACTTCCCAGAGACATGGTCTTCTGTTGCCAGGAAAATGTCAAAAACACCAGTGCTTTGACCAAAGCAGTTATTCAGTAAACTGTGATGTTGTGTGAATTGTTCACCAAATATTTGGATGCCCAAGCAACTTCATTGTAGTCATATGACTGCAGCTGTTTTGACAGATTTGAAATTTGCCTTCAAAATCTGGACTGGTGTCATGTAAGACTGAGTGACAGCTCCCATGGTGTCTACGATCTACCTGACAATGGCTATACACCTGAAAGATCAACTGTCTTCTGGTGAATGTATCAAATAGGAGCAGAAGTAGACAATTTGGTCTATGACCTTGCTCTGTCATCCAATAAGATCATGGCCAATCTGTTTGTGTTTTGAATTCTGCATTCCCATCTACCCCTAACAGCCCTGGATTCCTCCTCTTTACAAGAATCTATCCGCGTCTGTCTTAAAAATAAGCAATGACCCACCTGCCACGATCTTCTGAGAATTTCAGTCACACAACCATCAGTGAGAAAACTTCTCTGTTCTTAAAGAGTGACCCCTAATTTTTAAAGTGTCCCCTCCTTCTGGACTGACCCACAAGAGGAAACAACCTTTCCAAGACCACCTTGTCAAGAATATTCAAGGTCTTATTAATTTTAACCAAGTCCTCACTCTTCTAATCTCAGGGCAGACAGCCCTGCCTGTCCAATCTATCCTCATAAGACAATCCACTAATTTCAACTGCCTCCAATGTATTTACATCAATCCTTAAATAAGAAGCGAGTTTGACATATATATTTAATTTTTGCGGTTGGTTAATATGATAGTTAGTCTCTAAACTATATTCACAGGAAGTTGCAGACGTTCTTTAACAAGGCATATGTATATTATGGAAAAGAAATAAATAGACAAAAGTATATAAAAGTTAGAAAGATCTTGACAAAACATCGAAACAAAGTTTCAACCTGTTTCCCAATATCATTCATAACAGAGACTTAATTCTAGAGAAATATGAATCCTATCTCAGTCCTTTAAGTCTTTAATTAATTCCTGTTGGCAACTGTTAACGAATCCTACAGCTTTTCATTTTTACCTAACTGCAAAGCACAAATGAGCAGTGTCGGCTAATTTATTTCTAACTCAGTTCCTTTCATAACCGCTTTTGAAAGCCTGTCAAGGACGCACTCGTAATCACTCGCATATTTCTACAATTTTCAATACAGCTCTCTCTACCGGTTGTTTAAAGTTTCTATTAAACTATCTATCAATTGCATTTAAAGTACTCCATTATAACTTCCTAATTTACTTAGGAATTACTCAAAAAATTGTTTAACTACAATCTAAGACTGCTGTTTCCCAATTTCTCGAATTTACAGTCAATTAAGCCTCGACTCCTGCGATATCCCACTCCTGACAATCTAATACAGGCAGTTAACAAATTGTAGCAATTTTCAGATAGTTTATTGTGTTTGTTTAGAAGCAGCAGTCTAGAGATATACTTATTAAGTAGATTTTTAAAAATGTATACACCTATGATAATTGGAGGTCGTTCAGGATACCAGTGGACAAACTAGGATTGGAATGTGTAGATCTCACTGGAGGCGCGAAGGCAACACCCTTCCGTCGAGCCAATGTGGCAAGGATCTCCCTTCTGGGTCTTCTTCTGGTCCATCTTCCGTCCGGAGAAGACAGCTTTCTAAGGACCGCCTAATAAGGACTGCTGCCTACAAGGTTTGCCTGATGATGGTCACCTGATCAAAATTCCCCAATAAGGACTGCAGTCGACGTGGTCTGCCTTTTTATTTTTTAAAAACTGAAAGAATTGCGGATGCTGTAAATCAGGAACAAAAACAAAGTTGCTGGAAAAGCTCAGCAGGTCTGGCAGCATCTGTGAAGGAAAAAAACAGAGTTAACGTTTCGGGTCCGTTGACCTTAGAACTTTTTTTTAACAGGCATTGTGACCGAAATGTGCCGGTTGATCAATATCACTGATAATACAGGTGCGCGTAACCGCCGTAAACCCTGACCAAGCAAAGGTTAGGGACATCAACATTCCCCAAAAAAATCGATGTTAAAAACATCACCACACCTAATGAAATCAATTTTTAAAAAAAACTTAAGTAATGGAAACGTCAGGCCGATGGTATACATACCACTGTTGTATTTTATTGACAACATAAATACTCGAACATCGCAGTATTTGATGTATATCATTTTGCCGGTTTATCAAGAGTACCGGTTGATAACGTGCCAATTAAAACGAAGTTCGCTGTATTTTAAAATGCCACTGGTAGATAGTTCAATGGAAAAGTTAGACAATCGGTAACACGAGCTAATTTGGAAATTGTAGAAATAAGCAATGGTGATTGTGAGTGCATCCTTGACAGGTTTTCAAAATAGATTATGAAAGTTAGTTTCTTTCCTTCCAAGAACAAAACCTTATTTCCGACAACGCTGTACTCATAATAGAGATAACAAGGTGTAGAGCTGGATGAACACAGCAGGCCAAGCAGCATCATAGGAGCAGGAAGGCTGACGTTTCAGGCCTAGACCCTTAATCAGAAATTTCTGACCTTGTTATCTCAGATTTTCCAGCATCTGCAGTTCCTACTATCTCTTGTACTCATAATAAATCGTTTAAATTTGAAGAAAATTAGTTTCTGTTGCAACACAGTTAAATACGATTTCATGCCACACAAGGAATACTGAATTTGGAATAGAGTGAACTCAGGTTTAAAGGAGATCCCAATTTCCAACACAAGTTACCTCTTGCAGCTGCCTTGACAGTAAACACAAGTGACCCAAACATTTTCCTTCTAGTCTGATGCTGCCACCTTCAGCTAGTACTTTTTTTTGAGGAGTAATTTTCAAACATCTCAGTGCATTAGTTCAATTATACATGGTACTCATGCTAAAAGTTCTCAATGAACATGCAAAGGAAATTCTAATCACATTCTGATGGGTTCAGCTCTTTGGAATATTGAGACAAATCTTATGCAACTCACCATATTTAATTTTGGGATCATCAAGTCATAGAATCTTGACATGTACTGTAAATAACTATCTTGCTGTCAATAATATTAAAATAGAATAGGAGTTACAGGTAGCAATGTAGATGGAAGTTAGCTGGATATCAAAATTATTCTCTTCAGCTGACAGTAATAACTGGAAACGCTAATAAATTAATCCTCAAAATTCTGACTGCAAATCTTAGTGGAAACAGATAGAAAATGACATTTTGGTTACATCTAATAATTTTCTTACAAGTGCTATGTTAAAAGGTTACATTAGAAGTACTCAAGTTTTCATTTTATTGAGAATTCAAAGGGCAACTGATTGACTTGTCAGTTAATTTTTGTATATTATTATTTTTATTGAACGTTTCCACTTTGGCTGCTGATTAGCACTTATGAATTGCTCATTCCCTATCTGTTCAAGGTAAGATAATTGGTAAAATGAGACAGGATGAGACCTTTTTCACCCAGTGTGTTATGATCTGGAATGCACTGACTGAAAAATGGTGGAAGTAGTTTTATTGTAACTTTCAAAAGGTAGCTAGGTAAACACTTGAAGGGAAACCCAAATGTGTAATGGGACAAGGGCAGGAAGAATGGGCGTATGTGGAGAACTCTTTCAAAAAACAAACTTGGCACAGATGTGTTTTTATAATTTAAATCTGTAATAGGTCCATTATCCATCTCATTTTAAAAGAGAGTACTTGTCACCACAAGTCGTCTACCCCACTCCTTAATTCCTTCAGACATCCCAGTTAGAATTGGAGATTTGTAAGGATATATTCACACATTCTGTTGTAGTGCCTAGGCTGTACTATGAAATCTGTAAATATGAAAAATATACACTTCTTGTTGTTATTTTAAACAATTCAGTTTGCCCCACTCCCTCATGCCTGCATTTTTTTTCTCTCTGAATACACGTCCATCCACCACGTTCTGAAACTATGCATTCCAAATGCTTTCCACTCATCAGTGACTGTTGACACCGATGGAAAGTTCCTCTTTCTATACTCCTTTGTGCCCTCCCCAAAGCCTTTGTGTTCTTTCTGAAATATGATGCTCTGAATTGGTACACTCCAGCTGGTTCACGTAACTTCTTCAGATGCTTTATTAACCGCTTGGTGTATAAGACACCACCACTATTTTGCCCCCTCCAGTTGAAAATGGTGTTGTAAATGGCTGTTTTTGACGATTTATCCAATTGAGTCAATGCTTCCACCATTCCTCATCATTCAAATATGTGACACTTTATAAATTCTTCCTGAAAAGCTACTTTACTCACTTTTAGGATGCTAGTGTCTAGATGACAACATTCTAGAGCAACATTTGTGGGATCAAGATTCAGGCTTAAACTTAAAATACATTATCAAGACTGATATTCACTTCAGTACTAAGCAAATACCAGGTAGATCCTTGCTGGTGTAAGGGATAATCAGATGGATGGGGCATTTTTGATCGATTTAATTACTTCCTAGCAAGACCCACTGGGAACGGAAAGCTTGGTTTAACATTGTTTCCCACATCCAGACATCTCTGCTTTGACCTCCATTCAGGCTAGCATACACAGTGCACATCCAAAATTGAATCTGTTTTCCCCCTGGACAGTGTCGTTCAGTTTCACATTGGGCAATGATTTATATGTTACTTAAGGAAGTGAACATTTCATTTTCCAAAAAAGTATTTATATTGACCTGAGCAAAGTTAAAAACGTAAGTGGAAAATATTTTCAATGTCCAGGAATAGCTTCCAGTGGGAATTGAAATGAAACAAAACTATCCAGATAAAATCCAAATAACTGTTAGGGGGAGGATACTTTCACTATTTCAGAGGTGAAATGATAGTAGACTGGTCCATCTAGTGGCTGACAAAAAAAGTTGCCAGGTGTCCAACAATGAGAAACAGTATTGTTTGTACAGAGGTGTAAAGATACAAAACCACAAGTTATCATTTGCTAAGCATCAGTGCAAATAAACAGATAAGTAATGTTTTCTCCCACCCCCACAAGGATGCACACTGCATTGTGTTGTGTTCTTTGTAATCTAACACTTGCAATCAATACTTGGAAATACCCCAAATTAAACAAAATAATGTATGAGAAAGTGTTGTGTGTACATATACACTGACATTTACAAAATTTCCATTTAATATGTATCAAATAGTACTTAATGTCTCATGCCACAGGCAGCACAGTGGAAGTAGAACCCAAGAAACTAAGGATAGATGCTGAAAGAATGGACTAAGATCTTTCCAAACTTAATTACAAGTTATATGGCCTCATTAAATGATCTTGCAAGTTAACCCAAGTTGTTCCTTCTCCTTGGTAGAGATACCTGCTCTGGTCACATCCACAATGTGGGGATTAAAAACTTGCAATGCTATCAATCAAATAGATGAGTGAAAAAAGTGACTTGGGAAGTACGAACAGGTAGATGTCATCTTTCAATGGCAACACCTACATGTACCAAGAGCTGTTCTTCTCCTCTAGCATTTGTGCATATTATACAGCTGTCAAGAAAAGCAGCTCAACAATTTCCAGTTTCACTGTCTGCAATACATAATGGGTGCAGCCTGACAGGACAGTCATAAATAATCCCACTTTGTTAGCATTCAAACAGAGGAACCTTCATTGGCTCAGGCAAGTCATTGTAACAGATGACTGTATACAACAGGATGTTTTGCACAGCAAGGTAGCTGAAGCCAAATAACAGGAAGGACATCCAAAGTTCTGCAGCAAGGATGCCTGAAACTAAAATGAAGGCCCTAGATGTTGGTCACCACATTTGGTGGTTACTAAAAGGCTGAGGAAAAGTACTGAAATCTACTTGGGCTGCTGTGCACCACAACAATGACCAATTGCTACAACAGTTTAGCAGCAGACACCAACAGCAAACTGCCACAAAAGTTGGTAGCTATGTGCACCATTTGAGGAAGTACCTGCCTCAAACACTGGCCAATTCAGCCATTAGGAAAAGATGCAATATGGCAACACATTTGAAACTGACTTGCTTGCTGCATGTCTCATTTTTCATTGATGGGAGGATGAAAAAAATTACCTGAGTTTTATGACTTGGGTCACAGTTACATGTTTATGAATTCTACATTGAGGGCTTGAAAGAACCCTTAGCTTAAAATTACAGGCTTACTGACACTTGAGGTTTCTACTCAAAAAACTGATGGCAATTCAGTTGCTTGCTCCCTACAAGAAAGCAAGCACCAAGATTGCAGGAAAATTACACAGTACTTGTCACAGAACTTGGTGCTTTCGCACAAACACAGCATCCATCCAAGTTGATCAATATAAACAGTACAACACATTGTTTTCCCAGTTTATGTCAAGACATGGACAATATTTGACTCCTGGATGAAGGAGACACTGGACAGATGGCCTGGCTCCTGTATATCAGCGTTTCAAGTACATGAAAATAAAAAATAACTTGGCTCAAAAATTTCAAGAATTCAAAAATATTCGGCGCATAACGTTATTCGCCCGCCACGAATAAGCGCTTCCTCATCAGTCGGGGCAAGCATTACTCCACTTCCTGATAACATCCCAGGGAAACAGGGTCCGCTGGAGTCCCATGTCAGTGGGGCGACGGCATGCACGGAATGACTCGGAAACAATGGTGCCCCCTCCATGCCAGGGGTGGGTCAGCACTGAAAAAACGTCTTGTGAATTTACACTGGTCATTAGCCTGCACGCCATACGTTTTCCCCTCACTTCTCGAGAGAGAGAGAGCAAACATAAGTGCTCCTTTGAAATAAGAAATTCCTAACGTGGGTTAGTTTCATGCGGTGCGAAGACGTTGTGTTCACAGTTTTCAGTAAACAACATGTCTCCTTCTGTGCAGCCGCCATTACACACCCCTCCTTGTTCTTGTCGAACAGCGGCGTCAGGAACAAGATCACAACAACTCACTAACACTATGTAAACAGCGTAGTCCACAGCAACAAGTTCAAAGAAAAATACACTGGCATTATCAAATGCAAGTATCCCTCAGCCATTACACCTACAGCACCCACCTAACATTACTAACCACACATGCATAACCGAAAAAGCCAAACCAACGGCATTCAAGAGCGAGACCGCGAATCCTCGCCTTTTATACACGGACCGCAAGCTGGACGTAATGACGCACGTCCTCGTGATTGCGCAGCGTGCGCGCGTGGGAGAGTGCGCGCTCGCGCCGACCCAACCCCGCTCCGTCCCATCGCCCGTGACCCACCACACCCTCAAACCTCCTGGGCGCGCGACCGCGATATTCTTGCAACGGTCGCCCGCTCGCTCGCTCGCGCGCGGGCACGAACCAGGCAGCGGATGGTGGCCGCCAGAGGGCAATCTTTGTCTGGATTTGCATTGCGCCATTCGATTGTGGAAAATGCCACCAGATGGCGGCTTAGGATTGTTCGTCCTGTGAAGAAGCGGTGTTAACTATTCCCATTTCTAATTTAATCAAATTTAAAACTCGATATTTCCTTACGCAGTCGAACGGAAAGTGAAAATCGGTTCCAAAATGGGCAGGAACGGTTAGTATTTTTGAACTTTTGTTCTATTTTTTAAGAGAAAAAAGGCGACCGAAGTGCGGATCTAAGATGGAGGACGGGAGTCGGATCGTGTGTGTTTGGGGGAGGGGAGCGGGAAATGTGGTTTCAGTTCGAGTTCACATCTTTTAAAAATACTTTCTTTCCCTTGTTTATTTTGTGTTTTGTTTGACCGATCTCTGCCTTTAAGTGGTGAAATTAATTTTAAAGTTTCATTTTTGGTGGAATGTGTGTTTTGAACGTTTGCGCGTCACTTCATTGCACGTAAATATTTAAAAAGAGGTTAAAATACAAATGTTGTTTAATTGCCAAGCAGACGAAGGACGTGCAAGGATACAAAGACAAGCCCGAGTAGGAAGCTGGAGTGTGTGCTTTTACTCTCACTTTCTCTATTTTTGTTTGATGATAGGGCGAATGTTTGTAAATAAAAGACTGATACTTGTTGGATTTTGATATATCGGAAAGCAAAGTTAATTTGGTAAACGGGAAAAGCGCTTTGTAGCCTTCTTCAGTATCTGATCTCACGGGTTTTTTGTTATTACACTATTCTGTGTGGAGTCAGGTGACGACATGCTGATGACTGTCCTTGGTTTTTCTCACGCAATCCATCCGCCCAGCAGCCAGTTTTACAAGTACAAGGGGAGAGAGAAAAATATTCTTATCGAATTTATATTTTTTCAGGTGGGGGAAGGGTGAAATTTCCTGTTGTTTTCACCAAACCATCGTCTGTTTGTTTGACAAATGTTAAATCGGTAGTACAGATCAATCTTATTAAAAGCAGCAGTTCAATTTTCTGTTGTAAAAGCATATAGAAATGAGATTTGTTTACAAAAGGCGCTGGCTCAATGGTATTAAATGGAGGTCTAGGTTACTTGAAATTTCAGGGCAAAGTACAGCAACTTTAATTAAGACACGATATTTGTGTATATGTATCTATACAAAGATAAATATGTAAACAGTTATTGGGCATGAAATGTAAATAGTGGATTAATAAGATAAACGGAAGGTCTATATTTAAAGCAATTCAAAATGTGCTTAGAGTTTGGAAATATCAGATTTTTTTTGAAAAGTGGGAATGGTTTATATTGGTTTCTAACCTGGTTAATCATTTGTTTATGAATGAGGTTGAGTATTTTATCTTTAGTTGGTAAGAATGATAAAATATTTGAATGTATGGATTCATTTGAGGATATTAAGAGATTTGTATGTTAATGCTTCTCAAAAAAAAGTAGAAAGAAATAGTCCAAAGTAAATCTGTTGTGGGATGTTGATTTCCTTTAGAATGTATTTGGAAATCTGAGCTTATTAGCGCACCTGCTTTCTTTGCCCAAAAGTAGTAGGGGGAACAATGGCTACTGGGAATAAGTCTATGTTTGAACTTGATTTTGATTTTGAATAATGTTTATCCACCTGATACGGTTTATTTGATTAGTATGTAATGGCCTTAAATGGTTCCTAGGTGTCCTGTTGGGTGAAATACAGTCCAGACATATTTGGACCTACAGAACTGAGATCAGAATTCTCAATATAGCCCTTTCACAGTGCATTCATAATTTATGTGAAAAAAATTCATTCACTGTAATTGGGCTTTGAAGACAAAATAAGTAATTACTGATTCTGGATATATGCCCCATGTAAAATGTTACTGTAGAATTTATCAAAAGTTGGCAGAAGTCTTCCTTTCATTCCTGAAGAAATCCCCAATAGTTGAACAATTGCTACCAATAGATTTTAATGAGGACTCCAGTGCCAACTTGTTGATAACATGTTGTATAATCATACTCTGTAAGTTTAGTACGTTAAATGTAGATTTAAGTGTGAAAAGAAGGTTGGTTGCCTCAGGAATTGTTGGAATAGCACTCAAGCTGATTCATGAATTGAGATGAACAAACTTAAGTGGAGTTGTTTGAGTTACAATTCAGTCTATATTATGCAGTAGGAGACAGTGACTGTTTTCTGAAATACTGTGGAGTTAACCATTTTATTTCATTTTTGGAGTGAATTATTGTTAGGATGTTGATTCTTTGAAAATGCTGTAACTGTATTGATAATTGATTTTTTTCTTAATTTAAAAACTTCAAACAGACTACTCACAGATGGCAAATTCTTAACTGTAGATGAAGTTTAACTCTGCCAAACAAAATTAACGTTTGTGACGATGCCACATAAAATAGACTGTGATACTTCAGTCAAAGAATACTGCTTCTAACCCTGTCGTAGTAAAGCCTTAGCTTTTATCCTGGAATCGCAGAATAGATTTTCTACATGTGTGTTCTCTTCTTGTATGTTGTAGAATTTTATATAATCAGAACCCAGTTTAGTCATTAGGACTTTTGGGCATAGACTTCCAAGGAAGGAAATGTTGGTGAGTATCCAGACTGGACCAATGGAAAGTATAATTTTGCTCAAGAAATATTATACCAACTTTAGTTGTAAGATGAACTAGATGACTTCTTTGATCACAGTCAAATATCTTTACTTTTAAGTAATTATTTGAATTTGTTTTTTCCTTTATTGCGTTAATAGAGGCAGCAATAGGGCTGCAGTTTGGACTTGGTTATCACATTACATAGTACTATGTCTCATTGATTTCTAAGAACAAGGGAGAATGGCCAGTAGAGAATCCAGACATGTTACTTCAGACCAAGTTACTATATGCAGGGATAACAAGGTGTAGAGCTGAATGAACACAGCAGGCCAAGCAGCATCAGAGGAGCAGGAAGGCTGATGTTTTGGGCCTAGACCCTTCTTCAGAAATACTATATGCGTGGGTTTTGCCTTGAATTATGTAAAGTAAAGATCTGCATTATTGTAACTTCAGAAACAAAATGTTTTTAGTTTATTTAAATTTTCTGCAACTTTAATCTGCTTAAGCTTAGTATTTTTGAAAAGGCAAGGACTTCTTTTTTAAAGCACGTTACAAATACACATGTTTCACTTGCAACCAGTTCAAAACTTGAGTAAGAGTCTTGTGAAAAAAATTAATTCGTGCATGTCATTGTCATCTATTTCTGTGATGTACAAAAGCAACTTATATTTGTGCAGTGCCTTTTAGTGAGATTAAAGATGCTCCAAGTGGTTCACAGGAGTGTTATGAAACAAAACATGACACTGCATAATTGTATCAGAGATAGTAGGAACTGCAAATGCTGGAAAATCTGAGTTAACAAGGTGTAGAGCTGGATGAACACAGCAGGCCTAGGAGCAGGAAGGCTGACGTTTCGATCCTAGACGGTCCTAGAAGTTTCAAGAAGCCTCTTAGAGGAGGAAAGGTGGAGAGGTGTGGGACAGGAGTGCCAGAGCTTGCATCTATGCAATTGAAAACACAGCCACTCATGGTTAAGCAGTTAAAATTGGGGATGTTCAAGTGGCCAGAATTAGATGAGTGCAGATATTTGAGGTTGTAGGACTCAAAGGCAATCCAGAATATTTTCTTATATTCATAACAGATGTATAAATAGAAACATAATCTTTTAATTGACATGCATGTTTGTACCTCATCTTTAAATGTATTACAGTTGCTATTTTCAGGTCTCATGTCACAATTATACCTCCTGAAACTGAAAATGCAGAAATACTCAGCAAGTCAGTCAGCATCTCTGGAGAGCAAATGCTGTAGGCTGCTCTGATGGTTTTTTTTTGCCCTATCTCTGAACAGTTAGGGCCCTTTAGGGAAAGTTGAATGTTAAAGAATTGCAGTAAGAATAAATGCTGGGAAAATTCATTAGGTTGGGCACATTTGTGATGAGAAATAGAGTTAATATTTCAAATCAATAACCTTTCATTAGAACAGTTCTCAGACTTGCAGAATTTTTACGGCTTTTTTTTGGTTTTCTATAGATTTTAAGCAATTGCAGTACCTTGCTTTTGAGAATGAAAGTTATATTCATTGTAGAAATCGGTGATGGGAATGTAAATGGTTTTATACAATAATCATGGTTATCTGGATGGTTCCTCAAATCAGACTGAAATGTTCTATGCTGATTTTTTTTTTAGGGTATACTGTAAGTGTTTAAGTGTTTAGCTTGACAGTAAATCTGTATTTTCAAGATCAAAAAAGTTTTTTTTTTCTCACTGCAAATTCTACATTACGGATATCAGCACACGATGGGACACTGTTAATGTTGTCTATAAAATACATATTCAAATAATTTAAATCATGGCTAGCTTAACCAGAGAACAGACTGTATTATACAGGAGTTGCCTCGTAAATTTAGCTGTGTTAGGAATGATCATACACAAGAAGTAAATGACACACCATTGCACCCAAAAATCAGATAAATTGTAGTAGTTTGTAAATAAACTATTGGTCTTCAATAAACATTTACAGCAAATAAAGTACGGAAGGTATGTTTTGTTTTATGCTTGGCCGACTCATGGTTTTTACAGTTAGTGAACACCCAATAGCTTGTCTTGATATCCAAGAATAAATACCTCCAAAGAAATTTAGATATTTGCTGTTCTGTAATTCTGGTCGCTTTGCTATTTCTCATTTTAATCACTCTGTTATTGGAGGTCACGTCTTCGATTCTGTAATGCTTAAACTCTGGAATAAGTTCTATACTATTATCAACCTCTCTACTTCACTTTACTCCTTTAATATGGTCCTTAAAATCTACCTCTTTGAGTAATCTTCTGTTCACCTGACTTAATACTTCCTTAGAGATAGTAGGAACTGCAGATGCTGGAAAATCTGAGATAACAAGGCGTAGAGCCCGAAACGTCAGCCTTCCTGCTCCTATGATGCTGCTTGGCCTGCTGTGTTCATCCAGCTCTACACCTTGTTATCTTTCATGTTTCCTTATGCAGTTTTTCATATTTTGTAATGCTCCGGTAAAAACACCTTTGGGATATTTTATTATATTAAAGATGCTAGCTTAACAAAAGTTGTTGAGCGCTGCAATTGAAAATTAAATGGCACAGCTCAGCTCTTCTATTTTTCTGTATTTAATCCAGGGCTTTTATTTGCAAATTTGATGTCAGTTAACTGGGTGCTTATTGTAATTTGGTTGCAAAGATTTTGCGTTGTATCAAATGTTAATATGTAGAGTAGTCTTTAACTTCGGGCATCTCCACACCCTTTTCCCCATATCTTAGCCTGTAAAATTAAGTGATAGTTCCTAATTTATCTGGATAAAATTTGCCAAATATTTCCTATACTGCATATATATGTTTAAAAAATACTAATCACTGTAATGTTGCAGATCTAAACTGGCTATGAAAGTAGACAATGTATTCACTGTCTCAGCATACTTAAGCTTCTCTTGGACAGTAGCAAATAGGCCTCATTATTTTTGGGCATCAGTCCAAGCTGTTTCAAAATATTTGCACTGTGATTTTGTTCAGCATTTTACCATCATAGTAGGTTTATACAATGTAGTAAGTTGGTTATTTAACAAAATCAAACCATTCCTGACCGTTTGTGAGACACACTTGTTCTACTTGCATGTTAAAGCGGAATATTTTGGTGCTACTGTTGAATCCTGAAACAAGTACTGTTTGGCTATTAATATGAAGCTGTTTACAGATTTAAACATTCTCAGGAATTTGGATATGTTCTCAGAACTGTCTGGTTCCTTGTTTAAGTAAATCCATGCTCTGGAAAATTCCAGGTCATGTTCTTCCCTTCCCCCACTCTGAAAGCATTCAAATGAGTATGTTTAACAGGCTCAGTATTAGCAGTATGCAACTATACTATAAACAATGTAGGAGAATTTCCAAACTAATCCTCAACAGTTAAGAAATTCAGGATTCATGTAACATTAAATGCAAGCAAAGAGTACATGAGAAAACATCTATTATTAAAAATATCTAAAAAAAAAACCTGAAATTTGCGTATCCTGCTGTTTGAAAGAAAGACACAAAATAGATGAGTGTGTTTTAACTCATTTTTAAATATCGCACACTAAAGAGGAGCATTTTGTAAATCAGTCATCTGTATTGCATGGATTTTGGATTTGTATAAAGCTTAATCTTAATGTGCTTTTAGTATTAAAGATCAGCTGTCAGTGATTGGATTGTGAAAATTATGAGAGTGATGCATGAGGAATTGATGGATTTCCCTAAGATGACAAATGCCTTGAAAGTTAGGTAGAGGGAGGGAAAATTTCAAATATTTGATCTAATATGTGAAGTGTAAGTGTTTTGTAAATTATTTCTGATGTGATTGTTTTCTGCAAAAATTCTGCATTTATTCATCATCTATTAAGGGGTCTAAGATTTTACATAATTACAACATATCATCAAATAGTAATAAACTGTTCAAAGAGAAAAAATGAACTGCTGAATGTGAAAGAAAATTGTTATCCAACTAATTTTTTTAACAAGCTGATGTTATTGTGCGAGAGTTTTCTGAAGAAACTTACACAGTTTGCTGCTCATTTAGCTATTTCTTTTGCATTATTTGGGCCATTTAATTGTTTTACATCCTAAATATTTATTTAGCGCTTTAATTCAAAAGACTGAATTGTTAAAAATAGAATAAATTGCAGCCTGTAAAATAGTCTTCCTATCTAAATGAGAATTGTAATTAAAAACGTTTGTGGTTCCATTAATCAGGTATTCTGACAATGTTACATTGGTGTCTTTATCTCACATTTTAAATCCTTATTTCTGTATTGATGTCTTAATGCTGCAGTGGCCTATGACGAAATGTAATCAGGTTGCTACTGTATTGAATTCAGTTCACTACACTTTAAATTTATACCTGAATATATACTATTCAGTCTCCTAGTAACTTTCGGGTGCTGACCAAGACTTTGTGACCTTTTGGACTGAGTGTCAAATTTCTTCAGGTAAAGGTGGCCAACCTGTGGCCCACAGGTTGCACGTGTCAACCAGAGTATTTCATACGGCCCTACATCTGCTTTACTGGTAGATGAACTTACAGCTTGGATTCCCATATTAATAATTACATATCCTTATAAAAGAGGGATCATAGACCAGGAAAAAATGTGAAGTGGAAGTTTCTTTCTTTTGAATTTTTTTCTTGTTTTATTTATATTTTATTTGAAGTCAGGGTTTCAAATCCAGGCAAGTATAAAAGGAAGATTTTTCAATGAGCTGCTGCTCCAATCAGAAACACTTTCTGTTCTGTGTATACTACTGCATACTTACTGGGGAGCCCATCAGTAGCAAATATGGGAGAGAGCCAGTCTGTGATTGAAGGGCTGAGAGCATCCAGAGACCTCGAGCCCTGACAGAGTGTCTAGGGACTGGGTCTGGGAAAAGAAGGCTTTCTGGTAGATTCTAGCTTGGGGAAGAAGCTGAGAGTCAGACCACAAAGAGTTGGATAGTGGAGTGGGGACTGCAAATTGGACTATTAGGGTGGGGAGGGCATCATAGGTCAATAAGGTCTCCTAATTTTTCTTCCATTTCATTTCTTAAAAAGAAATTGCTTTCTACCAAAATGAATTTAAGTCTTGCTGGGGAAAAATAAATTGTCCACTTTCAGTTCAATGTAAAATGTTTATTGCAGGAGCAATAATGCTGGTGGAAATTTTTGGAGCCCGTGGATTATTTTCTTGAAGTTAAAGGGGACAGAGTAAGATGGAGTTGGATCGGTTATAGAAAAGGGGAAAGGACTGAGAGAAAGAGGAGAAATGGTAAATGTGAGTGAGAAGGAAAGCAGGCTGTGAGAGAAGAAAACCCCAGTCTGAAAGACAACTCACAGCTGACCCCTGCTTCAGTGTAAATTCTGCCAAAGCCAGTTTGGAGTGTATGCCACCAGAGGTGATCCAAGATCAAAGTCATTTAATCCTAACTCCTAAGCTTGGCCGCAGTAGTCACTCCCTTGATCATTTGGGCTGATTCTTTTTCTCTGTGTAGTCTTGCTCCTTAACACAAAGGCAGAAATCATTCAATACCTTTTATTGGTAATTTCTATTAATTACTCACTTAAATCATTTTGTTTTTGTATTCTTTTGTGGATTAAATTCATGTGTACCTTTGTGGCAGCCTTAATCTTTTTAAAATCAGCCCTGCCCCCATATAAAGGAGGAAAAAGTTGGATGTGCACACTACTTCCATCCAAAACCGCTGGCCACTCCTGCCTTGAGTTATTGCCCTGTTTGTTTTCAGAGGCTTTACAGAACAGCCTGGCCAGTGCTATTAATTTAAGAATTAGAAGTTGGTTTGCAGTGGGTAAACTTGGATGGCAAGAGCCTGAAGGAACATTTGAATGGAATAGATATTATACATCACTGTGCTGTAAAAAGTCTCCAGAAACACTTTGGAATCATCTAAATGGTGGGTGCTATTTATTGTCTCTCATTGGTGATCATGGGCTGTTAAAAATTATTTTAATCACTCCTCGGTGGCCTAAAGGATCAAAAGAATAATTAGTGTAGTTTCGAGTTGTACAGAGCAAGAGTGGCAGGTTTGAGTCCTGATCTGGTTTCAGATAAGTGTTGTCTGGGATAGCAATTAGGACTACTATAATCAGCTGGCATGGAAGTGAAAAACAGCCAGAGGTTCTAATCCAGATAACTGTGCAATGGCCTTACCTGAAAATGAGTGCATGAATATTTTTATGCAAGTAACCTGCATTTCTGCTTTAGACTGGATTTTAAGATTGCAGAATCACATAGTAGTAACACAGACTATTTGCCCATCATTTGTACTAATTTTCTGAAGGATCAATTCATCTGGTGTCGTTACCCGATTTGCTTCCCATATCAATATGTGTTCCTCCTTTCTGGATCATTCACTTCCCTGTTGAATGCTCCAATTGGACCAACCTCCCACATGCTCAGGCAGTGCATCCAAATCCAAAACACTCTCCGAATGAAGGAGGTTTTCCCATTTGTCACCGTTAGTTTTGCCACTGGTCATAAATCTGTGCCATTGGTTCTCCATTCTTTCACCAGTGGAGACAGGCTGGTTGCGAAGCAACATCGCTTGCCATTGATCTCGAGGAAAGATCTAATGGTCCCCTTGGCATGCTTTTTTTCTTTGTCGACAGCAGTTTAAATCTGGCATCAAATCAAGAGGTTCTGCAGGTGTCAGCAAGCAGGATAATCAGTCAGTCACACTGAAGTATTATCACTGTGAGGAAACCAAGAATACTTTGTTTAGTGAAGTAAATGATTGACTGGTTTTAGATGGAACATGGCATACCATAAATATTGATTAAAAAGTAAACAGTTTTGAAATATTTGTTATTGAGAAATTTGACATTCCACAAATATGGAAATAGATTTTCAGTGCTAATGAGAGTACTTAACACTGTGTAAACACAACTAAAAGTCAAATTACACTTAGTTCAGCAAGGTGTCACCTCTTCAAGGGTCTTTACCATGAATGTAATAGTAGAAGTTCTCACCAGTTTAATGATTTCCAATAGATTTCAAATTGGAGGACTTGAACAGTACATCCGAGAAGGAGCATGAACTGTCTGACAGTTATTTCTGAACGTGTGCCTCACTCTGTGCATGGGCAGACTCCCAAAGTTGCAATGATTTTCAAAGGAGTAATGATAGCAAATGCTGAAAGTTGTACTTTTATCAATGTTGCGAGAGCCAGGTCAATGGCTTTCATGATTAAATAAATTTGCTCATGTTAGAACTGTGCATTTGAGTGAGATACTAAAGTGCTATTGGCACGTTTACAATCTCATGCCATCACAAGTTATCACTGAGAAGAGATTGTGGTGAATATTTTCAAATCACAAGCTTCAAATATAGGATGCTTCTCAAAGTATTGGATGCTGTATAGCGTTCAGGGAGCTATATGTTGTTCCCAGGAGTATTTATGAATAATTTCCAACATATTTGCTACCTATGTAGTATATTTAACTCAACTACATTTTGAATGTTTTAAAAATCTTGTTGTTTTCATTAGCAAATTAGAAAATCCTACATATCTTCAAAAAATATAATTTGTGTTGTATAAGTGGATGTACATAGTACAAGTTGTGTCCTTTGGGAGTTCCTTGCCCAGTTTATGCTATATGCCTGTAGGTGTATAATGAATATATAGGTGATTTAAAACCTGACTGAAGATGGTCACCTGATTTCTGTGATCTATTAATTGTTTGAAAGTAAGTTCAAGATACAAAGCTACTTGAATGTAAATCAGTTTTCAGCAATTTTCCATCTACAAGATATGATGGCAGTGAAGCAAACCATCCATTTATGTGTTGTCCTTTGGTGCATTTTTGCTTACAGTTGTGAAGGTCAATCTTGAGAAGCAGGTTTAGCCGTAAATGCTGCACTTGAAGCAACCAAGTGACGTTACAAGTTGTTGTTTTGGCATTGGTGGCTGTGGCAAGCTAGTATAGCACTAGTTACTGTGGTTGTGCATGCCAGCCCACAGGCATCACCATTTTCCTCTTTTGCCGGTGAGTGACTCCGAGGTCTAATTGTTTAGGGTCTTCATGTCTTGTTTACAAGCATCCTTGAACAAGAGCTTTGAATCTTCCATTGCTTACCTCACCATCCAGAAGATCCTTGGATATTCTATCCTGTGGATGTGCTTGATCCATTGAAGCCACCTCTGTTTGATTAGTGGCAACGTATCTTCTGCTTTTGAGAGGACATTTGTGATTTTGTTCTGCTAGATATATGGCTAATGAGTAACAGATGATGAAGGTGGGAATTATTGAACTACTATTGATTCTATAAGTTACCCTGTTTCACATGCATATAGCTAAATGCTGAGGACACCGACCTTATGCACTGTCATTTACGGTCATCATTGGTCCTGATTGTGTGTTTTTTGCAAGTAGGTTAAGATAGTCATTGCTTTTTGTGTATATAGAATTTTGCATTGAGAGGTTTATCTCTTACTATGGATGTGAGTTAGAATTTGCTAACATTTTCCAGCAGGGGAGTTATTTTGTACAATCAGGGATGAATATGCTTTGTAGTGTCCCATGACCACCATTTTCTCAATTCTTCTAGTTAGGAAGAACAAATTACAGACATAGGGGACACAGTCCCTGATTTCCTTGTATTTGAGTTTTCATGTGGGTGACTATCGTAACATTTTCAAAGTAAAGGAGTTCCCTGATCAGGATCTAATGAACTTTTATCTTTGTTTTCAGTTTTAATAAATTGTGAGGGCACAATCTGACCCACTGTGCAAATCGTTTCCTTCCATACCTGCAAGGAAGGAGAAGATCTACAACATGGAGAAGAATACACCAAATGGTGGAGACTAGGGCGCAGCTTTTCTGAAACTATCAGAAAAAAGGTCCAGTGGGTAATGGGTTTTGCCCTAGAAGGAGTGGATGAGACTGAGGAGCTTTGTTCAACAGCTAATTATTCCCCAAAATCTTGCAGAGCTCTAATTTTGTTACGTATCCAAAAACACACTTGGATAAAATATAAAAGATCATGTGTTAATTAAGACACTAACCTACATCCAATTTAATGAGTTAGAGCAGGTATAGGCTAATTAGCACTTTAAATGTGCTTTGCCTCTTATTAAGATCATGGCTAATCTGATTGTAATTTCAACTATCCAAGTATTGCCTACCCCAATACCTTTCACCCCATCTATATACCTCTGCCTTAAAAATATTCAAAGACTCTGCTTACATCGCATTTTGAGCAAGAGAATTTTAAAGATGTTGAGCCTTCACAATTAACATCTTTGTCCTAAAATGGTTAACACTTTATTTTCAAACAGTGACCTGTAGTTCTAGATTCTTCCATGGGGAATGGCCTTTCCACACCCATCTTGTTAAGTCCCCTCAGAATCTTGTATGTTTCAATCAAATCCCCTCTTAGTCTTTTAAATTCCAGCAGACATAAACTTAGTCTCTCCAGAAATAAGTCTTATTTGCTAATAATTAGCTCTCTGTACTATAAAACAACATAGAACCTTTGTATTCATATTTTATGCCCTATAGTTGTTTAATTTGGCAGCATGTGAGAGATGATTATGTAATGTTTATAATTTTAAAATCCTTCTGCCCATTACACAACGTTATCTCTAAAAATGGGTGTTTTAATGTAATAGTGACACTTTATTATCTGAAATATATTACATCTTTCCAGAGAGTGTACTTTGTGAATTTAGTATACCTTTAGTATTTATTCCTCAATTCCACTGTAATTTGAAATAGGAGCCCCAAGACAGGCAAAAGTTGTTTTTACTTTTCAGTTTGTTGCATTAGATGTAAATCTAAGGTAGCAGAATCAAATACTTTTGAAGTGGTTGAGACTTGCAGACAAATAAAAATATGGAAAGTAGTTCTACGTAGACTCTTCTGTAAGTTCTGTAAACAATTATTTTAAAGACATTGTGTGTCCCTTTTCCTTTCTGCTTTTGTATCTAGATGTTCCAAAAAAACGTTCTCTGTTAAAGATAAGTCAAATTCAATGCTTTATAGTTTAAGTCCTGAGAATAGGTAAGAAACTAGCAATTGTTTTGGCATCACCACAGTTCGTTATTTGCATAGGAGGCAGTAAAATAGTCACATCTGTTGCTAACAGTGAGTAACACTGCAATTGGAAGAAACAACTCAGACTGTAATGAATTAGCCAGAATATTCTATGACTGATCAATGGCTTATGAAATTGAATGCATAAGTGCACAGTACCGAACATGAGATGAAAAATTAATTAAAACACATGTATTAAAGTGAATAAAGAAGTAGGAGACTGGATAGAATTGGGAATAAACTAGCATTCCTAATCCGTGTTCCTAATCAACAGAAAGCTGGAACTACCTCGCCAAAGCTGTAAAATACAAGTCAGAGGAAGCCTGATAAAACCATGCAGTAATGTCATTCCATACCTTGAGAATTCAGATAAGTAACTGCAAATGCACAGACACCACATTTGGCATCCTTATTACCATCACTCTTCAGCCCACATTGTTATGTATCAAAGAGTTAGTAATTTCTGTTTTCATCAATGCAGATGTTGGATCCAAAATAGTGTTGGTTTGTTCTGATGAAAAGTATGCAGCCACTCACCTTAGAAGATCAGAAGTCTAATTCTTTTTCTGCCCTTATATCCAGTTGATTCATCATGGCCTTATTTTTGCATTAGCTTCTCAAAACAATGGTCTGCTGTACTTCAAGTACTGTTGGCTTAGCAACTGACTTCATTATAGTATGACTGGAGTCCAATTTGAATATTGTATTTTTTTTACAGCTGTGATTACCTAAGTATTGTTCTAAACTTTCAGGTTTATATAAAACCAAGGTATTGAATCTTTAAACAATATTTATGAGGTATGAAGAAAGTGGAAGCAGCAACCTTCTTTGACTGGAGAAGTTTGAAAATAGTATCAAATAGAGTTGAAGTGCCGAAGTTTTCGTGGATGAGTGAATGTCCTAAATATTTGTGAGTGTGCCATTTGGATAGTTCTGTATTCTTAAATTTATAAGATTGTTTAGAAGACCTTTCTAAAAAAAATTAATTCGTGTTTAAATTTCAGTTAAAATTGTAAATAATGTCATCAAAGGCCAAAAAAAATGCTGTTTTGCAGACAAAAATTTTAATTTCAACACCTTAATTGCAAGGATCTCAACACATAGTCAAAATTCAGATTGTCTTAGAAGGTTGCTTAAGAGTTTCTTGAATAGCATTGCCTGCTGTTACAATTTTGCCAAGGTGGAATATCCCAGGTTCGGTTCTCGATTGCAGTTGATCCCAGCTGGATTCTCACAGTATTGATCACTGTGAACTGACGTTGTCATGTATGCATGTATGAATGTCAGTTGAGACATAGTTACTTTGCAGTGAATAATCTACTTCCATATAAAATGTGTCAAATTGGAAAATGATTAATTTGCAAAAAATACTTTAAATGTGTTTGTTGAGATCCATGGAAATGAACTTTAATTATTCATTAAGTGATACCAGCTGCAGTGGATCTGTCCCATGGTATATTCTCTCTGCAGGTTTTGCTTTTGTTTCACAATTATGCACAATTGTTGTATCCTAGTCAACATTTATTCCTTGGGCAAATCACCAAAACGTTACAAGGTCACTTAGCTCATTACAATTTGTTTTACTCAGTTTGGCTGCTGATTTTAACAGTGCCGCAATTCAGATGGTAATTAGTTAGCTTTGATGCACTTTTAGAAAATTTAGGGATGCAAAAAGTATCTTCACAAATGCAGAATGTTGTTATGGTTCAGGCATGAATTAACTGAAGCAAAGTAGAGTAAGAGATTTGTTTCCTGATTTCAATTTCTAACTGCATATACTATAGTCGCATTAAATTAAAAGCAATAAGTGTTGGATGGATATTATAGTCTTTTCTAGGACTCCAATGACTTAATTTTTTTTTGTGGTGCCATTCTTGTTGAGCACTGATTAGAAATTTATATAGAGTCTAAATGCAGCAAAGCATTCCAAGATGCTTGACAATATTAGGAGCAAAATTAGGTGATACAGTGAGGATGGAAGTAGGTGGTCTTGTAATGGAGAGGATGTGGGGTCAGCTTCACTGTTTAGAATGGAATATGACGGGAACATTGCAAGCGTCTGGCTCAACCAGAGACAGTGGCTGGCAGAGGGAGGTTGGAATTGGTGACAAAGCTCCGGAATTTGTGATGGAGCACCTGACAATAATATAAATACAAACTAAAATGGTTTTTAAAAAGGCAGAACATCTTTCATGCTTTGTGCTAATAGGATCGAGAAAATATAAAATTGGAATATAAAAAAATACAAGAAAAACCAAGAATGAGACCAAAATAAATCTGTGTGCCTTTATGCAAAAAGGACAGACAATATATTGGCATATACAAAGAAATTACCCTCGCAGATCTCCTTGGAGAGTCCATAATTTTGGCTTCAACCATTTGTAGCATTTTTCCTTTATTTATTTTTTAGATTTATAAAAAATGAAGGAAGTAAATCAATTCCATTCATTAAATAAAGGTTTATTAAATCGCATCGGCTAAATTAAAATTAAAGTATCAGTTTTTTTTTATATCTTTCAAACTGTTAATATTACCATTGGATTGCAAATTTGTTCATATTCAAAGGTTAAGTGTCAAGGTGCTGTATAACTTACTCCAGAGCTTCAAACGTTTGTTGTCACATTTTTGGAAATGGATTAGTTGCCAAATTTGAAAACATCACCGTGACCAAAGAATAGACAAAGCAACACTTAACTCCAAATTCTAGTTTCAAGTGTCATTTGCTGTCTGGCCACCATTACGCTAGTAACTGTAAACTACCTTGCCAGAACTCTTATTACTTCTAGGATAATATCATTTAGCTGCTTTTTATACCATGGAAAAGGCTTGAACATTGTTAATACTTAACATGCACAAAAAACAGAAATTGTTGCTGTTGTTTTATCTAATTGTTGTTTTATCACAGGAAAAAAAGCATCTTCGTTTGAGTTTATGTGAAATTGCTGATGTGTTCAGTTGGCTGATTTTTATAACGACTAAATGGAGGGGGTGCGGTAGTGGAATGGTTTGACTTTCTTGCCTGTTTTTTAACCTGTGAATATACTGTTGACTATAAGCTGCCACATTGTTAAGAGAAAATCTGTTAAATGGCCTGAAGGCTAGTGCTTTGTCTAAAGCTCATGTTACATTTTATTGGGGAGTTGGGGAGGGAGTGCGTTGTGGTGGAGTCCTATTAGTGTGGTAATCGATAAGTTTGAATATGTGATAAAATGGTGATATTGTTTTATGCACCTATTATCAAAATAAATGGCAGCACCATTTAAGTAAATGCAATGAGAATTTTTTTTAGCGAGAATACCTTCCATTCTTAGGTAACACTCTCTAGACGTTGCTTTGAGCTATTTTTATCGACAATCGAGCTTAATTCTGGGCTGCATACCAGACTGTACCATTTGATCAGTTACTTGAAATGGGAGCAGAATTTCCATTCTAAGAGCAAAGCAGTTTAATAATGTTAAATGTTGTGTAATATTCATTTAAATAATTTTCCAATTATGTATTTTTTGTTAATAGGCGTGTTTCTGATTAGTTAATTGACTTATTTTGGTGCAGATTTATATACTGTTTGTGTGTCCGGAAAGCACTTAACATGCATGACATGTATTCCAGAAGGCAGATGTTACCATGGTAACCCTCTGGTAGGTCATAGCCAGCTTGGCATATTTGATTGGCTGACAGTAGAAAATGATATTCTGGAAAGAAAAATGAGAGGGGAGGGGGTCGGGAGAGAGAGAAAGTGTGTGGAGTTGGGGGCAGGCCTATCATTGAAACCTTCTTTAGTGTTTCTGCTGGATTATATTGTCAAAATATTAAATTTTGACTTTAGATGTTTCACATTTCACGGAGAACATTTTCATTTCAATGTGTGGTGTGTTTAATTTGCCAAGCAGAAGAATTAATGTGGGAATGGTTTAGTATGCATAAGGCTGTTGAATTGAGTTAACTGGGGCTACATGAGGTTGTTGTAGTTCAGATATAAAGGAGTATTATGTATCATATTTTTTGAATTACTACTGCAGATTCCCAATTGTTGTAGAATGTTGTAGATAGTACAGTTGAGAGTAATATCATTGGCCATGGAATTGTACTTGGGGTCTTCTGCACATATTCAATTTTTGTCTATTCTTTTCATATTTCAATTTTGTATAAAGTGCTTTTTTTTCAGATATTGCAAATAGTTTAAAACAAAAAGTGTTTTTAACAGATCAAAATTAATAAATATTCTAAATACTTCCAGAAAACGTAGTTTGTATTATCAGATAGCATGTACTATTACATCATATGTTTTCAATTACAAACATAAATTTTTTCGTAAATTATGTTCTGGATAATATACACAATTTATAACTGCATTGGCGTATAATTCAAGTATAAATTTGTCAGATGCTGCTCATCACTTTTTTTTGTCTGGAACTGAACATACTATGTACTTTGATAATATCAAGAAGTTATCCATTAATACATATTCTCTGTTAGTCTGTTATACCACTTTTAGTCTTGAATTGTTTAATATTGTTACTACTGTGTCACAGACCTGTGGGTTCAATCCTTACTTAAGAGACCTGACCCCAAAATCTAAGTTGACAGTTGGCAATGCATTGTTGAAGGATCCATCTTTTAGATGAACCATTCGGGGAGATGTTTGACTTGCAGTTGTGTCAGTGCAGCAGTACTCCAAAAGACATAGTCCTGGAGACATAGATTCAAATCTCACCATGGCAGGTGGTGGAATTTAACTTCAAATAATAATTACATAATCTAAAGCTAATGTTAGTAAGGTAACCATAAAACTATTGTCATTTGGTAAATTGATGCCATTCAGGGAAGGAAATCTGTCGGACTCTGGACTCTGGACTCTCAATAATGTGGTTCTTAACAACCCTCTAAAGTGACCTGTCAAAGCTAATTAGGGATGTGCTGTAATTTGAAATAGTTTGAAAAGGTTAGAACACAAGTGACATCACCCAGTATGATGATGTCAAGAGATTGCATGGTAAGAATTTTTATGGAGACACGTCTCAAGTACCTTGTGTAAATAGTTAAGTTAGATAACTAAATGATTTTTTAAAAATCAGAAAACTTATTAGATCAGACTAACTATTAAAGAGACAAATTTTGGGCCCAAACCTTACAACATAGTGAGCAGTGTGGGATCTGAAGATTTAACCTTGTATGCGCCATTTATAATGTGATAGCAATGCTGGAGCCAGCTTGGGGGAAATGAAATACAAAACCTACTTAAATGAACAACTAACAACAATGCCTGAACCGAGGAGCTCAGAAACTGTGAAGATTCTACTTAACTGAGAGGTCCAAATTCCAGATTTGAGCTGATGAGCCAGAGGTCAGGGTGAGTAAGTAAACTCAAATATTAAAAAATAGAATTTGCAAAATTGTGCAAAATGCTCAGGCTGAATAGCTGCCCTTTAAAAATTTAAATCCTAGTAGAGCTGTGATGCAGTGCGGGGGAAGCAAGTCATAAGAATGACCATTTAGAAGGCAGTTGGTATAAGAATGGCACTTTTGAGAGTATGGTCAAAAGGATGATTGATCTTGCAGAAATTAAATAAAGGTTTTAAAATGTTTGCAGCATTTTGAATAAAAAAGATCTGACTGTAAACATATTGAATAAAAAACAAGGATAATTGTATTCAGAAACAAAAACAAATCCATTGCTCAGTAAGTAATTTATAGAAATAAATAGATAAACCCAGTAACTTCCGAAAAAAATTAGTTCCTTTGCTGGAAGATTCAAACAAAACAATGGACCAAACTTAACAAGATTGCGCATTATGGAGAAAGGGATTCTTAAGATATAGAATTGCTTCAAGATTAAACAACAAATCTGCAGCACCACAATATTAACATATTTTATTCTATTGAAGATGTATCAGATGATGTGATTCCAAGGCAAGGCGTTAAGAAAGAATTATACAAACTTGAAAATTTAAAAGCCTTTGGTAATTACTTCAATGTCAGAACAAATAAGATTTTGGAAAGGGCCAGGTTTAATACATTTAGTGGAAGAATTTATTAATTTATGCAATTGAGTTGAGGAACGTTGCAATGGATATTTGAAAACAATACGCTGGAGAAAATATCATTATTGGAATAGCCGCTGAATCTCTATCAGATTTATTACATTCAAAAGAAGATCTGGAAAAATCAATAAGCTACTAAGACAATCCTAAAAACTCAATAAAGCTAATGAAAAATTAGAGATTTGAAAGCAAAGTTAAGCAATCCTTTGCTGTGAACAAAAACTGTGGTACAGATCACCTCCAGCAACAATGCAGTTCCTAAAACATAAAGGACTGAAAGATACTGGAAAAACGAAACACGACTGCAACGGACCATTAAAGTTGTTTTACAGCCATATTGTGAGACAACTGTTGTCCCAAAATACCACATCAGGCAAGGTCAGTGTCCTGCAAATGAAGTAGGATGCTTCCAGTGCAAGGCAATTGCTCACTTTCAGAAAGTGCATCACAGTAAAAGATGAACCCCTAAAAAAACTTCAAGGTGTAGTCTATAAAAACAAGTCTGTACAGTGAGGGAATTTTCAATGGATGACGAGCTGAATGACTTCTTTGTGGAGATCAAAGACCCAAACAATACATTCTGGATGAAAGCAATCTATATCAAAGGACATATATGCCTAATTTCAATTGAGCCGTATTGTCATAAAAGGAACAGTGATTACTAAGACATTGCTTAGAACTAATGGAAACTCAATTACACAGACAGATGGAATCCCATTTAAATGTTAAAGGAATGCTATAACCAGCAGCGAATAAACTGCAAATGGTAGGGTAACTGGTGTGGTCCAGCTGAGCAGGATGTGAATTTATTGATGAAATGGAGTGATACTCTGAATACTGCAGCACAATAGCTGGCAAGCACTTAAAAAGTCACAGTAATTCATTATGCACAAATGCAAGTTGAAAACTGCATTCAAGTTCACCAATAATGCATGTATAGCTGGCCAAGACAGTGTTATGCTAGAAAAGAAATGAAAATTTTGTTCGATTTCGGACATCATGTTGCAGTTGTACAGGACTTTTGGAGTACTGTGTACTGCTATAGGAAGGATATTATTAAAGTGGAGACGGTTCAGAAAAGATTTATAAGAATGTTGACGAGACTGGAGGGTTTGAGTTATAGGCAGTATGACATCAGTGCCATTAATTTATTCTAATTAGGTTAAAATCCATTAATGGTGTTCTAAGACTTTAACAGTACTTAAAAATGAACTTCATGCCTGTCCATTATTCTGTGAACTTTGTCAGTGGCCTTCATTTCACTTGTTTATAATTATCTATTTAATTTTATCATCTTTTCCAATTTTAAGGCTATCAATGCACAGAAGTATGATGTTTCATGATTTTGGCGAAGGGAGTAAGTTTTTGCTGTATTTGGGACAGTCTTGAGTTCAGAAAGCAATGGTTGACAAGGGATGTTAAGAACAGATGTGTAGAGAGATTGCAGATACCTGTAGGAAAAATAGAGTAATATTGGTTGAAGATTTTAATTTCTCCTGTATTGACTGGGCCACCCAGAGTGTAAAAGGCCCGGACGGAGTGGAATTTGTCAAATGTGTCCAAGAAAGTTTCCTAAATCAATATGTAGAGGGCCCTACTCGAGAAGATGCAGTACTGGACCTCCTCTTAGGAAACGAGGTCGGGCAAGTGACTGAAATGTCAGCTGGAGAGCTCTTTCGATCCAGTGACCGTAACTCTCTTAGTTTTAACATAGTTATGGGAAAGGATAGGACAGGTCCACAAGTTAAGGTGCTAAACTGGAGCAGGACAAATTTTAGGGCTATTAGGCAGGATTTAGTAGAGGTCCATTGGGTGAGTCTGTTCTAAGGAAAAAGAACGACTGGCAAATAGGAGACTTTTAAAAGTGTGATACCAAGAGTCCAGGGACAGTATGTCCCTGTTAGGGTGAAGGGAAAAGCTGGCAGGTTCAGGGATCCCTGGCTGACAAGGGATATTGAGGCTTTGGTCAGGAAACAGAAGGACGCATACATTAGGTTTAAGCAATTGGGCTCAAGTGAATGCCTCGATGATAATAAAAAGTGTAGGAGCACACTTAACATGGAAATGAGAAGAGCAAAGAGAGGGTATAAGACGGATCTGGCAGACAAGGCTCAGGATAATCCCAAGAGGTTTGATAGCTATTTTATGAGCAAGAGGGTGGCTAGGAAGAGAATAGGTCCCCTTAAAAATCTGCATGGCCACCTATGTGTGGTGCCACAGGAGATTGGTCAGATTTTTAATGAATATTTCTCCTCAATAAACACTGAGGAAAGAATCATGAATGCTAAAGAAATAAGGAAAACAAAAAGTGGGGATGTTTTAGACCACATACATGTTACCAGAGAGGAGGTGTTTGCAACCTTAAAGTGGATAAATCTCCTGCGCCTGATCAAGTCCATCCTCGGACGTTGTGTGAGACTAGGCAAGAAATTACAGAGGCCCTTGCAGAGATTTTTGCTTCATCTTTAGCCACAGGTGAAGTTCCAGAAGACTGGAGGGTGGCTAATGTTGTTCCATTGTTTAAGAAAGGTAGCAAAGACAAGCCAGGGAACTACAGGCCAGTGAGCCTGACATCAGTGGTAGACAAGTTATTGAAGAGGATACTGAGGGACAGGATCAACCAACATTTGGTTAGTCAAGGTCTGATTAGGGATAGTCAGTGTGGATTTGTCGGTGGGAAGTCGTGGCTGACAAATCTTTGAGTTTTTCAAAGAGGTAACCAAGAGGATGGACGAGGGTAGGGTAATGGACGTTGTCTTTGTGGACTTTAGTAAGGCCTTTGACAGGGTCCCGCACAACAGGCTGTCATGAAAGTTAGGTCGCATGGGATCCAGGGAGAGCTACGTAATTGTATTCAAAATCGGCTTGATGGTAGGAAGCAGCGGGTGACGGTTCAAGGTTGTTTCTCGGACTGGAGGACTGTAACGAGTGGTGTGTCACAAAGGTCGGCACTGGGACCTTTGTTATTTGTGATTTACGTAAATTATCTGGATGTGAATGTACAAGTTTGCAAAGAAGATTTACGAGGATGTTGCCAGGACTAGTAGGCCTGACTTATAGGGAGAGGTTGGCCAGGATAGGACTTTATCCCTTGGAGCATAGGAGAATGAGGGTTGACATTATTGAGATGGACAAAATTATGAGGGACATAGATAGAATGAATGCATATGGTCTTCTTCCTAGGGAAGGGGAATTGAAATCTAAAGGGTGTAGGTTTAAGGTGAGAGCGGGTAGATTTAAGAAGGACCGAGGGCAACTTCTTCACGCAGAGAGTGGTGCGCATGTGGAACGAGCTGCCAGAGAAGGTGGTTGAGGCAGGTCCAAAAGCAACATTTAAAAAAACATTTGGATAGGTACATGGATGGGAAGGGTTTCAAGGGATATGGACCAAATGCAGGCAATTGAACTAGCTGAGTGGGCACCATGGCCAACATGACTTTGACTCTAAGTCATTCCTGAGCATTGGTTGCAGTTGGAAATTGTTCTAGGTTTTTGTCATGCTGGAGGAGTCAGCCTATATTTGGTAAAATTGGAATAGAAGTCTTGGATTTAAATGTGTTCTAGTGGGGCTAGTGAAGCTTTGGCAGTATCGTGTCCTTTAATAGTCTATATTTGTAAAGAAGGAATCAAATCTTTGATAGAACTGTGAAAGAAGAGCCTGAGGTTTTGTGCAGCTAGTGGATATCTGGTTTCTGCCACCATGATGGGAAAGGGAAGGCATAGCCATGATGGCATTGATGGAGGAGTACAAGGTGGACTTGTATGACGGGTGGCATCAGATTTTCAAGCTTGTGATACTTGAGCGATTCTTCTTTTATTCATTGACAGGATTGGGGGTCGCAAGTCGGACCTGCATTTATTGTGCAGTCTAGTTGCTCAGAAACAGTTAATAGTCAACCACACATTGTTATTGGTCTGGAGCTGCATGTAGGTCACACTGGGTAAGGATACATTTTCCTTCCCTAAAAGGCATTAATAAACCAGATGGGTTTAGTCCAACAATTGACAATGGTTTCATGGTCATCATTCCAGTTTTTAAATTCTTTTTATTGAATTCAAATTCCATTATCTCCCATGGTGGGATTCGAACCCAGGTCTCCAGAACCTTACCTAGGGCTCTGGATTAATAGTCTAGTGATAATATTACTAGGCCAACAGCTTCCCTAATCTTGAAAAATATTATGTCTGTCAAAGTCAACGTGAGTGACAAAATGTCCACAAGTGCTACATACCTTAGAGATGGAGGGGGGAGGTTTCAGAGTTAAGTTTACCAACAGCACCACCTACCTTGGAGGTTACAATCTCCTTGCAAATTGATTCTGCATATTTATCTGTGTATTTGTCTTTTACCCAGTTTTGTGGAAAAAAAAGAAAAATTTTCATGACTAAAATAAAGCAAGACTTTTGTCTCGGATTGCACAATCTGAATTCAGCCAATGGCATTACAACTTTTGCCCAGGGAGAGGCCAAGAATATCAAGTGAAAACTTGAATGAAGGCATTAAAAAACAAACAATGAAATATGTTGGATAAATCTGTCATGTTATTGTGAAATGTGTAATTTTAAAAAAATTATTTAAACTTGTATTTTGGACCAAACCTATTTTGTTACAATGAAAACTTAAAGTTGCAATGATTCAGAACTGAATGATTGTGTTGAAGTTGTCATCCATTCCTGCTGCCAGAATAGAAAATCCAGCAGAAGGATGGCCCTGGTGAGTCACTCCAAACTTGTAACTCTGAATCTGCCATACTTGCATAAACTTATCACATGACCATGCCAACTAATTTGAGCAGAGTTAGACTATGCTACAGTGTGAAATCATGGGCAAGCCAACATTTGGCAATGAAAATGTTCTTTGAAATCCTGCAAGCGTGGTTAAATCTTTGGGAAAGTTGAAAGTACTGATACAGCAAGTGAAAACCATGGTGTGAAGCAAAATAGTGGGACAATTCTAAGGAGTGGGAGTTTCCACCATAGAGGTTGTGAACCATTCTGAAGCACAGTGAAAATCTTAGAACAGTTTCAAAAGTAAACATTCTCTCCAGCAAGGAAAAGAATGAGAAAAAATGCCTATCATGCAATCAAAGTGGCTCTGCCAATGTAGTTCAATACAGCTTGAACAGAGAACATTACTATCTCTAGTCTTGTGCTGAAGAAAAGGACAATGCTTATCTAGTCTTTGCCGCAAGGAGTTTCATGATGGATGCCTGGACCAATAAAAGGCACTTTATCCTCACCTACATAGTAAACAGTGATGGTGTGGCAATAATGGCAGATAATTGAAAAATCATCTTGCTCATATTCTGAATGAGTTATTGCTAAGGCTGTTTGATATTGAAAGATGTAATACAATGGTGGAAAGTGAAACAAGGAACCCGTGACTGCTATGGTCTGAACCAACATAAATGGCACTGAAAAACTGCCAGTTCTTATGTCTGAAAATTTAAGAAGCCTTGTTGCGTTGTGAATGTCATGACATTACCCATACCCTTTGGGACTTGTAAAACTGCCTGGATGATCTCCAGCATTTTTTGAAACATGGATCAGGAAAGTGGATGAAATGTGTTATTGGAATTGAAGGTATTATTATCACTAAATTCCCAAAAATTCTGATGACATTGGCCTTGAGTGTATCAAGTTCATGTCCTTTGAATACCAAGGACAAGCGCTAACTTATGGGACCTGGGAATGATTTGGAACTTAAAATCCTGTACCCAATAGCAGCTGATCCCCTCCATTATTCACATCATTGATAAAATGCAGTAGTACAATCCAGCTGTTTTAGGAGCCACGTTCATGAAGAAAGCATGCAAAATAGTGACAGAAGCCCCAATTGTCAACTGATTTCACCATGTTGGACTTAAACAGGCTACAACTGTGCAAGACACTGAAAACAAGGAAGAGCAAAGTAAGACCAACTAGCCTTATGTGAGGCTATTTTTGTTTGCCTGCAGGAGACCAACATGGAAATGTTTGCTGAAATGAATGACACTGTATGCTACACAACAGAACTGACAATCATTAATGCAATAGGTTTTTCAATTGATCACCCTAAAGAATCCAATTAAATGCCCTTCCACTCACCTGCCTGTTTCACTAGCTGAATACACAAAAGATTGTAGAGATGCTCCAGGATTTTACTCTGCAGCATGAAAACCGGGAAATATTTTTGACTGCATTGACGACATGGACTGTATTGAACTTCCCCGAAAACAGCAAGTTAAGCAAAACAAATTGTTTTTCCAGAGCTACCTCCCAATATTTTTGAATGTCTTTTACTTTGCAATGTCAGGTCAATCTATTGGATAAACAAAGAGGAAAATGATGACATTTTTCATGTTTACTGCATCACTGATTTCATTTGATTTTCTTTAACATTGAGCATGTTTAGAGTGCAAAACAGGGCTGCTTAGGGGTTTATCCCAAAACTGTTGCTTAACACAAATTTGTGATGGCTGTCCTGCAGTTCGACTTACTGTCGATTTTACTGTTGATCACAAATTTTATGGGCAGAAGGTAGTTCAATATCACAGGCATTACATTTACATCGTAACAGCTACATGCTTTATCAGAATGGTCATTCATTGACGAAAAATGTCACAATAAAGGTGACACCAAGCCATAAGGTTATGTAGACAGGAATTCTGTGTATGTTGCAATGTTCTTAGCCTAATTAGTAATCATCTTTACTGTTTTCTGTCCTGTTACTACTATACCACTCAGTGCTCTTCTTCACTACCCTCTCAATATTGATATTTTTAATCAACCTGTTAAAAGTTGTTACTACATGCCTCTGGAGCAGATGGGACTTGAACCTGGGTTTCCTGGCTCGGAGTTGGGGACACTGCGACTGCATCACAAGAGCCCACTGCATTCTTAATATTACCAAACCTACAATGCCTATCTTGCCATTCCATATATGATTCATTTTTCCTGTAACTTGGAATCTTTTTCCAGTATATCCATTTTAGATCACTGCTGTCAATGGTGTCAACATATTTCAGGATATTTTTGGTAAGCTGAAGTGCCCCAGTTTTCCCACTTATGACAACAGCTATTGCTCCAAACTCTGGCATTGCACTCTCATTGTTTTTTTAAAAATGTTTTCTGATCAACCTGTACAGAGATATTATTATGCACTTCTACAGTGACATTATCACTGTGGCTCAAGAGACCTTAAACTGCATAGCTATTTTTCATCAAATTGTTCAGATAAACTATGACACACTTCTGAAGCATGTGGCACTTGAATCCAGATTTCTTGTCTCAGGTTATGACACGACCGCTGTACCATATAAGGTCAAAAGTGAACCAGTGTCCTTTCTCTCCTAAAGAATTTCTCGTGGATATTTCCTAATCAGCCAGTTTAGAGATGTTATTTCACACTTTTGGAGCAGGTAGGATGTGAACTTCCTAGATAGCAGACAGGGACACCATCACCGTACAACAACCAGCCCTATATGTTTTCAGTTTCAATATTTTTAATTGGCTTGTTCAGATATGTTATGACACACATCTGGAGCAGGTGGGGTTTGAAGCCAGACCTACTCCCTCAGATATAGGGTCCCACAAAAGCCCTATGCATTTTCACTATGCATTTATTTCAAATAAGTCATGAGTGCAGAATAGTTCTTTGCAATTCTGTAAATGTTTTCCCTTTCTGTAAACCAGAATAGCCTTGATAACGCTTCTTGTTCTGTTTGCTTTTCTCATGAGCACCGTCCAACTGCTTCTATAATCTGGAACCACTTCTCAAATATTCATGCACCCCATTCCTTCATATCAGATCTAGTAATCTCTTTATTTGTTGTGAAACTGCCTACAGTATTTTAAAGTATCTATATCCACTTATTTCTATATCCACTTCTCTGTGATATGCCCTTGCATAGTCAGTACAAGATCCCAGCCTTTGAGACATCTCTTAACTATTCTTCTATCCCTGGGTCCAAACTAGTCATTTCATTATTCAGAAGCCTTTTTTAATGTCTTCTGTATCTCTAATTCTGCTGTGTAAATGAGATTTTTTCCCCTGTGCCAGTAACCAATTTGATCATTACTGAGGTATCTTTTTCTGTACACGGTACCAATCTTGAGAATTTATACTATACTCTTTCTAGCCAGGCATTCCTTTCAGAATTTCACCATGGTTGATCATTCCAACCCAAATTTCTACTTGTCCACAATCTCATTCTTGTTTCCTCCTATACGTTTTATACCTCCTCATCAGTTGACCCCAAACTCCTTACTGCAGATCAAATGAAGAGAATTTGCAGGTAATGGTTCTCCCATGCATTTGCTATCCTGGTCCTTCTAAGTTGGGGTCATAAGTTTGGAAGGTGTTGTCAAAGGAGTCTCGTTGACTTGCTGCAGTGTGTTTTAACATTTTTTTAGAAAGAGAAAATGGTATTTGTTTTCTTTGGGAGAGATAGTAGGAACTGCAGATGCTGGAGAATCTGAGATAACAAGGTGTCGAGCTGGATGAACACAGCAGGCCGAGCAGGAAAGCTGACGTTTTGGGCCTAGACCCTTCTTCAGAAATGGGGGAGAGGAAGGGGATTCTGAAACAAATAGGGAGAGAGGGGGAGGCGGATAGAAGATGGATAGAGGAGAAGATAGGTGGAGAGGAGACAAACAGGTCAAAGAGGTGGGGATGGAGGCAGTAAAGGTGAGTGTCGGTGGGGAGGTAGGGAGGGGATAGGTCAGTCCAGGGAGGACGGACAGGTCAAGGGGGTGGGATGAGGCTAGTAGGTAGGAGATGAGGGTGGGGCTTGAAGTGGGAGGAGGGGATAAGTGGGAGGAAGGACAAATTAGGGAGGCGGGGACAAGCTGGGCTGGTTTTGGCATACGGTCAGGGGAGGGGAGATTTTGAAGCTTGTGAAATCCACATTGATACCATTGGGCTGCAGGGTTCCCAAGCGAAATATGAGGTGCTGTTCCTGCAACCTTCGGGTGGCATCGTTGTGGCACTGCAGGAGGCCCAGGATGGACATGTCGTCTAAGGACTGGGAGGGGGAGTTGAAATGGATCGCGACTGGGAGGTGCAGTTGTTTATTGCGAACCGAGTGTAGGTGTTCCGCAAAGCGGTCTCCAATCCTCCGCTTGGTTTCCCCGATGTACAGGAGGCTACAAGGGGAACAGCGGATACAGTATACCATATTGGCAGATGTCCAGGTGAACGTCTGCTTGATGTGAAAGGTCTTCTCGGGGCCTGGGATGGGGGTGAGGGGGGAGGTGTAGGGGCAGGTGTAGCACTTCCTGCGGTTGCAGTGAAAAGTAGCGGGTGTGGTGGGGCTGGAGGGGAGTATGGAGCGGACAAGGGAGTCACGGAGAGAGTGGTCCCTCCGGAAAGCAGATAAGGGTGGGGAGGAAAAAATGTCTTTGGTGGTGGGGTCAGATTACAGATGGCAGAAGTGTCAGAGGATGATGCGTTGGATCCGGAGGTTGGTGGGGTGGTACGTGAGGACGAGGGGGATTCTGTTTTGGTTGGTTGTTATTGCGGGGACGGGGGTATGAGGGATGAGTTGCAGGAAATGCAGTTGAGGGCGTTCTCGACCACTGAGCGGGGGAAGTTGCGGTCCTTGAAAAACGAGGACATCTGAGATGTTCAGGAGTGGAATGCCTCATCCTGGGAAGAGATGTGATGAAGGCGAAGGAGTTGGGAATAGCGGATGACATTTTTGCAGGAAGATGGGTGGGAGGAGGTGTATTCTAGGTAGCTGTGGGAGTCGGTGGGCTTGAAATGGATATCGGTTTCCAGGTGGTTGCCAGAGATGGAAACAGAGAGGTCCAGGAAGGGGAGAGAGGTATCCGAGATGGTCCAGCTGTACTTAAGGTTCACCTAGTTTTCTTTAACTAGTTTAAGTAGAAGTCTTAAAAATGGTCCAGTTGCACATGCACACACAAAGGCCATTAGGTTACAAAATGGGAGATAGATTAAGTGATACTTAAGTGAAGTCAAAGGTTTAAGTGATAAGGTTTTGTAAGATGATATGACTGGATCTGAGTTGAACTTGGTGGTCACTTTGGTTTCAGCTTCAAGGAGGTTTTAAAATGTAGTTGCTGGGTTGAGTTCTCTAAAATATCTGGCAGCTCATGTATAGTCAATCAGCAGACAGGATTTGAGCTTGCAAGATGGGTAAATGGAAGAGAATCTGTCAGGTCTTACCACAGTCTTCTACTCCTGCCTCATGTCTGGAGAAAACAGTTTCTTAAACACCAAATGAATTAACTTCCTGTCGTGGGGAAAATGCTTGGATCTATCATCAATGAAGAAATAACAAGATATCTAGATCAAAATTATCCCATTGGGCAGATGCAACATGGATTCATGAAGGGCAGGTCATGTTTAACTAATTTACTGGAATTCTGTGAAGACATTATGAGAGCGGTGGACAACAGGGACCCGGTAGATACGGTGTATCTAGATTTCCAAAAGGCATTTGACAAGGTGCCGCACAAAAGGCTGCTGCATAAGATAAAGGTGAACAGCATTACGGGCAATGTATTAGCATGGATAGAGGATTGGTTAACTAACAGGAAGCAAAGGGGATAAATGAGTGCTTTTCTGGTTGGCAATCAGTGACCAGTGGTGAGAGTTGTTGGTTGGTTCGCCGAGCAGTCTAGGACAAGCAAGACCAAGACAAGCAAGAGAATTCCTGGATGCCTAGTTTTCAACCACAGATGGAATTAACAAACGTGTTGAAATAGATTCCGTCTACATACCACTACTGTACAAAACTGGCAACAAGACTGCCCACCATGACAGATTGGATCATATAAATTCAGAACAGGACTGAACAACAGCGCTTCGTCGGAGGCTACACAGCACTGTCTATGTCACCTAGAAGGGAGACGAAACGTTTGCATGAAAACCAGTCAGCTCAGTGAACCAACCAACAACTCCAACCACAACCCGAGCTACAGAGCTTCGTTAAAACAATAGACGAGTGGTGTGCCTCAGGGGTCAGTGTTGGGAGCACAATTGTTTACAACTTACATAGATTATTTGGAGTTGAGGACCACGTGTAGTGTGTCAGACTTTGCGGATGACACTAAGATGAGTGGTAGAGCAAAGTTTGCAGAGGGATTTAGATAGTTTGAGTGGGCAAAGGTCTGGCAGACGGAGTACAATGTTGATAAGTGTGAAGTCATCCATTTTGGTAGGAATAACAGTAAAAAGGACTATTATTTGAATGGTAAAAAATTTGCAGCATGCTGCTGTGTAGAGGGACCTGGATGTCCTTGCGCATGAATTGCAGAAGGTTGGTTTGCATTAATAACGGGTATTTAAGGCCGCAAATGGAATTTTGCCCTTCATTGCTAGAGGGATTGAGTTTAAAAGCAGGGAGGTTATATTGCAGCTGTATAGGGTGCTGATGAGGCCACACCTGGAGTACTGCATGCAATTTTGGTCTCCTTACTTGAGAAAGGATGTACTGGCACGGAGTAGGTGCAGAGGAGATTCACTAGGTTGATTCCAGAGTTGAGAGGGTTGGCTTATGAGGAGAGACTGAGTAGACTGGGATTATATTCATTGGAATTCAGGTGAATCAAGGAGGATCTCACAGAAACATATGAAGTTGTGAAGGAAATAGATAAGACAGAAGCAGGGAGGATGTTTCCACTGGCAGGTGAAACTAGAATAAGAGGGCATAGCCTTAAAATTAGGGGGAGCGGATTTTGGACTGAAGTGAGGAGGAACTTCTTCACCTAAAGGGTTGTGAATCAGTGGAATTTCCTGCCCAGTGAAGTAGTTGAGTTTCCTCATTGAATGTTTTTAAAGTTAAGATAGATAATTTTTGAAATGTAAGCCAATTAAGACTTATGATGTGAAGGTGGGTATGTGGAGCTGAGGCCACGAAAAGATTAGCCATGATCTTATTGAATGGCAGAGCGGGCTTGAAGGGCCAGATGGCCTACTCCTGGTAGCTGTTACATTCTTATGAATGAACTGACTTATTATACCTCCCTTGTTCCGGTTTCCCCCGCCATCACTACCACCCCACCCCGGTCTTCCCGGTTCTTCCCCATATCGTTCGGTCTCTCGTTTGTTTCATTGTTCCCTTGCTCTGTCTGTCTGTCCCTTCATTACTCATGGCTATTGCAGGTTGTTCGTTTCAACTAGGTTTGATTTTGGCTATGATAGATTCCCTTTTCAGCCAGAATGTGTAGAATGACGTGCTCACATCTAATGGGTAATCCCTGCGCAGGTTTGGGAGATGATACTATTTACACTCCTCCAGATAATTCTCTGTGGTTTTCTAAACGTGGCTCCACGTCATGGCTTTGGAATTTATCTTGTACAGTGATACAATTATTGAGCTATCCTAGAATCTAAGATTTCAAGTTACTGGAAAGTCAATTCAGTTATAATCTAATCAGTGGTTTCCAGCTAATCTATTCAAAAAGATATATTTTTGTAAAGCATAGCTTTGTACATTTGTATATAAATATATTTATTGTATCTATATGTGCTGCATATGCAGATCAAATATATGGAATGTGTAAATAATGAAGAAGAGTCATCTAGGCTCGAAACATTAGCTTGCTGTCTCTCTATGGATGCTGCCTGACCTGCTGTGATTTCCAGCGTTTTTTTGTTTTCAGTATATAATGTATGTACTTTGCCACTAAGTATTTCACCTGTCTTTTTATACAAAAAATTTATATACATAGTTCTCATACATTTACTGTATATACTTTTTGGATGATATCTTTACATTTATTTCTTTATTTTAAATTAGCATACTGCTTTTGTTCCCAGCCTCTAAAATATGCAAAAGTGTCATACATTTCCAATTAACTGCACAGTTAATGTCTTTTATTACACAATATATTGTGTACAAATGTTAACGTATCACAGAATTTAAACTTGAAAATATCAGAGTCCCAAATGTTCTGAATAGGTCAAATACAATAATTTGTGTTGATTTTAAAAAAAGTCCTGGTTACATTATATAGGATAAAAAGCATATCCTCTGATTCATCAATAAGTAATGCCACAAGTTATCTGTTAGAACCTATTTGTCTTTATTTGATTGCCTGTAAATTGTTCCAAATAACAATGACATTTCAACATCTGATGACTGTGAAGGGTTTAAAATTCAGTGACACATTTGACATGTTTGAGTTCCTCTGAGATTGCTACTTGTGAAAGATCCTTTCATAATTCTTGTCCGTAATTCTGATTAAGAATATAACTGGCATTGAACTATATGGCAATTGAACATTAATGTATTTAGTGTGGCATATAAAAATTAATGAGAAGTTTTGAGCTCCAGTTGGAGAAAGTATTTGAATTGAAGTCCAATGTAATACCTAAATGCTAAATTTAAGTGTATTTTTGTAGTGTTTCCATTTAGTGTCCGAACACTGAACTAGATTTTTTAAATTTTTTATTGACATATTGAAAACTTAAATAACCAAATTTGCCAATTATAATTGAGAATGAAAAAGTACAAAAAATATTTGGAGGTATTTGGATAACGTAATCAGATTACATAATACTGAGGATGAATTGAGGATGCATGCTAGATCTGACACTTAGGAAGGAATGCTGCACTGTTTGTGCTGTCCTCAACATGAGACATTCACCAATTGGATGGGTGTTTTTCAAAAAAATCAGTGGTACAATTTCAAACACTGGTATTTTCTAAGGTATTCTGACCAATGCATATTTCTAAGCCAACATTTCTAAAGTGGGTGGTATTGCTGAGATTACGTGCCATATTTCCTACAACCCAACAATGACCACATTTCACGAGTGCCTTGAAATATGAGATTGGGAAAGTTTCCATATTATAAAAGTTTATTTTTCTTCTTTCTATTTCCCTCTAGCAGTTAAGACCATCTGTTCAACTTTCTTTTGTAGAACTTTGGTGTCCCCAATCTCTTCTGCAAGGTATTTCGGTTCTTTAATTGTGAGGTAGCAATGCTAGTTCAGAGATTAATTAAATGTCACATCAAAGTGAAGATTGTATATTGAGTATATAATAGTCCAGGCTGTAATTTTTTTTTAATTTGCCAATCTTGTGGGATATAACATAATTAACAAATCAGTTGTATGCACAACAGTGAAGCAGCTTCATTAGTACAGTTCAAAAATTCAGATAAAGAATTTTAGTGTAGATGTTTTGTGATATGTCCTTCTCTGTATTTACTACCAAATAAGTCTTTTGCCATTCCCTGTACAAAAAAAAATTGTTCAATCTTCCATTCCTGAATGTTGTTTATTTCCTCTCTCTACCCCTTATATATGGCATTCATGCAGTCTTCGTGTTCAGTGCCTTATTCAAGAAGATTAGCTTTTTCTGCAGTTTTGACTCAAGAATGATCATCCATATCCCTTCTAATATTACAGTAAGCAAGCAATCTTTTCAATCTTTGTTATAATTAGCTTTCCCTCTGAATTAATTTCATAACAGCCCAGTTATTGTACATTCTGTATTACTGAGCTGTTAGTTGGTTGGAAAATTGAGTGAGTACAGTCGTAGCCAATGACATTAGTATAAACTTGTTACCTCCCTGCTCATAAGTGGTGATAATAAATCTTATGGTTGTAATTAATATGATAATCCTTTGTTCCTCCCTCCCCAACAAAATGATTAACACCAAGCTGAAGAAGCTTGGTTTAATGGTCATTTTATAAAAGGCATATTCAAAGATGAAAATTTATTTGTTACAAAATCTGGTAGCACAGCATTATGTGTATAATTTCATTATGCCTACATGGTGCTGGTGTGACATATAAGCATGGATAAAGACCAAAAGAACTGCAGATACTGTAAATCAGGAACAAAAATAGAAGTTACTGGAAGCTCAGCAGGTCTGGCAGCATCTGTGAAGAAAAAAAAAATCAGAGTTAACATTTTGGGACTGGTGACCCTTCCTCAGAACTGGAAGGGTCACCAAACCCGAAACGTTAACTCTGATTTTTTTTCTTCACAGATGCTGCCAGACCTGCTGAGCTTCCTGCAACTTCTGTTTTTGTTGTTGAGCATGGATAAAGGATTAAATAACTATCAAGAAATAGTCAGAAATAAATGGATCATTTTCAGGTTGGCAAACAGTACTGAGTGATCAGGGATCAGTGTTAGGATCTTTACTGTTTATAATGTATATTGGTGATTTTGATGAAGGAAGTATTGATACTATAGCCAGATTTGCTGCTGATATGAAGATAGGTACGAAAGTATGTTGTGAGGAGGATATAAAATCTTCAAAGGGATAAAGCCAGGTTAGATGAGTGGGCAAAGTTTGACACATGGAGTGTAGTGAGAAAATGTGAAGTTGTCCACTTTTGGCTGGAAGAATAGAAAAAAGCAGAATGTTGTGGTATATATGTGGCATCTGCGTGCCCTTGTATACGGATTGCTAAAGGTTAGTATTCAGGTACATTGAAGGTAGAAGCAGGAGTAGGCCATTCAGTCCTTCAAGCCTCCCTCACTGTTCAATATAATTGTGGCTGATCCTCTATGCCAGTGCCAATGCCACATTCCTGTCTTAATGCCATATGCGCACAAGTAATTAGGCAGTGGTATGTTAGACTCCATTGTAAGGGAAATGGAGTATATGTGTACAGAAGTCTTGCTACAAATGCACAACATCAGTGAGACCATACCTGTTGTGTACAGTGTTAACCTCCTGAGAGGAATGTGCTAGGTTATTACCACAGAAGAAAACTACATTCTCAATATAGATTAAAGTATTTACCGACATATTTATAAAAACGAATGAAACCACAAGATTTACAGTTTAAATTTTTAAAAAATTTAAATAAAAATTGAAAGATGAATACTCATAACTGCACTTTATCAATGATCCGATCAGTTGCTTTAACGATATAAAAATTTCAATAGGCTTAGTTAGTACTTAATTCAATTTCCTCCACTTAATTTGACTTAAACCCCAAAACTGAAGTCATATTAGAAAATGGAAGGTTTAATGGAAGGATCTGACGGCACTGCTTCGCAGATTCATACAATGGTTGGAATGTTTTGGGCCTTCTGTTTACCTCTGGTAAGATTTTTCTTTCGAATCTCCTCCTCACCTGTCCAATGGTTGCAGACTCCCAGTTCAACACAGACATATCTAGTATCTTATGCATAGGTACCTCAGCCCAGAGCTCCGGTATTTCAGATATTCAGATTTTAATCTTGAATCATTAATTTAGAAATGTCTGTTCTCAGCTTGGCTATCCCAGAAATCCCTCTTACTGTTAGTAGTCCATCAGTTAACAACAGGTTTCCACTCTCTGAGCCAGCACACACAATTTCAAATGAGCTCCGCTGGAAAGAGCCACCAGATATTTCTAAAAGCTAATATCCAACTTGAGACCAGAGCTGTATCCAAATTCTAGGCAACCCTATAACTAACCTCGTGATTACCCTATGCTATTCAATCATTTATCTCCAGGTCTCTTGATTAAATGATCACTTCTGGTAAAGTTCCTGCCTTAGAATAAATCAACAGCCTGAAAAATTCATTCTTAAAGGCACATTATTCCAAAATAAAATGGCTTCCCTAGGCCATCACTATTTGTGTTTGAAATAGTTCAGAGAAAGCTCATGAGATTGATTCCTGACATGAAGAGGTCGTCTCATGAGGATGAGGATGAGGATGAGTTGAGCAGCCTGAGCCGATAATAATTGGGGTTATCAGAATAATATTGTGGGTATGTCTACACTAAGTGGTCTCTTGTCGTTTGAGAAGGCAGCTAACCGCCATCTTCAAGAGATCAGGTAGGATGGGCGCTAAATGTTGGTCGACCCAAAGGTATCCACATCCCATGAATGGATGTTTTAACAAGCAGAATGAGAGACGATTTAATTGAAACACACCAGATTCAGAAGGGACTTGCCAGGCTGGATTTTGAGAGGATGGTTCCAACCTTTGGGGGAGTCTAGAACCAGGGAGCACAATGTAAAGCTAAGCATGTCTCCCACTTAAGATGGAGGCAGAGACCCTCTTTTCTGAGGGTCAGATATATTTGGAATTCTCTACACCTGGAATAGGCTAGGTGGTTGAACATAGAGATTTTTGATCTACAGTAGAGCTTACTGGCTACGGGGACAGCAAGAAAATGGATTTTGAGACAACAGTTAGTCTAACTTTAATCTGATTGGCAGAACAGGTTTGTTTGGCAAATAGCTTAAGCCTGCTCCTATTTCTTATGCCTAGTGATAAAAGACTTTTCTTAGAGTAATGTGATGCTGAAATGTTAAAATAAATAAGCAATGTTGGGAGTTTTAAATTTTCAACCATTTTGGATTTGATAATTGAACAAACTGCCAGTGGAAACTGTGTGATGAACTAAATTGCCATACAGAATCAAGCTTTCAAAGAAGAGGCAGATGCAAACATGCATTATTGGCAACCCGCAGATTTCTCTCATGTTCTGTGTTTCTTTTTCTAATGCTGATGGAGAACAAAATCAGATCTGAGCTTTCAACCAAAATCTATCTATAGGCAATCTACCAATCCTGGCTCAGATTTTGAAGCAGGGCATAAAACAAACAGATGGGACTGATTTCTTAATCCTATCACTGTGAATTTAAAAAAATTCCAGATGAAGCAAATACGTGAATTGTTTTTGAAGGAAACTTGATACATCATTACATTGTCTTGTTTGAAGTTTGTATTTTATGTTGCAACAATGCAAGTTTGTTCAAAACATTGAATAAAATGAACCTGTTGGACCACAGGCCTGTTTTGTGCAGTAATTAAATGTAATGTATGTAATTTTTAAAACAAATTCATTACTTTTCTAAGCAACCTGTTCAGAGATGTTATTATATACCAGGTGGGACTTGAACCAGTGCCCCCTGGGCTGGTCCGCTGGTCCACGGGTAGGGATGCTACTACTGTCCCAAGAGACCTTAAAAACTGTCATTCCCTAACCAGGAATTGAATGCAGACCATGGCAGTGAAAGCGCTGAATCTTGTGTTTGGTCTCCACCACAAACTTCTAGCCCCTGATGTTAAGTCCATTCATCTTCCTATCAGCTGTCTGAGTCTGGCCAGACCAGTCATGGTTTTGTATTTGATCCTGAGGTGAACAGCTAATCACCTATCTGTCTGCCTCCATGACCATCTGATTTTTATGTGGTGTCTTCCATGGCCACAGGATGTCCCAAAGTGCTTTAGTCAATTAAGTACTTTTGGAGTTGTAATGTCAAATGCGCCATAATCACTTTATCCACAAGCAGCAACGTACTAATGACCGGATCTAGTTTTATGATATGCTTCCTGCATCTCGATGACTATATTTTATGTTGTGTAGTGATTTTACAGAAAGCAGTGTAAGAAAAGGCGTGATTTGTAATGGACTTTAGACATCTAGATTAGAAACACGTTGCTATGTTTCTTTAGGATTTTTGTGAATTTTACACAATATAGTACATGTAACTATTTTAAATCTTAATGCAGTGACATTTAATCTTTAAACCATTTCAATGTAACTCATTATGGTAAATTTTGTCTTTGTGGAAAATGAGGTTTTAATTTGATTAACTTCAGTACCTTTGGCCACTTGATTTATGGATGAGCAAATCTGTGACTGATTTTCTTAAAGTACTGCAAGTTGTACTCTTAAGATTAAGACATATAGCATTGTATCTGCCTGAGTGGTAATGCATTAATATAACTCAATTTCCTGGATCAGCTTATATGCATTACCAGGCAAAGATCCAGTTTCAGTCTCAATCACAGAATCATAAGGTCATACAGCATGGAAATGGACTCTTTGGTCCAACTAGTCCACGCAGACCAATTCCCAAATGAAACTAGTCCCATTCGCCTGCATTTGGCCCATATCCCTCCGAACCTTTCCTATTCATGTACTTAACCAAATGTCTCTTGAATGTTGTAACTGTACCTGTATCTAGCATACATTTAATGTTAGGCATGGGAGATGGTGCATAAATGGATAGGGGCAATTAAAGATGTCACATTCAAAGACAAAGATCTGATAACTTTCATAGGGCAAGTTCCTGAAAGCCTTTCTCCTTCCATTAGCATCCTTTGTTAAATATGACTGAAGGACAAATGATCAAGCAATGATAAAAATGATTGAGAAGTAAGGTCTGTGAATATGCTTAAGGCAAGAACTGGCTGATGCACCAAAGGATTAGAAGAGGAAGTTAGCAGCAGATATCCTTGGAGAACATGACACACCTCTGAAACCTTATAAAGATCTTTCCAGCATAACAGTTATTTAAGATTTTAGTGTCCCTTGCCCCTTTCATAGTTTAAATAGTTGGAACCTCCCTTGCAGTAATTTTTCTGCCATTGCAACAGGAAGCAGCCACCTTCTGCAGAAATAGATGAGCATGTATCAATGAATGGGCATGGCTTATTTGCTATCCATTGGCTTTTAGCACCTCACTTCAGGTTTTTTGCACTGATGACTTCTGGTTTGTGATAATCTGACCTGAATGGCCTCAAATTAGTAAGAACAATTTTATCCCTTTTAATTGCATTACTTGTCACCCTGCAGATTTTCTGCCACTACTGTCCCACTTTTCTTGTTCAAACTTCAAATAACTTGAGCTCAGCTACATAAAAAATTTGTGGACGTGAGGTTCCATAGGTGTCTGATAACTTGTCTGTACTTGGAGGAGGGGAAATAAATGTCAAGATAGAAAGGTGTTGCAATTCACTTCAGAGCCATGCTGTTTTGTCACATAAGTATTAAAACTAAACATCCCTGCTTTTTGGCAAGAGTTTGTTTTCCACCCAGTAAAAAAATGAATTACTTGTGTTGGGCCCTGGTGCATGTCAAAGCCTTACCACTTCCAAGTTCTAGAAACTGTTGTAAATTGGGTATTTTTATGAGGGAAAATGATCCTAAAATACACTGCTCCATGTGTTTGTAGAGGATTTCTCAAATTGGGTGGGATGATGCTGTGCAGCATTTGAAGAACGTGATCTGGGTTCTTGAAGCCGATTCCCTGCGATAAAGGGTATCCGCAGGTTGGTGAGTGGAGGAGTTGTACAGTGGGGAGGGGCGGAAGCAGAGCAAATGATTTGAGGGACTGTGTATGGGAAAAGTCCCTGAACAGCAGTCAGTTGAACTTCGAAAGAGGTATATGACAGAATCTGCAACGTAGTAACATTTGAATCTATGCTTTCTTGTTCCTGATTAATGAGCAGCAACAGTTTCTCCAGAATGAAATAATTTCTAAAAAGAGACTCGAACTTGAAGCTTCTCGTCTTGCACTTACCAGAACTAAAATGCAAGAAACAGATTTGGCAAAAAAGATTTATATGGAATGAAAACAGAGTGCTGATTGGTTGGGCCATAATTGGTATGGAGATATAGCAAACACCATTAACGATCAATCTTAACTCTCAGATCAGGCAGATACATTCTGAATTGGTCAGGGATTTGCCATGGGGATGTAGCAGCATTTAGCTGTCTCCATGACCCTTCCTTTTAGAAAAAGTGCAACGTATGTCAACATTTCTTTTGTCTAAGTAAAACACAACCTTTAATATTTATGCGTAGACCTTCTAGCACGTGCAGTGCAGCACACAGAAGCCCAGCGGATCATAAATTGATTTCTAGTGTAACTGTCTGGATTATTTCACAAATGATTTCCAGTAAGCAGAATCACATCTCAAGCATGGGCTGGTTGAGCACAAGCGACCTGCTCCCATTTGTCAATGGTCTCAGTAGGCTATGTTGTATGACACAGTTGTCAGTCAGTGGGACATGTGGTCTGCATATCTGGCATCATACCAGTTCTGAAACGCATATATCATATTACTCATTCATGTGGCAAGGAAAACATCTGTTTGACTTGACAGTGGCACACAGTTAATGAAGGAAACCACTCATGACTTCACTGCATAGCAGCAGCGTGAGGCATTTGGGGTCACCTGTTCAATTTTTGAGACACCTTTCCCTATCAGAGTATTGATGTAGACCAGGGACTGGTCAGGACCAAAAGTGGTGGGTTTAAGCCTTTTCAGGAGTTTTGTGATATAGAGCAAGTTGATTAAGGTTTCTCTTACGATGGGATAGATTTGATGTGCGCAAACTTAGCATCAGGCTTAGATGGTGTCCTTGTTCATGTGGTTGCCAATAAGATTAATTCTGTCATGATGACTTTGATCATTCTATATAAAATGGTGTCTGTTTTTTTCAAGACTGTTTCTTGTGTCTTCTGATGAGCGAAAGATGAAAAACTGCAATTTCTGGTCTCTTTTAGCAGTGTTTAACAGTTTCTTTTTGTGTACTCAGACCATTCATTACTTTGAAAAGTTCAGTAAAATCTCCTTTTCTCCAGGCTGATCTGATCACACCACACTTCCAGATGTCTTTTACACCGTTAGCTTATCAAAAATATATCTACCTCTGCCTTAAAAATATTCAAAGGCTCTGCTTACCTATGCCTTTTAGGGAAGTGTGTTCCAATGATCCATAACCCTTGGCGAAATAAAGGTTTATTCTCATCTCGCTTAAATAGGTAACATCTAGTTCTACATTCTCTTGCAAGAGGAAGCATCCTTTATACATGCATCCTGTCAAGATTCATCAGGATCTTGTATGTGTCAAATCAAGTCACCTGTCAATCTTCTAAACTGCAGTGGATATAATGCTAACCTGTCCAACCTTTGCTTACAAAATAACCCATCCTTTGCAAGTATTATCCCAGTAAGCCTTCTCTGAACTGCTTCCAATGCCTTCATATCCTTCATTAAGTAAGGAGACCCATGCTATATACATTACTTCAGACGTGGTCTCACTAGTGCTTGATACACCTGAAACATGACCTACTTTTGTGTTCAACTCCCCTCGCAATAAATGATAGCATTCTATTAAGGTTTTACTAAACTTTTGCAATTCATACACTCGTGTACCCAGATTCCCCTGCATATTAGAGCTGTCAAATCTCCTGCCATTTAGATACTGGTTATTTTATATTCTACTAGCTGAAGTGAAAAACTTCAAACTTTCCCAATTATACTCCATTTGTCTGAGCCTTGCTCTATTGACTTGATCTATCTGTATCTCCTTATAGCCTCTTAATGTCATCTTCACAATTACTTTAATTTAGAAACCATATCTTTTGTACTCGTCATTCCAAGAAATTTATACATAAAATACTGAAGCACATGACTTTTAGCATCGTACCAAGTAAACCAACCAATTCTCTATCCGTGCTAAGATATTATCCCCTACAAAGAGCTTTCATTTTTCAGATGCCTTCTGCAAATCTAAAGTATATCCAGAGATTCTCCTCTATCCAAATGTTACTTCCTCAAAAATTCCAATGAATTAGTTAATCATGACTTGTCTTTCATAAAACCATACTGACTTCACCTGATTGCCTTGCTCAATTGACCTGGTACAACATCTTTAATAACAGCTTCTAACATCTTGCTTATGACAGAAGTTAACGACCTGTAGTTTCCTGCTTTCTGTCTCTCTCCCTTTTTAAATAAATAAGTTACTTTTGCTTTTTTCCAATCAAATGAAACTTTCCCTGAATCCGGGGTGTTTTGGAAAATTAGAAACAACGCACCAACTATATTACAAGCCATTTCTTTTAAGACCCTAGGATGAAGTCTATCAGGACCAAGGGACTAGTCAACCTGTAGGCCCAATTATTTGCTCAATATCACTTCCCTGGTGATTTTGTAATTTTCTTGAGATTTCCCTTCCTTGCATTTCCTTATTTACAGCTATTCCTGGGACGCTAAATGTCTATAGTGAAGACTGATGCAACATATGTGTTCAGTTCATTTGCCATCTCCTTGTCATCCCTATTCATTTCTTAGAATATATTTTCAATATGGTACACAGTGCTAAGTTCACAGTTTGTTGGCATTGCACTGTGGTAGCTCGGTTCAAGCCTTGTGATTGTCTTTGCTGTTTCAGGAATGGAGCTCCTTTTAACTGTTCTTATTTCTGTGGAATTACTTAGTTATGTACCTGTGCAATGAACAAGTCTTAGTTTCACTCATTTCTGCAACATTTGCAAAATATTTGTCACTTGCTAGTGTACCTAAGCATTAGTGTGTTCCAGGCAGTTTCTTTGTCTTGAAGTATATATGGAGATGAGAACAATATAGTAGAAAAGGAAAAAAAAACAGATCTACTGTCATCTGACTCAGACTGCAACCAAGATGATAATATCAAAGTTGGCAGTGGTGTCACAGCTGAGATAAATTAACACCAAGGGTTCCTTTGGGAAAGACTGACCAGAATCTGATTTGAATTTAGTATTGAGTTTGAATACCATAAGGAAGCCCAAAATTAGTGTAAGCATATTAAATAAATTGTATGTTCAAGGGGAGAGTTTGCTAAGGCAAGTTGGGAAATTCAGTAACAAAGATACTATGATAGGTTAACAGTAGTGAATGCTTAAAGGGTTTAAGGATCGCATATTGAAGCTGGAGGCTTAAAATATTGTCACTAAGTCTACGGTTCGAGAAGAGTTTTAAATCACAACAAAGAATAAGTAGAAAATGTAGAGAGAAAAAAATGTAATATGAACATGAACCATTCCAGAAGCATAAAATCTGATTTTGAGAGCTTCTTATGAGTATGTACAAAGGCAAAGTAGCAAAGGTAAACTTGGGTAATTGAGGATCAGAAGCAGAGCCAGGAGAAATTATCATGGGGAATAAGGAAATGTCAGACAGTTGAAGTATTTTGTCTGTCTTCACAGCACATTTATGGAGGCAGGGAAGGCTATTTTTGTTCTTCCAGCTCGTGAATGCAATGACAAAACTATCAGTGTTATTACTAATTTCTGTTGCTTGGTCCATAATATTGCAGGTTCTTGCACTTTGAAGTGAATAACCAATTTTTTTTTGTAAATGAGTTGAGGATTTCTGCTGCTACATTCATTTTAGACAGCGAGTTCCAGATCCCCATCACCGTCTGAGTGGAAATATTCTTCTTGACCCTTCTGTAATCCTTCCCTAACCATTTAAATCCATGCTCCCTGGCTTTTGACCTCTCTGTTAATGGAAAGCCTTTCCATCCAGTCTGTTTAAATTTCTTAAACTTTATACCTATCTGTTAAATTTCCCCTCAGATCTTTGTTGCAAAGAAAGCGACCCCAGCCCATGAAATCTTTCCTCATAACTGGAATTCTTGTTTATCAGCAATATCTTCCATTGACCTATATGTATCTCCAGACCCCAGCGATGTGGTTCACTCTTAGCTGTATTTTGAGCAATTAGGGATGAGCAATAAGTGCTGGCCTTGCCAGAGACACCCACGTCCCATGTGTGAATTTTTAAAAAAGTCTTTGTAATTCTGTTCTGTACCATTTCTAGTGTCATCGCATTCTTACTGTAATGCAGTGACAAAACTGTACAAGTATTCTAGCAATGGCCTAACCAGTGTTCAAAGAATTCTGACAGTCTACTGTCTTTTAACTTGCCTTGTTTGCCCTCTCCAAATGCATTGTTTGCACTTTATTAGAGTATGTTGCATTTCTGCTTTTCTGCCCAACTGACCAGTCGATTATTTTTAATTGTAATCTATAGCTTTACAACCCATCAGCTTTCTTCCTTACTTCAAACATGATTTTTTAAAAAATCATTCATTGGACATTGCTGCCAGACTGGTATTTATTTCCCATCCCTTATTGCCCAGAGTCAGCTGGTTCTGGAGTCACATGCAGATTTCCTTCCCTAAAGGACGTTAGTGAACCAGATGGATTTTTCTGATAATCAGCAATGGTTTCATGGTCATCATTAAACTCTTAATCCAGATTTTTTTTAAAAATTGAATTCAAATTCCACTATTTGCCACGGCAGGATCTGAACCTAGGTCCTCAGTCTGTTACCTGGGTCTCTGGATTAACAGTCTAGTGATAATATCACAAGGCTGTTGCTTATACAATACAAATACAATACCAGAGATGGAGGGCTCATGTGAGTCAGAAACTTCAAGTAAATTTTATAAATAAGGAATATGTGCAGTACTAGTGAAATTAATAAGACTGAAACCTTATAACTCCCATGCACCTAACAGCCTACCTTCTAGGATTATAAAAGTAATGTGACAACAGTGTTATCAGATGCACTGGTTGTGATCTTCCAGCTTGGTTAAATGGGAAAGGAAATGGCAGATGGAATGAAGTGTGGGTTAATCTGAGTTTATTCATTTTACTTGAGTAAAAAAAAATGTAATATTTTTAATGGTAAGAAGTTATTAATGTACTATTCAGTAACTTAAATGAGGCACCCTTGGACTAAAACCATATCAAATTTCAGATATTTCTGGATTTTGTGTTGGATGGTTTGGGCCATAGGTCATTTGGAGCACAGGGTAGAGTGATGTGTGAAACGGATAATTAGTCTGAAGCTAATACCGTTGCAATGCAGTGGCTAACTGTACTGTCTAGGTAGATATTTTTACAATTTTACTTAGTTAAAATTAATGCATGGATGATTATAAAAATGTTGTTTGGAGATTGCAAGTTTTCAGGCTACTGCATCTGAGATATTAAACTTGTGAAAAGAAAAAGACGCCTCTGTATAATGCCCTTCCTGACCATTGACTTTAAAGCACTTTGAGATATCCAATTCAGTACTTTTGAAGCATAGTTGCTGTTGTAATGTAGAGATGGGAACAGCTAAATGGTGTGCAGCAAGCTTCCACAAAGGTCAATGCGATAATGTCTAGGAATTTTAGTTTTTTTATGATTTTAATTGAGGAATAAATATTGTCTGGAACACGAGAATAACTTCTCTGTTCTTCCTTGAAGTAGTTCTGAGAAAATTTAGTATCAATTCAAGGCAGATCGGAGCTTTACTTAATGTATAATCTGAAAGCTACATCTCATGCAATGCTACATGTTGGAAATGTAATACTTCGATTTTCTGCTGAAGCTCTGGTGTGGAACTCGAATCTGGAATGTTGTCAATCTGAGGTGCGAGTGCTACTAACTGAACCACAGCTGACACCCAGAATGTAAATTGTTGATGTTGTGTTTCGAGTGCCCTTGTATAGAAAATGTACAAAGACAGCACACACAGCAAGCAGATATGAAGGCAAATGTAATGCTGGCTTTATTTTGCAATGGGATTTTTATACAAGAGTAAGAACGACTTGCTGCAGGTTGGTGCTGAGTGCACAGATATGGAGTTATGAGTGCAGTTTTAGTCTCTGTGCTTGTGGAGGAATAAACCTCCCTTAAGTGGGGCTGCAGCATACATTCATTAGATGGCCTACAAATGACAGAGTAAAATTTGAAGTTCAGACGAACGAGAGGTGATCTCGTAGAACGTAGAAGGTTTTGAGAGTGCTTGACAGTGTGCATGTTGGGTGGTTTCCCATAGATGAAGAGTCTAAAACCTGGGAGCATAGTGTCAGGATCAGACATCATTGAGGACCATGAGGAGGAGAAATTTTTTGGCTCAGGGTTTTGCAACTTTGGGATTCACACCCCTGGGGGACCAGATGCTCAGTTCTTGAGTGTATTCAAGATTGTGATTGTTTTGGATTTAAGAGAATCAAGGGATGACGAGGATCTGACTGAAAAGTGGATTTTAACTATAGAATCCACCATGATATATTTCAGCTTCAGGATACTTAAGTACAGGGCACTAATGAGTTTTTGGACCCTTTCTGATTTGTTATAGTTCAATATAATTCCACTAATTTATCTATCTTCTCTGGCATTGTTTGCGATATCAGTGAAGTCACTAATGTTATAATTCTACAGGTAAGAATTTGGAAGAAAAGCAAACACTTCGGATTATGTGATAACAAGGTGTAGAGCTGGACAAACATAGCAGGCCAAGCAGCATCAGAGGAGCAGGAAGGCTGATGCCTCGGGCCTAGACCCTTCTTCAGAAA
>NC_063344.1:56602722-56766069 GCF_021869965.1 Rhincodon typus
TCTAGGCCCGAGGCGTCAGCCTTCCTGCTCCTCTGATGCTGCTTGGCCTGCTGTGTTCGTCCAGCTCTACACCTTGTTATCTCAGATTCTCCAGCATCTGCAGTTCCTGCTATCTCTGAAACTACTTCAGTTTATGTATTGTTTCTCGGAGATGCACAAAACTTGAATGAGTTGCAAATGTAGGTGATCGTGACACAAATTTTTACTGCTGCAAGGGCCCATCTCAACAACGAGGTGACTATCAGTTAACTAATTTTTATGCAGTTGATTTTGTGAATATAGGATACTAGGAGGACCCTGCACCTGTTCATACAGGAAAACTTGAGCATTCTCCAGAAGTATGTGCCTTTGATTTTAAGATTTCACAGTCTTTACTGCAGTAGCATTCCCTCTGTAATGTATTGAAGCAGTGGCATGGGTGTAAGTCTAGGGTTGAACACAAAAGCATCTGATTTAAAGTTGAAATCTGACTTTTTTACTAAATAAGTAAAGAGGGTTTACTGTTTTTTAATGGTCTTCTTTCCCTCCTCCTGCTTGAGCAGTGCCACCTTGAATATCTTGCTAATTCTCTGAGGAAATATGAGAGTCTGAAAAGGCTGTGTCCACACCTTGGGGAAGCATACTTTTATTGCATTCAATGAATCCCACAATTAAACAGTATCGTGATGTCCTTAGGCAATTCTAACGCAGCTTTACTGCATGTCACCCTGGCCTGGAGGTGAGGGTAATTATTGTAAGGTTGTATCCCTAGCACTACCTGCTAAATGTACCCTCAAGATGGATAGAGATGCATCTGTGCTTCAAAATAAAAATAAAAAATCCTTTAATGTAGAAATTTAAAAAACCAATAATGAACTATGAATACGCGATTTGCTTTTTGCTGTAACACACAAAATATTTTTTAATGCAAGTGTTTTTTATGCACTGCTGGTATTTTTCTATCACAGTTTGAAATAATTCTTACTTCCATTCTTTTTTACGTAAAGTTATTTTTGTGATTTTGCCTACTTGCCTCATCGTTATGTGGAGCTGGTAGATGGACTATATCTAGTTGATTTTATTTGAAATAGTTGTAAACAAAAGTGGATGTTTAATTTTTACCAGATACTTGCAATGATTTGAAAGGGTTACAAGGAATGTTCACACAATTCAAAACTGATTTGTTTTCCTTGTGTTGACTACAATTTATTTGTAGGCTTTCAAAATGATAGAAGAAAAACTTGCACTTGTATAGTATCTTTTATGATCTCAGGGCAGTCCAAATGTGTTTCACACTCGGTTAGATTCTTTATTGGAATATGATCACTCTTGTAAGGTTTAAATAAATGTTGAGAAGCATCCCTGATGGTGACAGCAATGTATTACTTCTCAAGGCATCAACTTATTTTGTTGATGCATGGGGTCTCAGATGACATCTGGTCAATAAGTCATTGATTCTTGTTAAATCCCAGTTTGTTAGTGTTCATTGCAGCTTTAGCAACATCTAAATGAATATTTGAATTGAACACAATGTATTCCATAAGCACTCTATAAATTCTACTTGACCCTAATAGATGGGTGCTGATGAAACTGTGGCAGTAGACTTTCATAAACTCTTTTGGAGAGTAGCTTCAAATTGCCAGGCTTTGCTCTTAGCAAATTCATCGTATCTGATCATCCCTGTGTTCAGAATTCCAGTGAAAGTCTGCTTGTAGACTTCGAACAAATGATTCCAACAAAATGTGACTTTTTTAAGTAAAAGTAGCAGTTCCAATTTACGTAACTCATTTAAAAGGCTGGCACCAGTTATTTTTTCCAAATGTGACTAAATCCTATCCCTAAGAATCTTCTCCAATAATTTCCCTACCACTGATATAAGGTTCATTGGATTTTCCTTGATTACCCCTGTTGCCCTTGTTAAACAAAGGAACCACGTTAGCTATTCTCCAGTCCTCTGGGAACTCTTCTGTGACTAAAGAGGGTACACAGATTTCATACAAAGCTCCAGCAGTTTCATTCCTTGCCTGCCTCAGTATTTTGGGTAGATTGCATCAGGTCCTGGGGACTTATCGACCTTAATGCTTTCGAAAATGTTCAACCTTTTTTATATCAACATATCGTAGAATATCAACATACCCCTCTTTAGACTCACCGTCCACAATGTCCTTCTCCTTTGTGAATACTATTGCAAAGTATTCAGTAAGGACCTCACCAACTTCCTCCGGCTCCACACATAAATTCCCTCCTTTGTCCTTGAGTGGATCTCCCCTTTCCCTAGCTACCCTCTTGCCCTTCATACATATAAAGCACCTTGGGATTTTCCTTAGTCCTGTTTGCCCAGGATATTTCATGGTCCCTTTTAGCCCTTCTAACTCATTGCTTAAGTTCTTCCTTTCATAGTTAGCATTAAAGAGTGAACAGAGGGATGAAAATGAAATTCTTCCACAACTACAACAGTGAAAGGCCTATCAGGATCAAAGTGACATCTTTAGAAGATGTTAACCTCTAGAAAAATTTAAAACTGAAATCAGGTTTGATTTCATTCATTTGGGAATACTGGCATTGCTGGGTCAGAATTTATTTTCCATCCATAGTTGCCCTTGAATTGAGTGGCTAGCTAGGCCTTTTCAGAGGGCAGAGATATAGGAACTGCAGATGCTGGAGAATCCGAGACAACAAGGTGCAGGGCTGGATGAACACAGCAGGCCAAGCAGCATCATAGGAGCAGAGAGGCTGATGTTTCGGGCCTAGACCCTTCATCAGAAAAGGACAGAGGGCAGTTAAGTCACATGTAGGCCATGACAGGTAAGGATGACAGATTTACCCCACTCATGAGCATTAGTGAACCAGATGGGTACTCATGCCAATTGACAATGGTAATATGGTTGCAGAGTTCTGGATTTTTGCTGACTTCAAATTTCACCATTTGCTTTGATGGGTTTTGAACCCATCTCCCCAGAACAAATGTAAATATAGGCACCATTAAGTTACCAATATTAAAGTGAAACAATGTTGCAAGAGGCATCACTAAGCAGGAACTTAATGTACTTCCGCAATTTGGCCTTTGTAAGCTGAAGGTTGTGAACGGACTTTGAAGGACTCCAAAGTGACCACCCTGCTGGAAAGATGCTGGGAGGGAGGGTCACTGGGCTCAAAACATTAACTTTCTTTCCACAGATGCTGTCGGGCCTGCTGAGTTTCTCCACAATTTCTGTTTTTGTTTCAGATCTTCAACATCTGTGGGTCTTTGTCTTATTATATTGCTAGAAAAGATAGTGCTTACCCCACTGTGTAAAGAGAAAATGTAGGTTTATGAACTGATGAGTATTTGTTAAGGGTAGGTAGTGTTTAAAAATCTGATCAGATTTGTCAAGGAGATAACCAGAAACATTGTCAAAGTTAATTATTTTGATTTGATCTACTTGGACTTCAGCAAGGCTTTGGATAAGGTCCTTTGTGGCAGACTAGTCATGACAGTAAGAGACTGTGGGATACTAGATAAAGTGTTAAATTGGATCCAAAATTGGCTGAGAAGCAGGAAGCAGAGGGTTACGGCAGAAGCTTTGTGTTTGGAAGTATGTTTCCAGTGGTATTTTGCTGTATCTGGTGCAGGGGCTCTTGCTGTTTGTGATGCACTCAAATAATTTGGAGTCATGTGGAGTTCGCAGATGATATGTAAATTAATAGGGTGGTAAATAGTGAGGTCAGTCATAAACAGCAGGTGCATATGAATAGGTGGGCCATGTGGGCAGAGCAGTAGCAAATGGAAGTAAACCTGGAGAAGTGTGAGAATAATGCAGGTGAGAAGTATTAGCAAAGCGAGCGACTATGTTGCAAATGGTAGGACCCTGGAAAGTACTGAAGATCAGAGGGATCTTGGTATGCAGATTCTGAAGTTAACAGGGCAGGTAGATCATGTGGCTAGGAAGGCATTTGGGATTTTTGCTTTAGTTTACCAAGGCATAGAATTCAAAAGCAGAGAGGTTATGCTGGAACTTTTTTTTATAAAAGAGCTGGTTAGGCCATAGCTGGAGTACTGTGTGCAGCTCTGGTCGTCACATTACAAAAGTGATGACTAGAGAGGGTGCAGAGGTTGTTTACCAGAATTTTGTCTGGCCTGGAGGGTCTAAACTATGAAGAAAGATTGGATAGACTTGGGATATTTTCCTTTTGAGCAGTGAAGGTTAGGAGGGGAGTGATAGGATTCTATGAGATAATGAAGGACTTAGATATGGTGACGTTTTTTCATTATTAGAAGAGTCAACAGCCAGTGGGCATAGATTTAAGAGGTAGGTCAAATAGGAGAGTTGAGTTTTTATTTCCACTGAGCATGGTGGGAGTCTGCAACTCTCCTAACGTTTTAAGCAGTACTTAGATATCCACTTCCATTGGCTAAAAGCTGGAAAATGGGATAGTATATCTGGATCGTTGTTGACCAGTGCAGACAGAATGGGCTGAATGGCCTATGTGCTGTAATTGTTCATGAGTCTATGATTACCATAATAAGATTTGTTGTATGCTGGTGAGACTTCACTACATTGGAAACATTATCGTATTTATTTTAATTACTTAACAATTCACCTTGCTTTATTAAATACCTCATTGATTTTTTTTTTGAAGACCAGTTTGAAAGTGGACTGTAATAAAGGGTTGTTATTCCCTGATGGACGTGGACATCGCTGGCTGCCCAGCATTTATTTCCCATCCCTATTTGCCCTTGAGAAGATGATGTTGAGTTGCTGCCTTAAACTACTGCAGCCCATGTGCTGTAGGTGGACTCAGTGTCTTTAGGAAGGGAATCCCAGGATTTTGACCCAGCAACAGTGAACGTATGGCAAAATATTTCCAAGTCAGAGTAGTGTGTGTTTTGGAGGGGAACTTGCATGGATATTCCCATGTATCTGCTGCCCTTGTCCTTCTAGTTAGAAGTGGTCGTGGGTTTGGGACGTGCTATCTGTGAATATTTCATGAATTTCTGCAGTGACCTGAAACATTTTTACTCTATTATTCTAATCATCCTTATTAGTATGCCCCTCATTTCCTACTCCTAAGTCCTAGAGTTGCAGGTTTGAATGTCTTTAAATACATTTTTTAACCATATATTGACAAATCATCGTAGACTGGACATTGTTGAAACTGTTCATCAATCAAAGATCATCCTCCATTCATTTTCTCTTATTCACTACAAAAACACTTACTTCTCTCTTCTACCTCCTCCACTTTCACCTCCAACAAATTTGAGCTCATTCAGTTTTGTTGGGTGGGTTAAGACTGTCTTGCTTTGTATACACTGTTTCTACTCATCTGCGATTGTTCAATTGCTCTAGTTACGCCTGATTTCAAATCTTCTGTGATCAGACCTGTCCTCAAAATACCAGCTATCGACCCATATGTCCTTAAAACTGTTTCCTTATTTCTAATCTCCTCATCCTCGCCAGTCCTCGAATGTGTTGTCATTTGGGAGTTGTGTCTGAATTGTGGTTCTGTTTTCGTTGTTATACTGGAACAGTTCTTTTCAAAGTCATACAGGATATATACCGGAGTTGACTAACAATGCTAAACTATTGCTCATCTTCCACAACTATCTGCAGTTTATTTCGTGGATTACTATATGAAGTTCTGCTCCAACACCTCTCCCTCCATTATCTAATAAAGGCAAAATGCTGCAGATGCTGCAAATCTGAAACAAACAGGGAGAATGATGGAGAAACTCAGCAACCTGGCAGCATCTGCAGAGAGAGAATAGAGTTAACATTTCAAGTCTTCTGGTATGACTCTTTTTCAGAACTTGGTCATCTGGCTGGGTGGAACTGCATTCCTTAGTTTAATTCTTATTCATTCAATCTTATCCAAAAAAATCATCTTCAGTGGCCTGTCTGCTTGCTGCTGCATCATTACCTCTGTTTCTCATCCATATGCTACCTACAGATCGCATCTAAATAGCGTTAAACTGCAAGTGTGCTGACAACACCCAGTTCTATCTCATCAATGCATCATCTCATGAGCTCTTCACTATTGGTATAAATTGCCAGACTGTTCATGTGACATCCAAAATTTGTTTGGCAGATATCAGGAAAGCCAAAACATTGCTTTCAGTCCCCACCGCAAACTCTCTTCCCCTGGCATTGACCCTTCCCTATCACTGGCAACCTCAATAAAAACCGAAAGAACTGCGGATGCTGTAAATCAGGAACAAAAGCAGAATGTGTCGGAAAAGCTCAGCAGGTCTTGAAGCATCTGTGAAGAAAAAAATCAGGGTTAACGTTTCGGGCCTGGTGACTCTTCCTCAGAGAAGAGATCCTTCCTCATATCTACTACGGTAACTGATCTCATTTCATCCGGTGATTTCTCCCCCACCCCCAATACTGCTTCCAAGCTGATAGTGGCCCAGCCCTGCACAGCTCGCTTCTACCTCCTTCCAAAAATCCACAAACAGGACCGTCCAGGCAGACCCATTGTTTCAGCCTGCTCCTGCCCCACAGAATTTATCTCTTCCTATCTCCCCTGATCCAACCCCTGCCCACGTAATCCTCTCAGGAAGGGTCACCGGACCGAAAACGTTAACCCTGATTTTTTTCCTTAACAGATTCTGCCAGACCTGCTTAACTTTTCTGACACCTTCTGAATAATTAAACCTCCAAGATAAAATTGCACGCTCAACAGGACTGTGACAGTACAGCACTCAGTTTTATTTTGCGAATTCTGCGGTGTTACACACAAAATTCGAGGACAAAGTGACAAGAATGTTATCAAGAAACGTTCTGGTGGTAAAATTGTGGGTAGTGGACGTAAAAGAAAAGCTATAACATTGGAAGAGAAGCTAGATGTTATAAAGCGTTTTGAGCATGATGAGAGAACATATGATATAGTTCGCCTAACAGGAAAAGAGGAGTCTACCCTAAGCACCATTAGAGACAATGCAGAAAAGATTAAAGCAAGCTGTATTGCTGGAACAAGTCTGAATGCTAGCAAATCTGAGAGGTCATGGACAAAGGAGCTTGAAATGGAGCGGTTTCTAAGTGCATGGATAGAAGATCAAATGAAAAAGCGATCTGGAACCACCCTTCTCACCAAAGAACAGAAAGCCTTATCAATTTATGAAGATCTAACAAAAAAAGCTGAAAATCCTGCAGATGTGCCTGCCTTTAGTGCTAGCAGTGGTTGGTTTACTGGTTTTAAGAACTGCTGTGCTTTTCGTTATGTAAAATTATGCAGTGAAGCTGCCAATGCAGGCATTTCCTCCCAAAACAAAAAAATTAATTGACGAAGAAGGCTACAGTTTAGATTAAATTTTCAATTTGGATGAGACAGGTTTATTCTGGAAGCGAATGCCATCAAGAACCTTCGTTTCTTTGAGTGAAGCACACGTTCCAGGCTTTAAGGTGGCAAAGGATCTTATGATTGTGTTGCTGGGTGCCAGTGCTGTTGGAGACTTAAAGCTTAAGCCTTTGGTAGTGTACCACTCTACCAACCCATGAGCCTCAAGGTTATCTTAAATCTACTCTAGGTGTCTACTTTAGGTCAAGCAAAAGAGGTTGGATGATGGTGCAAATTTTTTCTGACCTTGTTGATGTTTTGGAAAATGCTTTTAGAAAGTATTAAAGGAAAATAAATTTGGATTTCAAGATTCTCCTCATCCTGGATAATGTGCCAAGCCATTCTCCTTACATTGGTGAACTTTCTGAAAGCATCAAAGTGCTATTTCTAACCCCAGACACAACCTCTTCAACCCATGAACCAGGGTGCAATAGCAGCTTATTATTTAAGGCGCACATTCAACAGGCTGAATGCAGCTACTGAGTGGGATAAGGACAGTGTTCTTCAATTTTGGAAGAGCTTTAACATCAAGAATGTAATTGACATTTTTGTGGAGGCGTGGAGTGATATCAGTAAGGACTGCTTGCATGCAGTTTGGTGGAAGTTTCTCCCAGTTTTTATTTTCAAGATATTAAAACCTTTGATCTGTCAGAGGAGCTCCCAAGGATCAAAGAAGATTGTGTTAATCTTGCAAAGAGAGTTGGATTTGAAGAAGTGGAGAGTGAGGATGTTGAAGAGCTACTTGAGTTCCACTGTGAAGACGACCTCTACAGCTGATCTGCAACAACTTGTCGCTGAGGGGGCTGTGGAAGCTGCAGATGAAGTAGTAGTAGTCCAGGATGCAGCACCACAGGAGCTTTCCATTTCTGTTTTGTCTACTATGGTGAGGGAAATTGAGAAGCAGTTGCAGCTCTTAGAGAACAGCAATTGAAATGCAGAACGCAGCAGGGTAGCAGTTTGTGGAATAAGATCTTATTTGGTACCCTATGAACAGCTTCTTCATGAAAGAAGATAAAGGGTAAAGCAGCAAAAACTGGATGTCTTTTTAAACCAACTCCCAAGAAACAGTCAGAAGACAGCAAACCACAGCCACCCTCTTCTGGATTAACTATTTTTCGCCCTAACCGTGCAACCACAACTGCATCTGAACGTGATGATGATGACCCTCAGACTTTGTATTAACAACAGAGCAACCTCAAAATCTCCTCCATCAAGTTGTCTTGACATTTTTTCACGTTAAAGTGTTATATTTACTTTTATTTCCTTATTAGCTATGAATAAAACATTTATTCAAACCGTACTGTCCTTTTGTGTTAGGCTTTTGAGTGATTTTTGAGAAATTTTGAGTGATTTTTTTTTTGGTGGTCTGCCCCAACCCTGCGTTTCCCATAGGCCCCGTTATTTTTATAGCACGATTTTCTATAAAGCGATATTTAACAGGAATGCAGCTATCACGTTATAGTACCCCCTGTATTCAAATTCTTGTGCGCTGACTCCTAAAAAATATAATTGCAAATAAATATCATCTTATTTATTGTTCTTAAAAAAACCCTTCAGGTGTTGACACACTTTGAGCTAAATCATAACTTGCTGAAATGTGTAATTTAAGGTGGGTTCTGAAGTTAAAATTCAGTAACAAAGAACTCGGACTACCTTGGATCTGCTCTCTCCTGAGGGTGGGAGGTTGATTGTTTAAATATTGTATTGAGGCTGCCTTCTCATTAAAAGTCATTCTATTTTTAATTCATGGTAGATGGATTGCTCAGCCCTATGAAACCCAATAAGTTAAAAGAGGAGGGGAGGTTGTAATCACAGAGTAAATGCTTTTGCATCAATCGTTTACAGGTGGGTCAGGACTGTTTCCTCCAACCCTCAAGAGACAACCAGGTAAAACCTTTGTAACCTGTTGACTATCATCCCGTAAACATCACCTTCATCTACTGTTTACCATTGAACTACCCCAACCCATTTGTACAACAAGGGGCTGTGGGGTTGTCTGGGATAGGTAGGAGTACAGATTTGAAGTTGCAAATATATTGAATGGTGGAATAGACTGTGGGAATGAATGGCCAACTCCTCCTTATTTGTACTAGATTGCCAACAACTCGTATCCTTACACTCTTGAACAATGTCACTTTGCTTCCCTCACATAGGCTTCTGTATCTGATAGATCTCTAGCCTGTCAATTGACTCGACCTGTGGGTGTAAAACTGACAAGAAAATAATAAAATATCCAGCAGGATTTTATGGGAACTTCCTCTTCTAGATTTCTTGACCTCTGAACCTGTGCACAGAACATGGTTTCATGCTAAAATTCAGATCTCAGTTTCATTGGGTGCAAAATCTTAAAACCACTGGAGCAAAAGTGATTTTGTATTGATGTTTTTGTCTCCTTGAGAAACATAGTCAAATTATAATCAAATTATATTGTTTTAATTCCCAAGGAAAGTACACACAATTTTTAGTTGTGAACAAATTTTTCTTTCTTCACTCTGGGTTGAATTAAATAGCTTGTGATCTGCTCTTAAATTATTGCATCTCTAAAGATCGAGTCGCCATAATCCTGGAGGACCATAGGGCTCTTCTGATTAAAGAGGCATGACTGGCAATGGTTTAACCTGAGGGTCGTCATTCCTCTGGTGAGGGGAGTGGTTGAGAAGGAGAGTCCTTCATGGTAACCTTAGCCAAAGCGGGAATTGAACATACATTGTTGGTATCACTCTGCATCACAAACTAGCCATCCAGTGAACTGAGCTAACAGGCCTGAGCATCAAATAATATACTGAATTTTGTGTTGAGAAACTTCAATTTAGGCTAACAGATCTGTTGCTTAGTAAATTTCAGATTGTTGCTTGATGCTGCATGACTGCTACTTATGTGGTTCAGCAGGATGTCCTTTATTTCCAGAGATTTAATAAGTCTCACGACCTGTCAGAAGTATTTTGTTGATTCAATTCCTCCTCCTCTTTAATAGCTTTTTATTTTTTTCCAAATAATATTTTTCACAGAAAATTATCATATGGAAGATTTTAAGGTCACTTTGGAAAGGTGGTGTCATTTTTGTGCTTTATACTAGATCTGCATATTATACTAATATGCAATAGTAGAATTCTGTTATCATTTGGGCTTTCAGCTGCTGAAAAAATCTTATGCTGAAATACACAACTTCGGAAAAATTGCACGTAAAATCTTATTTAAGATTTAAAAATTGCAAGTAAAACCTTTGTTTGCTACTAAATTGATTAATCAACTGTTGAAACAAATCTTGCCACTCCAAATGAGAAGGGAACTTTACACTGTGAAAAAAAAACTTGAAGAAAGCAAAACAGATACTGAAAACTTGAAAGCTAAGCAAAATTTTTTTCTTTATTCATTCACGGGATGAGGGCGTCACTGACCCTTGGCAAATACACTTGTGCAGTATTTTTAAATGTGGCAAAACATCTCAAGGTGCTTTATGAAGGAAATAAATTCAGACAGTGAGCAGAAATTCAGAATTAATCAATGGGAAAGTTAAGAACTTTCAAAAGTATTATGATATTAAGCAGGAATGAATCATTGAAGAAGGTTTTAGAGAGAAAATTAATTAATAGCTGAAAGCAGCAGTGGTGGTGTGGGGTTGCAGCAGGAGCAATACAGTGCAGTATTCTAGGTTTAGATTGGCAGTCGATTCAAGAAAATCTAGAATTGCAAGGAGGCTGTTGAGATCAGTTGAATTGAGTCCAGAAAAGTATTTATAGATGAGAATTTTGAGGTTTGGGAGTTGGAGAATGAAAAGCAGTGGAGTTTGGGGAAAAAAAAACAATGTTGTTTGGAATGAAAGCTAAGATGCAGGTTTTGGATTTTTATTATGGTTTTGAGCATTATATGTGAAGGACACATTTTAAACTGGTTTCTATTGACTGTTTGAAGGGGTTTCTGTTGTCTTTGTCTGTAGAGAGTGGGGGTGGGGCAATTACATTTTGTCTAGAGAAGTGTACTGCGCAATGAGTGGCCCACCTTTTTGTCTAAGTACTTGTCAAAGAATATGCTCAATCAATTCCTCAACGTATGCAAGGTTACTTTTGTAGAAATAGGCAGAGCCATGATCTGTGGCTGTTCGTCTTGATATCCTATTAAGGAAGCTGTTTGTCTTAAAGTTTGTACCTGCAGCATGTAAAGCTTTCTGGTAGAAAATTTTTGGGATGGTGATTCATCTTGTACCATACATGTCACTGACAAAATTCACTTGTATGTTTCTGAAGATACAAATTTAAAGATCGCACCTTTTAGTGTCTGAAACTGTTTGTTTGTGTGGCATTATTTTCTCTCGACGTAACTTCTTTTAAATGCCTTTACTCACAACAAGTAATCCAAAGTTTAGCCTAGAATGTGCTATATTTCAGCTTGATATTTTTCTGTCTTTTGGAGACAACAGCATTCTCTGCATCTCTGGTTTATATTGGTAATTTAATCAATCTGTTGAAGGATTGTTAACCTTGAGTCATAGTATATCCATTCATTACATACATAAAGTTAACTTCAGGTTAATAACTGTGAGCCAGCTTGTGAATTTTGTCTTTTGTTTGAGCATGAATAAATAATGCTGGTAGAGAGCCCAAATTATAGTAAGGATTTTATTCATGGTGTGGCTGAGTGGGAAATATGACAGAAATAGAAATGCTAGATTTTAATGTAGGATATGAAATTTGGGTAGGAGTTTAATGTACAGTTTAGCTTTGAGGGCATCAAATTTACAAACTGTAGCATGTAGCATGTAGCATTTAACTGCTGCGTAAGCAACCATCTGATTAAATCAGATTCGTGTTTTAAATTTCTGACAAGAAAATAGCTGTATTACCTTTGTCAATATTTATTTGGAAAAGATTTGACACATTCACAACTGATTGGACATAGAATTGAATAATGTAGAATCGAGGCCAAATGGCAAAGTTGAAATTGTTTTTTTTAATAATTGGCATTTGAAGTGCTAAATTTGCAAAAGCACGTGTTAATCTGTGACAGAACAGTCGTCCCAGAATATCGTTTAGATAGGGAGTCTTAATGAGTGTAGTAGAACGGACAATATGTTTTCCACTTTCTGAACATGTTGTGGGGGAAGGGCATTGTTAAGGGTTGCCATTTCATTTGAGATATCATACCATGTGGATAAAATTAGTTGAGGTTTCTCTGCAGAAAAGCCTTTTGTGTTCATTGCTATCAAGTAAATGATCAAAAATGCCTTCACTTTAAAAACCACAAAATATCTTGTGGCCAAGTGTTTTCTGAAACAAATGAATCTTAATGTACTGGAGTACCTAGATTTTTGAACTTGACTGTTTCCTTCTTTCAGCTCAAATCCTGCGTACAGCTGTGCGTGGGGACGGTACAAACCATAGTGCAGGTATTTCATATTTTCAGATGTTAATTTTATCACGTCTCATGGGACAGTTGATAATTTGTCTGGCTTTCATTGTTTGTTTGCCTGCTACTTAGCCTTTGGATTGATTCTAAGTGAAGTAGCAGAAATGTCAATTCAATTTTGATTTGAAACATTGATTTAATGGAAAAGAAATCTGTCTTGAATTAGAATGACCTTGATGTGACATTGTTATGAAGATTCAGGACTGGCATAGATACCTTTATCATAAATACAGAAGTAGGAATTCCAAATGACAGTAATATGTACATATACTAATCAATTTAATGAAGTATTTAGCTTTGATAACAAAGAGCTGTAACATTGATAGGTATTTTATGATATCAACTGTAGTGTTGAAAAATAATCCTCCCTTATAAATCTCTCCATCCTTGTCTGAAATTATTTCACTGTATCTGTTAATCCCTTTTTAAAAATCTATTATTTTCTCACTTTTCCTATTTGGTATTTTTTCCATCTTTCTGACTATTCATCCAGATGTTTTTTTTTCTCTTTCATCCTTCTATGCCTAAAACTAATCAGTAAGGCTTGAGATCATTTGAGGAGCTGGACGGTGAGAGAAGTCACTGAGCATGTTGATTAATTGGGAGATTTGGTTTGTGGAATCCTTTTGGATTGGTATTGAGGTGGATGGAAAAATGGCAAAACAAAAATTGAACTAAATGCAGGTGCACATTTGGAATTATTAATTATACAGACTTGTAAAAACTAAATTTGTCAAAAGAAGGATAAATTTAACAGAAGCATCAGTTTTGCACGCGCTAGACTGGTGAATGCCAGATTTAATCTGCTGAATTGAGTGCCTCCTATCCTGTAGAATTAAATTAAAATTTACTGTTGTGTTGTGCCAATTTCCGTTACTCAACATGTGTAACCCCTTTCTCTGTTTCTGTTGAACTGACTGCTGATATCACTTTGGGACAACTGGTCTGGTGTGGAATTCCAAAAGGCAGGATTATCAGTGAAATAAAGTGCTGCTGCAACAATGTCCATGGCCGCACTTTTTTTTAGAAAAAAGCCTTGGTCCAGGTTTACTGATCAAGATCGGTAAATCCTATTTACATCCGGATCAGCTAAAAAGATACACACCTACCCTTGGTAGAGTCTTCCACACAAACACCGGGTCAGAACGTTGTCTCAGCTGAAGAAGTCTAGCTTAGTCCAGGAATGCATGCTACCAATTGCAAAGTGAATCAGCGTTGAAGCCATGGCCCTTTTATGACAATTCCTATCAAGTTTCAAAAACTAAAGGCTCTGAAGCCGCTTTGACAGCTACTAAGAGTAGATAAGCAATTAAAATATGAGGGGATAGATTGCCAGGTGGGCAAGGATAGGGTGTTTTGGTAGGGTAATTGCCCATCAGAAGTTTTTTTTAAATTCATTGTGGGTGTCATTGGCTAGTATTTATTGCCCATGTTACCAGAGGAGATCTGGTCCCTAGTCTTTGAAGGACTTCCTTGCACTTTTTTCTTATGCATGTTAGCATTCTTGATTTGGGAGGGTTATAGGAAGGAGTTGTCTGCACACACCCATCTATGTCATAAGTTACTGCATCTAACAGTGTTCTGATGTACCTGGACGTTGCAAATTAGCCAACTGAGTTAACTAATGGAGAATGACGCCAACAGCGAGTGCTCAATTCCTGTACTGGCCGAGATCACCATGACGGTTCCACTTTCTTAACCTCATCTCTTAACTCGGCATGGTGACCGAGACCCTCAAGTCACCACCAATTGTCTTGCTCAAATAAGAGGGCAGGCCAATGGTCCTCTGGGATTGTGGTGACTTTACTAATGGATGTACCTGTGTCATGTGAACTTAACTGGCGTGATGCTGTTTCATCTTAATTCATAATTAGCATTGCTCTTCTTGGATAAGGGAAAAGAAAGTTGTCCAAAGTTTTTTTATTTTTATGTGATTTAGCGATCCAAGTAAGAAATAGCCTCTTCTTGCTTGATAAAGCTGACATAGAGAACAGCCATTTTGATGAGTTCACCTCTAGATCCCGGAGTGTTTTGGAAGAAATTCATTCTTCTCTTCAGGTGGCAAAGGCATTGAAGCTTGACAAAGAGGGAGAGCCCACAGGTTCTGCTAGCCTGTTCGACTTGTCCTTTGGAGCTGGGCACATTTTGCTCTAACCTTGTCTGTGAGTTTACAGCTTTCGTATGGTCCACATGCTTGTTCAAGGTCGTCACACCTACCAAGACTTTATACATCACTGGACCTGTCCCCGTTGACCATGCCTCTTACCTTTGCAGGGCCATTCCTATGGTTTCTACACGAAACGTTGTCCCCTAAACTAAACTGTCTCTCTCGATTAGTGGGATCTTGTGTCTGGCATTAATGTTCCTGACGATGGATGGTATGGAGCTGTCCGTAAATGTCGAACGCTGTTTGGCTTTAGGAAATACTCATATTCTATGATGTGCACCTGGCTGACCTTGTTACAATCACTACAAACGACCTGAAAATAAAAGTGTTAACTTTGGACTTTGTGTACCTGTTACATATATTATATAATAATGATGGAGGAGGATGTTTGTGCCTGTGCTGGTTCCTTGAAAAAGCAATCTAATCAGTGCAGTTCCCCACTCTTTCTTCATAGCCCTGCAAACGTTTCCAGATATTCAAATGATTCTTCTTTGAAAATTGTTATTAATTGAATCTGCTTCCATAATGCTTTGAAGCATTCCATTCCAGATCATCATAACTTGCTGCATAAATGTTTTATTCCTCATGTCTCTTGTATTTCTATTGTTAATTTCTTTAAACCTTTATTTGCTGACTAGTGACGGAATAAATTAGGTGGAAGTATTCATGTTTTTGAATCCCTCTGTCAAATATTACCCCCACCCTAACTTTAACTATCACTGTTCTGAGGAGAATACTCCCAGTGCTTATTTATATTTTCAGGTGACTTTTCCTGGCACCATTCTAGAAATTTTCTGTGCATCTTCATTAATACAGAGCCGTTCTGCTTAAAATGTGGTATGCAGAATTGATCACAATACTCTTAGTTATTGGATAACTTGTGCTTTTTAAAGATGTGGTATAATGTCCTTGCTTTTCAAACAGAAACTAGGGTTTCTGGTACATGGTTCTTTGAAAGTTGCGTCACAAGTAGACAATGGTGGTTAAGAACGTATTTAGCACGCTTGCCTTCATTACTCAGACCATTGGGTATAAGAGTTTGGAACTTATTCTGATGTTCTACAGGAAATTGGTGAGGCCACTTTTGGAGTACTGTGTACAGTTCTGGTCGCCTTGCAATAGGAAGGATAGTATTAAATTGGAGAGGGTTCAGAAATGATTTACCAGGATGTTACTAGGACATGAGGATTTCAGTTATAAGGAGAGTCTGGATATGCTGCAACCCTTTTCATTGGAGCATAGGAGTTTGAGGGGTGACCTTAAGAGGTTTATAACATCATGAGGGGGATAGATGAGGTGAATAGCAAAGGTCTTTTCCCTAGGGTAGGGGACTTCAAAATAGGAGGCATACTTTTAAGGTGATTGGAGAAAGACTTAAAAGGGTCCTCAGGGGCAACTATTTCCACACAGAGGATGGGTTCAGATGTGAAATGAATTGCCAGAGGAAGTGGTAGAGGAGGGTATAGTTACAACATTTGAAAGACTTTTGGACAGGTACACGAATAGGAAATGTTTAGAGGGATATCGGCCAAATGCAGGCAAGTGGGGCTAGTTTAGTTTGAGACCGTGGTCGGCATGGACAAGTTGGACTGAGGGGTCTGTTTCTGTTCTGTTTACTGTATGACTGTGAGTCTAACTATGTATGAAACCAAGGAATTCATATGTTTTGTTAATTACATTGTCCTCCCACATTTGAAGACTTGTTTGCACATGCTTCAGATCTCTCTCTTCCTGTGCCCTCTTTAAGATTGTGCCATTGAGTTTCTATTACCTTGTATCTTTCAACCAAAATTAATTTCACTCTTCTTTGCATTAAATTTTAGTTTGTGTAGAACTCCAGTGTCTATTTGGATATGTTCATCTTCATGCCCACCAGTTTAGATTTCACTCCAGTTTCATTGCATTTAAAGTTCCATGCACAGATCTGAAAGTCCCTTCATGACATCCCCCTCATATTTTTGCTCTCCAATATTGATTAGCTTCACCTTTTGTTGATTTAAAAACAACTTTGACATCCATATCACTGTAATACATGTAAAGAGCTTTGAAATCAGTTGCCATATCTTCCATTTCTGTATTGTTGCTCATAAGTCATTAAAAAAAAGAGAAATAAAAGTGATAACCAGTCAAAAGCCTACCAATATGAACTCTGTATTGGATATGATTTTAGTAAAATTTAAGTATAAATGGCAAAAGGCTGTCAAACATTTATACGACAGGACTTAATTAAATCTCCATTCCTTGCCGTTCGCCACATTCACTATCACCATCACCATACTTTGCAGCTAAGCTAGCTTTCATTGACAACCACATATGTATAATGTGCTCCAATCTCTCACACCGAAGTATATCGATCTCCAAATCAACCCACCAACCAATCGTGGCAGTGCGACAGATAAGAACTGCATATTATTTTTGTAAGTTAATTCACAAGTTAATAGAATTCTCTAAATGAGTCTCCTGGGCCATTCCCCTCTCCAACAAGTATAGCATTTTGGGGATGGATAGCCTCTCAGGGGAGTATAACAGCAGCAGCCAGGCCTATGGCACCACAATTGGCTGTGCTGTAGAGCAGGGTCGGGCAAGGTCCAAGCACGCAAGAGTGTTAGGAGACATGTTAGCTAGGAGTACAGACAGCTACGTTTGAGACTCCAAGATGGTGTGTTGCCTCCTTGATGCCAGGGTCAAAGATGTGGCTAAGCGGTTGCATGAAATTGTTAAGGGGGAGGGTGAACAGCCAGAGGTCGTTGAGCACATTGGTAGCAGCAGCATACAAAAAGGCATGAGGTCCTGTGGAGTGAGTGCAGGAAGTTAGGAAAGAGGCTGAAACGCAGGACTTAGAGGCTAGTAATGCCTGGGCCCTGCCAGTACCATGTGCTAGTGAGGCAAGGAATAGATAGATGGGACAGATGAATATGTGGCTAAGAAGCTAGTGCAGGGAGCAGGGTTTCAGGTGCTTGGATCATTGGGACCTCTTCTGGGGTAGGACTAACTTGTACAAGAAGGATGGGTTGCACTTAATCTGGATGGAAGACAATATCCTTGCAGGGAGGTTTGCTAGTGCTACGCGGGAGAGTTTAAACTAGAGTGGCAGTTGGCTGGGAACCAGAGCAGCAGGTCAGCAAGTGGAGGGATTAAGGGGAAGGTAGCTGTTAGGACCAGTAAGTCAGAAAGGAAGGACAGGCAGAGACAAGTGAATGAACACGATAGTGCTAACGTGTTGAAGTGTATTTATTTCAACGCACAGAGTATCATAGGTAAGGCAGTTGAGCTGAGAGCCTGGATCACTACATGGGGCCATGATCTTCTGGCTGTTAGAGATTTGGGTGAGAGGGGGACAGGACTGGCTGCTCAACATTCAGTGGTTTCGTTGTTTTAGATGAGATAGAGAGAAAGGTAAAAGAGATGGAGGAGTCGCATTACTAATGAGGGAGAATTTCACATCTGCACTCAGAGAGGACATGCTGGAAGACTCATTCACTGACGCAATATGGATAGAGCTCAGACATAAGATTGGTACATATAAGATTGGTGCAGTCACACTGATAGGATTATACATTAGATTTCTGACAGACCCAGAGACATTGAGGAGCAAATATGTAGGCAGATTTTGGAAAGATGCAATAAAAACAGGGTTGTCATAGTGGTTGACTTCAACTTCCTCAATATTGACTGGGACTCCCTTAGAGCAAGAGGCTTAGACGGGGCAGAATTTGTTAAGTGCATCCAAGAGGGTTTCTTAAAACAGTATATGGACAGTCCATTTAGAGGAGGGGCTATACTGGACTTTGTATTGGCTAATGAGCTTGGCCAGGTATTGATACATAGTCAAAAATGCCCTGTGTACACAGTGCAAGTAGTGATTGTTAACTGTATAAATCATGAAACTGTCTTGGCAAACTGCTGAAAATGTAGGCTTTCTGGATTCTGAAGGACATGCCTAAGGGAACCTATCTGAAAATGTGGAGAGTGACGGTTTTGTGAAAAAGCCAGAAAGTGAAACTTGCTGTAGAGTATGCTGTTTAAACTAGAGGATTGTGTTGGTGTATGTCAGATTTGCTTATAAATCTGAAAATCTCATGAGTTCCTTCTTTTCAGTTGTGGATAGAATCAGGTAATGCCATTCTTTCTGTCAATAGCTGCGACTTATTAAACTTAACAAGATGCTAACTAGGCCAATATTTATTACCCATTCCTAATTGTCCTTGACAAAGCGATGTTGTCTTGTTGTTAAAGTTATCTACTTGAACCATTTCAGTCTGTGCACTTTAGGTGCACACCTATTGATAATAGGGTGGGGTTCAAAAATTTTGACCTGCTCACAGTAAAGGAACAACAATTAAGTTCTAAGACAGGATGGTGCATGGTTTGAGGGGAACTTGCAGGTGGTGATGTTCTTAAGTATCTGCTGTCCTTGGCCTTCAAGATGGTGGAGATTGTAGGTTGGTGAGAGCTGTTAAAATGCACAATGTAATAGTGCAACTATGTATTAGAGGGAGTGAACATTGAAGGTGACACGTACAGCTGACTGTTTCTTCCTGGGTGATGTCAATCTTGTGTGTTTTTTGAGTTCCACTCATCCAAACAAATGGAGAGTATTCCATCACACTCCTGATCTGTGCCTTGTTGATGATGGATGGCCTTGACGCTTTGAAAGGTGAGTTACTCATGCAGCATTTTGAACTGAATTCAGAATCGACCTGCTGTTGTAGTCTCAGTCTTTATATGGCTGATCCAGTTCAGTTTCTGGTCAGTGGTAACCCCCAGGATTTGATGGTGGCGGATTCAGTGATAGTAATGCCCTTGAATGTCAAGGGTTGGTGGTGCCTGGCACTTGTGTGGTATGGATATTACTTGCCAATTTTCAACCAAGCCTGAAGGTTGTCCAGGTTCCACTGCATTTGGACACAGACTATTGCTGTTTCTGAGGTGTTAGTAATAGGTGCTGAACAGTGTGCAGTTATCAGCAAACATCACTCCCTCTGACCTTATGATGGAGTGAAGATCATTGATGAATTAGCTAAGGATTTTGGCCCTAGGACATTAACTTGAGAAACTCCTGTAATGATGCTTTGTGGCTGAGATGATTGACTTTCAACAGCAAGAACAATCATCTTTCATGCTATGTATGACTCTAACTCGTAGAGACCTTTCTTACTCATTCACATTTTGCTAGGGCTTTTTGATGTCACTTACTGAAATGCTCCTTTAGCATTAGGAGGAGTTGCCCTCCTTTCCCCTCAAATTCCACTCTTTTGTCCAGGTTTGGACCTAGGCTGTAATGAGGTCTAGTGAAATGCAAACTGAGTGTCGTTGAGCCATTTGACAAGTCCAGTGAAAAGTTTTGTTTTATGAGCAATACAGACAGATCATAGCAAACAAGGACACGCATATCATAGGTCACTTAGACAGTGCGAGGCATACAAGGTTACATCTGCACAGGAGGTACACAAAGCAAGACCAACATTATTTGAACTTAGAGAGGCCCATTCAGCAGTCTAATTCACTGTTGCTTGAGTAGTCTGGAACAGCTCTCCCGATTTTATGATGTTAACTGAGGCTAAGAATTGGCCAGCATAGAGTGGATAAATCCTCTGCTCTTCTTTGAAATAATGTCATGAAATCTTTTATACCCATCCAAATATGTAGATGATGTCTCGGTTTAACGTCTCATCTAGTAGTGTGATATTCTCTCAGTACTCAATGGAATGTCAACCTTGATTTTTGTTCTAAATCATCTTGTCTATTGGGCTGTTCTTTGGTGATGTGAAGCCACTGTGTATCATGGCTGAACTATTTAACTGTAGGTACCATCAAAACTGATCTTGATATTATTTCTCATCCAGCCCATTAACATGCTCACTTCCCAGTGGTAAATTTTGGGAGTTGACTGATAAGTTTCCTTTCTTAGCTGTTGATATTGAGGCTGGTTCTGCCTCTACTTGTGTCCATCCTGAGATCCTTACAGCTAATAGAATGTAAGAGTTCAGAAATTGGCCATTTTGGGCACTGTATGTTGTTTGTTTGACAGAGGTATTCAAATAATCCAAATTATCTTTTCATGACTGCACGAGTTGTCTCTGATTCTTTTGTCAGTCATCTTCTATCTGTCTCTTCTTGTCACTGATGTTTCTGCCACAAGACACTGTTTCACCTGCTTTACTCTATTAAAAGACAACTGTTCTTCATTTTAAACATGTTCTCTGCATTACTGAATTCCCCTCATTTCTCATGATTTTAATAAATCTCCTCCACTCTCTCCAAGGCTGGACAACCTTCCTAAAGGGTAGTGCACAAAATTGGACACATTGAAGCCCTTACTTTTATACTTCATTCCTTCATTAATAAAAGGATTATTACACTCTATTATATCAACAACATTTGCAACATTCCCAGGTCTCCCTGTGTCTGTGTCATCTTCTAAGTTTGTAGAGTTTAGTTCATATTGCATCCTTTCATTGTTCTGACCAGAATATATCACTTCACACTTCTCCATGTTCAACTTTAGCTCATACATCAGCTAATCTTACTAGTTTTTGTCCTCGAGACTAGGCATCTTCATGCTTATTCCATTTTTGAGCTTGATATTATCTGCAAATTTTGAAATTATGCCCATTTTACACTTCCCCAAAAACAACAGTTCACCATCATTCTTTGCCTTGTGTCCTTTAGCCAATTTTATATGTGCTGCCTCTGCCCCTTTAATCCCATGGGTTTAATTGTTATTAACAAGCCTTTTATATTATGTTGAATTAATGAAACTGAAACTGGTTTTGGAAGTTAGTGCGCACTTCAACTGCATTACACCGTCAACCCTGTCCATTACTTCATCAAATAGCTTATTTAAGTCAGTCAAATATGATTTGTTTCCAACAATTTTTTTTCTTACTGACTTTCTCTTACTAACCCATAGTTTCTCAATTGCCAATTAGTTTTCTTCTGGATTATTGATTTAAAATCAAATTTTCCTCCGATTCACGTTTATAGTTTGAGATGTTGTCTTTCCCTATTTGGTTACACCGGGAGATGTGATCACAGATGCATGTTTATGTTATGTTTGGACTCTGATAATCAAGTTATTTGTTGCACAAATTAGAATACTGCTTATAAATCTTCTCTCGGTTTAGGGGCTACAGTCTAGAATGCTCCAAAGTGGTGTCTTTTTTTGAATTGTGAAATTATTTGACATCTCAAAAGAGAGGAAACTTACTTGATTTTGTTTTGGTTTTACTGACTTTTTTTCAGACATTATTTCCTTGAAAGTACGATCCTTTCTGTTCATTATCTGTCTTTGCATGCTTTGGTTGCTGGATTATCTCATTGAAGTATTGTATCTGGCTGTCAGATTTGTGCATTGTTTTCACTTTCTAGAGAAGTCACGCTAAGGGAATACTATATTCAAATGATGATCGGTACAGCTTTGCAAAGCTTGCTGACTTTTAAACCAGACCTTCTATCTTTAATTGCAAAATATGAGCCTACAGCAGTTGCACTTTTGGACTGATGCAGAACGTTTTGTGTTGAATACTAGTTACGTTTTCCATTTTGCTCATGTTGCCTTTGGATTTTGTGTCTAGTGAGTGATGTGTATGTAAAAGTGAAGATTAAAATTTAACCATTTTTGGAGAATCCAAGATAATAAGGAGTCTGCGTTGGCTGTCGGCCACACCAGGGAAGGAGGACAGATTTCCTTCCCTAAAGGATATCAGTGAACCAGATGTGTTTTTCCGACAATTGACAATAGTTTTACGGTCGTCATTAGATCCTCCGTTCCAGATTCTCGATTGAATTCAAGTTCCACTATCTGCCAGGGTCTCTGGATTAATAGTTTAGCGATAATAGCACTAGGCCATTGCCTCTCCCTGGTACAACATTGATGTTGTCGAAAGGTGCCACACTTCGGGAGACAAGAGCCTTCATTTATTAAACATTGTGTCATCAATCCTGTATAGTTTGTAAAATTATTAAAGAATATCCAAATGAGAAGGTTGTAGACCTTACTTATTCTCTTGGGGAACAGACATTTAAACAGATGCTATTGTTGAATGTTGAACTGGGCCATATTGACCAGATCTATTCCTATTTACAGAGTTTGTTGATGTTACTCAAAATAATCATAGAACCAGTTGAGTTTGCGTCAGTGCTCCTGAAGAAGGGAAGAACACAATCAGAATTCATTGCTTTTAATTGCTATGAAGTCACTTGGGAAAGTGTTACTAGTGAATGAGGACAACTTGACGGTTGGGCAAATCACCTGCTAATGGTCACTATCTTAACTCTTATATATTTTTATTTGGGAAAATCGATAAGAGGCATCAGTGTTTTGTGCAGTGATTTTCCTTCTGAATATTTTTCATGATGGAAATTACAACAGAAGATGTTGTTTCTTTTAGTATGCTATGATCTCCAAATATGTGATTGATTGTTGATAGGTCAATATATTGAACTAGTAGTCTAGTGTGATTCTGCAGAGGAAACATTAGACCAATGTCATGTTTATCTGCTCTGGTTGTTCAGGTAGTAATTGAATAACTAATGGCACAATTTGGAGAAGGACGCAGCTTTCCTTACCTAGTTAGCATTTCTTTCCTCCCCAGTTTCACTTGAAAATTGCATTAACATTGTTATTTGTCAGATGGTGTTGGGAGGGTGCCATTTGGGCAGATTTACTTACTGTCTGAGGATGAGTAGGCAATTTGTACTTCAGTGCCCTACTTGATCTGAGCTGAGTTTCTCTCGGTAGCTTCCTCATCGTCAAGGTCACTTATTGCAGCCAATGAAACCACCTTCCATTCCTTTGTTACCTCCAGACTCAATTATTCTAATATTATGTTGACCAACCTTCCATGTCCTAACTATCATCACGATCCATTTGCCCAGTACCAATTCCAGTGATTATTTATTTGCACAAGCTCACTGTCTGGAAAAGCCTTAAGTTTATCATTCTCAAGTATTAAATTCAAATTCCTCCTTGGCCTTCTTCCTCCTTATCTTTGTAACCATTTCTCAGTTTTACCATGTTGTATATCACTGATTTCCAGTGCTGCGCTTTTGGCAGTCATGAGTTGAGTTGCCTTGACCATTAGTTCAGGAATTCCATCGTACAGTTCTCCACATCTCATTTCTTTATTAGGAGCCTCCTTAAAATCTGTCATTTTGACCAAGACTTTTGTTATTTGTCCTAATAGCCTTTTATGTGACTTGATGTCCAGTTTTGTTCAATAATACTCCCATGAAGGAACATTTTTCTTTGTTTAAAAAAAACTTTAATGCAAATTGTTGTAAAACTTTGAGATGATAGAAATTGAACATCATTAAGCATAATTCTTTTTAATTTTGTGTCTATGCAAGAAGGCTCGTACTAATTGCTCACAAGATGTGATGCCTCTGAAGTAATTAAAGTTGATTTGCATTGGCTAAAATTGCAACCTAAGTCATATTTTATTAATTCTTCATTCAGGGATAAATATTGCCCCTGGACACCAGGAGAACTCTCCTGCTCTGTTTTGGAGAAAGGTGTAAGGTCTTTTACATCAATCTGCAGTAATGGAACAAGACCTTGGTTTATCATCTCATCTGAAAGATAGTACCTCCAATTGTGTAACATTGGCTGGCGCTATATTGAAGAATTAAAAAAAAAAGCATTCCTTGAGCTATTAATATGTAGTGGTGAAGTAGGTTCAAACTAACACAGATGATCAAGGTTATGAATATTCCAAACTGTGCATTAGCATCATGTAAACTATAATTTTGAGTGTGAAGTTTCCCATCTCACTCACGAATACAAGTGCTCAGCCATTGTATGACTTTTGTTACCCAGGGAACTGACCACACATTATATATTAGAAGAGGAAAACGCTGTTAATAAGTAAACTTACTCCGGTGGAAAACAACCAAGTGTCCTGGGAAAAAATAAATCTTGATAACTTTGATCTATTCATTCACTATTGTTTTGGCTTTGTCCAACAGTTTTTCACCCTCTGTACAAGACGACAGTTTCTACATGTGGAATAGGGTCTTTTTAGTACTGAACTCTGTATCTCTATTCTCTGCTGCACTTACTTGGCATATTTCCTATTTAGTAATTAACCTCAATTGTGATGTCTGTTTGTTGGAAAACAGAATATCCACTCCTCTCTTGTCAAAGTGTTATAAGACTTAAGTAAATGTTTGGAAACCATTTTACCATATAAATGTTTTGTCATAACTACTACTTAGACTAAATTCTGTTGATTCTTCACTCATTCTGTCAAACTTTAAAAACTTCGATCTACAGATGATACATTGGTCATCTCGAATAACTTAATACGTGGCAAGTTAGTCATGCTGATTAATTTGTACTTAATCAATCAACAACTGAATCGTTTCACTAGCAACATGAAATGTCAACTGGCGGCTAAATTGTCAAATGGAAATCATGCAAAATGATTTATACACTTCATGAGAGATAGTAAGAACTACTGATGCTGGAGTCTGAGATAACACAGTGTGGAGCTGGAGGAACACAGCAGGCCATGCAGCATCAGAGGAGCAGAAAGCTGATGTTTCAGGTCAGGACCCTTCTTCAGAAATGGGAGAGGGAAGGGGGCTCTGAAATAAATGGGGGTGTCAGGCTGAGGAAGGTAGGTGGGATGGTGATAGGTGAGTGCAGGTAGGTAGTGGTGGGGATTGGTCAGTGAGGTGGGAGGAGCGGATAGGTGGGAGAGAAGACGGACAGGTCAAGGAGGTGGGCGTGAGAGGGAGGGTTGGTCTTGGGATGAGGCTGTGGGTGGGGAGATTTTGAAGCTAGTAATGTCCACATTGAGACCATTGGGTTGTAGGCTCCCAAGGCGGAATATGAGGTGCTGCTCCTCCAGTTTCCAGATGGCGTCGTTGTGACACTGGAACACTTCATGTTTTTTGAGCCACGTGATAAGGTTACATTTATGATTAAAACAAAAAATGTTCTCATGTTTTTGAAATGGGGGAGGTATGGAGGTCTGCAGGTCTGCTGGGATCCTGGTGTTTGCATGGGCATTTCTGCCAATTGTTTCCACTTTGAGCATGCTCGATAATAGTTTCTAGTCAGTGATGAGTGCAGGCTGCCATTATTATACCTGAAAAGTTGTACCCCTTTCAAGGATTTGCTGTCTGCTACAGTAACTAACTGCACAAATAAATGGAGCTTATGCAACCTGCTTTGAGATTGGGTGCAAGCCTAAGACTTTCAAATACCCATATCTCTCATCTATCCTCTCCCCTACCCCCTTCACTTTCTTCTGGTTCCCCCCACACTCGCTCCCTCCCTCCCCTCCCTTCCACGTACATGCACACACACAAAGTTATGTCATGTCTCACAGTTAATATGCAGTAAACCTTTAACAGAAATGTCTGTGATTATCATCACTGTACAGTAGCATATAATCTGAGGAAATAAAAGTGTAAGATTCCACCTTAACTGCACCATTTGAAACTTGACATGTTGATAAGAAAACATTCAGCTCTTTATTCATTTGGGTTGATCTAAAGTTTCATTCTTCCGTTGCTCGGTGATCCTAGAACTGCCTTCAGCGATACCACCAGAGTTCAGACATGCTCCCGACTTCCTTCTACAAGTTTTGTAAGTACTAGCCTTGCAGCTGTTACTGTCTGAATATTGAGAGGGACCAGTCCCTCCCTTCCAGTGTTGCAAAGCCAAAGGCTTTGAGGAAGTGATCTGCGGAAGGGTATCAGAGCCAAAACGTTAAGTCTGATTTTTTTCCTCACAGATGCTGCCAGACCTGCTGAGCTTTTCCAGCAACTTCTGTTTATGACCCAGGTAAATATTCTGGGGTCACAGGTTCACATCCCATCATGACAGATGTTGGAGTTCAATAGAAATCTGGAATTAAGAGTCTAATGATGACCGTGAATCCATTGTTGGAAAAACCTATCTGGTTCACTAATGTTCTTCAGGGAACAAAAATGTCATCCTTATCTGTTCTGGCCTACATGTGAGTCTAAATGCACGGTAATGAGGTTGACTCTTAACTGCCCTCTTGGACAATAAAAGCAGGCCTAGCTCTCATCTCGTGAATGAATTTTTAAAAAAATCAAGTCCAAATTTCTTCATTTGACCCCTTTTCAATTATTCCATCCCAATAAGTCACTTGTGGTCTCATGACCTCTACTAACTATTCAGAAATTACAGTGTTGCCTTATTTTTCTGGACTCCCAAACTCTTCAGTTCTCCTGCTGTCCTCTTTGAGGAGTTTTGGATGACCCCATCCTCTGTTGTGTATTCCTTCACCCTTCTCCATGCTCTCAGTCCCTGCACTCCTTCCTGTGGGCACTTGCATCCCCCTAGCAATTGCAGACTATTACCAGAATCCATGTTACCCTGAAACTCACCAAGTTACAAAATTATTGTCAGGCCCCAACATCCAGAAGCAGGCTGACAGTGCCATTTTTTTCTCTCAATTACCAAAGAAGCGTCTTTTCAATTTATGATCATTGGTGTGATGATCAATTAGCTTATTATATATTTTATTGTGTACTGTAACGCTCTTGTTATTACAAAATAAAGTATTTTGTAATTCATGCATGCATGTCTATACATGCACATCTATGTACGTATACGGATGGGTGTCCCAGAGATTTCGTTTCAGTTTAAAATCAAATGATTTCAATTTGATTATTCTGACTTAAGTTTTTGTATGTGTGTGTATCAAGGTGCAGTTTACATATACTTCATTATTCATTTGTCGCTGAACAAAGGTGCATAATATTGACAGCAAGCCAAACATTGAAGCAAGTTTATTTTTATCTCCTGGACATACGACCTTTTATAAACTGAAAATGTATAAAATACAAATAAGTATTTTTTTCATATGATTTTCTAATTTGTTAATGTATCAAATTGGTTTTAATCACCTTAGTGATTTTGTGTACTGAAAATTAAGTCCGTGGCATGTTTCTATTTTAGAGCACAGCTGCAGCCTGCAGTTAGCAAGATGAAATGCTCTTGACTACACATTACAATTATTACTATGAGAGCTTATTTAGAGTTTTTTTTGCCAGAACTTAATACCCTTTCCTTGTGAACTATACTGGTTTTATTGTGTAAATATTACAAGTTGAACTGCAATAGAAGTAAACTTCATTTTGTCTGAAATTGTTTATGTTGTTTAAATAATATTTTTCAAACTAATATTTTCAAAAAAAAAAACTACATCGGACAAACAGGAAGGAAACTAACAACAGGAGTACATGAACACCAACTGGCTACAAAAAGACACGACCAATACTCGCTCATCTCAATCCACATGGACAAGGAGAACCACGACTTCGACTGGGACAACACCAAGATCCTGGGACAGGCCAGGCAGAGACAAGCACGAGAATTCCTGGAAGCATGGCACTCCACGAAACAGGCTATTAATAAACACATTGAACTCAACCCCATATACATTCCACTACGGAGGAAACCCGGAAGTGAGACAATCCATCGCAACAGACCCCAGAGTTTAAAAACCAGGCAGAAACACACACCGACGCTTCATCAGAGGCTGCACTGAGGATGTTACCAAGCACGGTAACGAAACATCTGCGGAACAACAAACCAGCTCGGCGAGCCAACCAACCTCAATATTTTTCATTGTCTATGAATATCAGCCTTAACACTTAATAATTGAAGATTGAGTTTCAACATTGTATTCAAATAATGGGGATACTGCTCTCTGAAATAGTGTATTCTTCAAAACTTTTGAAATGTACTTGCATTTTTATTTTCACTAAATTTATGCAAGAATCATTTGATTGCATCTCGGAGTGTGTCCCATAATGTGTTGAATTAACGTACAGATATATGAACGTACTGATATCTGTTGCTGGTCAAAAAGTTGTCCATTATGCAAAGTCCATTGGTACTCTTAATAGGAGGGAATTCTTAATAGTACATGTATGTATCTTGTTTTAAATCAAACAGTTGATCCACATTTTTGCAGATTTATTTACCAATATGCAATTGTACTTAATTCGAAACAAATGTAGTGTGCTGGTCCCACACTATAAAGTAATGTTATTGCTCAACTTGTCTTATACCAATTGAAATCATCTTTACCTTGGATTGCACTGACTTTATGTCAGTAATATCTTTAAGGAAAGGAAGTTGTCCTTTTTGTGAATATTAATTCAAAACATTTACTACTTTTATCCGTTTAAAGTCTGTTTGTGCTTTTTTAATATTTTTCATTGACTGATGTCTTGCATTGACTGAACTGAAACAATTTTTAACTGTTTGACTTGGCTTCAGCTGCTATATGTGTGTGACAATACAATGGCTTTAAGAGGTATATTTTGTCCTTTCTTTATGAAGAAAGGTTGTGACAGAGGTTACGGGCAGTCTGGTCCAAAGCCACATCCTGACTACTATTTGGAGGCCTATACATGACTCCCATTATGTTTTGTTTTACCTTTGCAGCTCCTCAACTCTACCCACACAGATTCTACATTGTCTGACTCATTTCTTGCTATAATTTAGTTTCATTTCTTACTGATAAGGCAACACCCACCTCCCTCTGCCCACCGACCTGTCTTTTTGATAGGATGTATATCCTTATTAGATATTTAGCTTCCAGTCCAGATCCCCTTGCAGCCCTGTCTCCGTGGTGCACATCACGTCATAGCTGCCAATTTCAATTTGTACCACAAACTCATTTACCTTATTTCATCTACTGAATGCATTCAGATACAACACCTTCAGTCCTGTATTTACCGTCCCCTTTCTGATTTAGACAATTGTATGTCTAATTGAATTACTGAGTACATTGTGATATTGAGTTTATATTTGGAATTACTGACCTTTTTTAATTTGACAATGAAAGTGCAATGAAATAGTTAATATACCTGCTTCTGAAAATCATAAGGTATTTTAAAATGCATTGATGGCATCCATTTTTTCAAGTGCAAGCCTTGTCACTGATTATAAAGTAAATGCAAAATTCTCAGGACTGCCAAGGACGACTGTAGGACAAATCTATTTCTACGAGTCTTCTGGATCAGCAATCTTGATGAGTTCCAGAATAAAGTGATATAGCGCAGAAGATAATTAAATGCCTATTTTGTCTGCATTTGCTCTTTGAAAGAGCTATTGAAATAGAGTGCTTCCCTTTTTCCGTTGCTCTGCACATTTTGTCAAGCATTTGTAAAATTCACTTTTGACTTATGTCATTGTCAACCACCACCTGCTAGTGCATTGAAGATACTCAAACCTCAGAGTGTGAGAAAACTAATTTTTGTTATGCTTCTGGTTATCTGTCAATTATCTTAAATCAGTGACCTCTAATCCCTAATCCATCTGCCAATGGAAGCAATAAATAAGGCGGAACTATCAAAATCTCATGATTTTGAACACTTTGCCTCACTTTGCAATCTCTAAGGATATCAACGTAGTTTCATTAGTCACTTCATGTAACTTTCATTCCTAGTATCATTTCAATAAAAATCTGCAAATTTGTCAAGGCCCTGACTTTCTTTTCTGAAATGATGTGAGGACCTAAAAGTTCACCTGGAAAAGCCAATGCTCTAAAAAGAAAAGGTATAACTTTGCTAACTTTTGTACTCTATTTTGTTGTTAATAGAGCCAAGGACCTTGCATGCTGATTTAAAAACTTTGCCTGCCACATTCAAATACTTGTGCATGTACACTCCTAGATGCCTCTGTTACGACACCAACTTTAATATTAAACCAATTAGTTTATATTGCCTCCCCTCATTCCTCTGACTAAAATGAATTAGTTCATACTTCTGTTGAATTTTGTCTGCATGTATCTGCTGATTTCACTAGGATGTATGCTTTTTTCCTCCGGTGCAGCTTTGAAACTGGCATCGACCTAACAATGTAGGGAATTTCCTACACTTGTCCACAAAGCGCAGGACAAATCCAACTGGCCAGTTATTGCTCCAGCAGTTCGCTATCGACTATGATGAAAGCGATGGAAGGTGCATTCAACAGTGCAGTCAAAGTGCACTTTTCTGTTCTTCCATGGTGACTGTTACTGGCTAGGCAAGTGTTTGTTACCCCTATCTGGCTGTTCTTGAGAAGTGCTGCTGAGCTGCCACCTTAAAACTACTGCAGTCCATCTGATGCAGGTACACCCATTTATTCTGCGACATGAAGGAATGACAATAAAACTAGGAAATCTCGTTTCCTAACCTATCGGCAGCAAGCATGGATAGAACCAGCTTGTAACTGGAGGAGCAGCTCTTCTGTCCATTCTACTTCTACCATTGATTGTCCTTGTGATGGCATTTTTCCAGACATCTTGGTGACTTTCCGGGACAAATTAGCCCATCAACCTATGTATTTTAACCTTGATGCTGATGCAACAAATGCTTTGTATATATTTAACTAACAGTTGAACTTGTGTAAAAGCTGACACTGGATTTTTGGCCTAGAAGATATTTCATTTGTCAATAACTTGTGTATAAGTCAAGCCCCAAATTTTAGCCAGAAAATTCCAAACACCTTATATTTAGCATCTGTTCGTCACTTGAATTAAACTTGCTTTGGTGCATACCTGCTTGATGTATTATAGAATAACACACCATTGAAGGCAGCTATTCAGTTCTTTGTACCAGTGCATGTACCTAACCTTTTGCACTACTTTTGGGAGCAGGATTCAAGTGAATAGTCCCCAACCTGGCAGCTTTGATTTTGAGGTGATGGAAGAGTGAATTTTAAACTTCTTCAAACTCCTATTCATTGATGGAAAATGTAGTCTTAGAAACACCTTTTACACCAGAATTTGCTGTATTTAAAAATTGTCACCATTAAAATCCAGTGCTTTGTGTGCATATACTGGTCTCTAAATTTGAAGTCAAGTCTAAAATTTTGAAATGATTACCTTCCTCCAATGTATCTACCTCCTGGACAGTGGCACTTGTGTTTGGTTTACCGAACATTATCATTGTGTTAATTAGGTCCTCCTGCAGGTCAAGCAACCTGGAAGTAGAATTGTCAGAGGAACTATTATGCAATCAAGTCTGTAACTTCATTATGCAATTATCTTCTGTCCGTCTTGAATGTATTGTGCAGTCCAGGAATTTTGAAGGCAAATTTTGAATGTAAGCATCTGGTGTAGATATCTTTAGAGATGAAGATTGAGACATAAAACTATTGAAACCTGCATGAAATGACTAAAATTGACTGTTAGAGTGTATCGCAAAATGTTTGTTATAACTTTCACTATAATCCGGGATAGAGGATCTGGTTGTTTATTTTTGCTGTTGTGCAGAATCCTAAGCTGTGCTGTAGTGGTTCATTCATTTAGTTTTTGTCAGTTTGGTTAGTTAATTTGGAGTGGAGTGTCATTCCTTAATAATCTTATCTTCCAGACTGGCCTGGAGAGAATAAGTGGCAATGATACCAGCAATCGAGAATTGAAACTGTAAAAGGAACAGAAAGTTGTCCTTCTGTTTGATGACAGCAAGATTTATTTGTGGACAGTGTAGCAAAACTGGGCCTGGTAGTGAGGCTCAATTAAATACCTTAACATTACATCACACTGATAAGAGGGTTGAGACATACTGTAAAATAGGGTTGGAATTTTCACAAATCATTCTTTCAAGGATGTAGGCCTTGTTGGCTGAACCAGCATTTGTTTTCTATCCCTAATTGGTCTTGAGAAGTTAGCAATGATGGACCTCCTTCCTTAACTGCCAAGGCCCATATTATGTAGGGTCATCCGTAGTGATGGTAAAGACCGTATTCTGTTGAAGCTGTTGAGCTTTGATGGTGGAGGGAATGAATGTTTGTGAATTTGCCAATCAGTGGGTTGTATATTCTGGATGGTGTGAGGTGGCTTGAGTATTATTGGTGCTGCACTCATGCAGGAAAGTGGGGAATATTCCATCCCACTTTTTTTAATGCATTCATGGAATCGGGGTATCACTGGATGGCTAGCGTTTATTGCCCATCCCCAGTTCCCCTTGAGAAGGTGTAGTGGTGAGCTACCTTTATATACTGCTGGAGTCTATGTGCTATAGGTTGACCCACAATTCAATTAGGGAGGGACTTACAGGATTTTGAACCAGTGACACTGAAGGAAGGGCAATATATTTCCAAGTCAGGACGGTCAGTGGCTAGGAGGGGAACTTGTAGATGGTGGTGTTCCCATGTATTTGCAGCCCTTTTCCTTCTAGATGAAAGTGATCCTGGGTTTGGAAGGTATTATCTAAGAGTCTTTGTGAATTTCTGCAGTGCATCTTGCAGATACTGTAGCTCTGGTGGTGGATGGAGTGGATGTGGTGCCAGTCAAGCGGGCTGCTTTGTCTTGGATGATGTCAAGCTTCTTGATTGTTGTTAGAGCTGCACCCATCCAGGCAAGTGGGCAGTATTCCATCACACTTCTGACTTGTGCCTTATAGCTGGTGGACAGGCTTTGGGGAGTCGCTCATCACCATTCCTAGCCTGTGACCTGCTCTTGTAGCCAATATGTTTATGTGGTGAGTACAGTTAAGTTTCTGGTTAGTTGTAACTCCAAGGATGTTGATAGTGGTTAACCATCATATGTGGTGTGCGTACTTTGCCTTTGAGGTGCCTTGACTTCCGGAATTGTTGTGTTTGAGACATTCTATAGGATGCAAGTTTGATTTGAAAACCCGTTGATGGTCCTCCTGCCATACACATGGCTTTCCATACAAGTTTCTTAATGGTGACGTTTTGTTGGAAACGTTTAGTGCACATAGTGCAAGGGAGTACGTCTCTGATACCTTCTTTAACTTTGAGGGGATGGGTACAAAGGTATGCATCATAATCATCAACTCTGCCTGGATTGGGACAGATCCTGAAACTTGAATAGATAAAGATGAAAAAAGTTGATCTGATCCACATGCACCTGTTAGTTAGTTCTTGCTGTTGAGGATGAGTCCTTTGTGACGAGCTACCACCATTAGTTAGCATAGATTTCAATTGTGTTCTTTGGTTTTGCCCATCATTGCAATATCTTCAGCGATATATACACAACCCATGGAAGTATGTGGTATATTAGGCCCGTCGTATCTATACTGGCTGTCCACACGAGCACCATGGCTTAATGCCATTCTCCTGCTTTTTCTCCATACCCTTCTATATAGTTTCCCTATAAAGAATCATCAGTTGCCTTTTGAATGCCTCCTTTGAACCTTCCTGCTCTACACCTCCAGCGGTGCCTTTCAAACCTGAACCACTTGTGTGAAAAAGTTTTTCACACTTTACATTTGCATTTTTTGCAAATCACTTCAACCTATGTCCTCTTGTTCTTGATTCTTTTACGAGCAGGGATAGCTTCTTCCTATCTACTCTATTTAGCTTCCTCATGATTTTGCAAACTTTTATCAGATCTACTTGGAGAAAAGTAGGTTTAAAGGAGGAGAGTTCCATGCTCTCCAGTCTCTCCTCATAACTGAAGTTTTTCAACTCTGGAACCATTCTAATAAATCTGATCTGTACTCATTCCAATATGTTCACATCCTTCCTATAGTATGGCATGAAGAACTGTACAAAGTATTCCAGCTGAGATCTAACAAGTGAATTTTAGAAGTTCAGCATACCTCCTTGCTCTTGTATTCTATATTTTCTATATATTCTTGTATTTCTCTACCTGTCATACCACCTTCACTGATCTGTTCAGTGAGTCTTTGAGTTTTACACTGTACTGTTCCCCACACACCCCCCCTGCCCCCTCCTATTTCCCCACATTGGTATTATTTTCGAACTTTGAAATTGTCCCCTGCACACCAAGATCTAGATCATTATATATCAGGACATGCACGCATCCCATTACTCACCGTGGGACACTCCACTTCTGAAGAAGAACCATTGACCATTACTCCTTGTTTCCTATTATTCAGTCCCTTCTATCCCATGCACTGTCCATTTTATTCCAGGCACTATATTTCTCAAGTCTGTCATGTGGCACTATCAAACTATTTTTGAACAAAGTGTGATGTCTCCAGTCTTCTGGCAACCCTTGTGTCTGAGAAGACTGAAATATTATGGCCATTGCCCCTGCAATTACTACTCTCACTTCCTTCACTATGTCAGCCAGTACCTGTGCCTTGTCAACTGTAAGTACCAGCAGTCTATCCAGCTCTTTCCATATCAGTCTTGAACCTTTCTAGAAAAAGTTTCCTCCTTTAATACCGTGGCCTGGGTAATATCGATCTCCTTGGTAAAAACAGATGCAAAGCATTCATTTAATGCTTCAGCTGTGCCCTCAGTCTCCATGTATAAATCCCCTTTATGGGCCCTAATCAACCCTACTCTTTCCATTCTTTTCTATTTATTTGCCTGTAGAATACCTTGGGATTCCCCTTTATGTTGGCTGCAAGTCTTTTCTAATAATTGATCTTTACTTCTCGAATATACAATTTCATCTGTCCTCTGAACCTTCTGTATTTTTCTTAGTTCTAAATTGTATTTCCTCCCTGATAGCTGTCATAAGCACAGATTTTCTTCTCTAGCTTAATTTCTCGTGTCCTAGTGAAATCAGCTGATCACCAATTGATTTTTTTCTTACTCTATTGTCCTTTTCAATCATCAATGTAATCCTTATACAATGATCATTGTCTCCAAAATGTTTACTCATTTATACTTGATTTACTTGGCCCACTTATTTTCCAAGTGCCAGATTCAACAGTGTATCCTTTGTGGTTGGACTGGACACTGCTGGAAGAAATTCTCTTAAAATTTAATGTAAGAACATTAACTCCTGTCAGCCCCCATCAGTCCATATTTGTGTAATTATAACTACTCCATAATGCTGGCAGCTTTCTGTAATTTTGCTGCTAATTTGTTCTTCTATATCCTTCCCAGTAGGTGATGTGTAGATTCCACCGAGCAATGTAATTGTCCCTGTTTTTTGAGTCTCAGCTCTAGCCAAATTGATTCTGCTTTGAACCCTCTGGAAGCACTTTCCTTTTCTCCATCACTGCACTGCGCTGCTTAGCCCATGCTGTCACTTCTTTTTCCTTCCTTTTCTATAATTTCCAAAAACCTTGTTTGCAAGAGCATTTATCAACCGGTCCTCCCCTTCCTTGAAAGCAGGTCCCTGTTATCATCACAACATTGTATTTTCACTGGCAGTCTACAACTGTAACCTCCCCAATCTTATTGAGCATACACTGTGCATTCAAATACATGCACCCTAACTGTGATTTAGACTTCATATTCAGACTTCACTTGTTACTGTACTGTTCTATGTGCCACTGCTATCTATCTTTGAGTATTTTGTACACCCAGCTATTCTCTAATATTCTATCTTGGTTCTCCACCCTGGCCAAGGTCGTTTAAAGTCCTGCCAACAGCACTGACAAAACGTTCCTCAAGCAAATCAATCTCAACTTTGTTCAGGTGCAATCTGTCCAACTTGTATAGGTGCCATCTTCCCTAGATCTCATCCTGAGCCAGCCCATCCAGCAACGTTTTTTTGTAATACTGTCTATATGCTGCTGCAATAGATCTTGACTGACTGATTGAAAGATAGTTTCTGGAAATAATAGCTTTCAAATGGTGTTCTGAAAGTAACGATTTTCTGAGATTCACTTGTTGACCAACCAATATCCATGTTTAGTATTCAGATTGGAGAACAATTTAGCTCCTTTAAATTTGGGATTCAGTTCCACTAATGGTGAAATTGTGTTGGAACATCCCTTTAGAGAATGGTTTAGATGTCTTTAGTCCAAATACACCCTGATTATGCCGTGTTTCTTCAGAACTGGACATATTAGAACTGCAAGGGGAAGCGATGGCCTAGTGGTATTATCATAAGACTATTAATCCAGAGATCCAGTTAATGTTCTAGGGAGCCGGGTTCAAATCCTGCCAGAGCCGATGGTATAATTTGAGTTCAGTAAAAATGTGGGATTAATAGTACTATGATGACCATAAATCCATTGTTTGTCAACAGTCACTAATCACTAAGGTTTCAAGAATGTCCTTTAGGGAAGGAATCCTTAACTGGTTTTATCGACATGTGACTCCAGACCCACGGCAATGTGGTTTCCCGGTGGACAGTAAGTGCTGGTCTAGCCAGTAACGCCCTCTTCCTGTAAATGAATTTTAAAAATTAATATGTTTGATGGATGTGATGGCCTAGTGGTATTATCACTAGACTAATAATTTGGTGATCCAGTTAATGTTCTGGGGACCCAGCTTTGATCCTTAATATCAGATTATAGAATTTGAATTCAATCATATGAAAATCTTGAATTAAGAGTCTGAAGATGACCATTAAAAAACATTATCAATTGTGGTAAAAACCCATTTGGTTCACTATTGTCCTGTAGGAAAGGAAATTAATGTCTTACCTTGTCTCGCTTACATATGACTCCAGACCCATAGCAATGTGGTTGACTCTTAACTGCCCTCTGCGCAATTAAGGATGGATAATAAATACTGGTCTAACTGTGGCGCCACATCCTGTGAATGAAGGAAAAAAAAGTGATGATATTCTGTATTGTCCAGCCCACTCTTTAAACTTCTCTTGTGCATGAGCATTGCACTTCAGGGAAAGTTTGATTAATAGAATTGCATCTTCTCTAAGGTATAATGCATCACCTTTGGAGTTTGCTGTGATGTCAAATCTGTCTGGATACGTTGTTCTAAGTCCCAGAGTGATTCATTGTGAGTATTTTTGGACTCTTCTGCTGCAGTTGGTGTTCTTGTGATCTCATCAGTGGTGATAATAATATCTGTGCATGCCAGTTGTTCTGCTATTGGTAGTCCTTTTGTGTCGACTTGTTTCCACGCAGAATTGCCATAACTGCATGTTATTGTCACTGTACCAATGCAAAGACAGGTTACCCCATTATGTGCAGTTAATGTAGCTACTGCTGGTTGTATCTTTGACTTCCAATGATACAGATACATATCTTCCACAGTTACAACTGATGTAGGACTTTGACTTTGACTTTGGCCTTGAGTGTGTGTTGGCCAATTTTGTTCAGAGATCCAGTGTTAATGTGGGCAATGTGGAATGCCTGATCACCACCTGGTTGAAGGTTCTTCCACTTTGAAATTTCACTGTGGTCAGTCTTGCTGCTAACTACATGTATGTGCTTGCACCTATGAAGGTTTCAGGTGGTGCATTCTCTATTACTGGTATCAGTATGCTGCACGTACATTTTGTTTGGTTATGTTCTTTTGTAGTCTCTGGTTGTATCTTTGGAACCAGATTTTCTGCATAGATGAGCCCAGTGTTCTTCTGCACTACATGACTTGTAAAGATCTATTTAGTGGGTGCAACAGACAATACTTCGCACAGATCTGATGACTTTCTGCATCCTGCCTAGAGTGTCAATACTAGTAAGTGCAGCTCGTGCATGAACATGTTGTCTAAATGCAGTGGCTTTGTATTTTCTGCCACCTTTAAGCAACATGTTAATACCATGACCTTTTACAGCCAAAGGTCTTTTTGGAAAGTTTTGTTCAAATTTGAAGCTTTAACCAGCTCCATTATCCATTCAGACAGCTTAGACTTTAAAAAACAAATAATCCAAAAGCTGTCTTTATTTTCTCTGCTTGCTTATCTGGTTCTGTAACAGCTAAATCTAAAGAGCATACCTCCATGCTTTGTCTAAAAAGCCTAAATTCAGATCGGACATCTGTGGCATTCCTATGCATGCAAAGGATTTCGTAGTAATTTTTCCAGTGTGTTGTCTTACTGCTATGAAGTTATTCAGTGTAGATCCAGCAATGTAGCTGCTATGTTCTTTCACGTTTTTTAAAATAAAGCATTGCCTTCTGCTGTTTTTAGCTGTAGTTCAAGTTGCTTTCTTTTAATAAATCAAGTACTCTGTTTTTTTTGTTTTCTCTGGGGTCCTGGTGTACATGTAACTTCTGCACTGTTTTTGTCTCATCTGAGACCTGCTGTGGATTGTAAGCACACATCACTACTTTCTTTTAAGGAAGTTCTCCAGCACCTATTACTGTGCCATAATTTCTTGTGTTATTGGGAATTAGCATAGATTAAGTGACACAGATTCTGTTTACTTGAAAATGTCGGACTCATTTAACAATTCAGACAGATGATAATGATGCACACATCCTCTGCATGCTTCTGGTGGTCTGCACTTGGCAGTTATATGGTTTCATCCTGATCTTTGGCTTATTAGCATATCCAGTTCTTAAAGCAACAACAGAACAAGAATCACTTGCTAATATTAAACTTGTATATTTATGGTACTTAATAAATCAAATAAATGCTCCTTATTCCTTATGGTGACCAAACTTCTCAATGATTTTTTTTTGTGAATGGTAGTCCATATTCTATGCTTTTTACTGTGGAAAGCACCAGCTATATTGCTTTCACTGATACAGAGAGGTTCATTGGTGGTGCAGCCAAGAACCAGGTTGCAATGAACCCAACCAACACTGTCTTCAATGCATTTTATTGGCTGCAGGTTTGATTCTACTGTTCAGTCTGACATGAAGCATTGGCCATTCTGTGTTATCAATGATGATGGCTATTCCAAGGTTGAAGTGAAGTATAGAGCTGAGAAGAAGCCCTTTTATGCAAAAGAAGCATCATCCATGATGTTGACTAAAGTGAAGGAGATTTCTGAGATCTGCCTTGGGAAGAACCATTACGAATGCAGTCATCACAGTACCACCTTACTTCACCGATTCTCAATGACAAGCTACAAAGGATGCTGGTACTATTTCTGGCCTTAATGTGCTGTGTATTATTAATGAATCAACTGCAGCTGATATCATTTATGGCTTGGATAAGAAGGTTAATGCTGAAAGAAATGTACTGATTTTTGACCTTGGTGGTGGCCCTTTTGATGTCTCCATCTTGACCATTGAAGATGACATTTTTGAAGTGAAATTTACTGCTAGTGGAACTCATCTTGGTGAGGACTTTGACAACCATATGGTCAATCATTTTATCACTGAATTCAAACGGAAGTACATAAAAGGTGTTACTGACAGCAAGAGAGCTGTTCGTCATCTTGGCACCACATGTGTACATGTCAAGCATATCCTGTCATCAAGTACGCAAGCTAGAATTGAAATTGACTGACTGTGCAAAGATGTTGGTTTTTACATCTCCATCACTAGGCCACAATTCAAAGAGCTCATTATCAACATCCTCTGTGGCACAATTAACCCTGTACAGAAATCTTTGCGAGATGCTAGGATTGACAAGGCTCAAATCCATGACATTGTACTGGCTGCTGGATCCACTCATATTCCCAAAATCCAGAAGTTGTTGGAAGATTTCTTCAATGGTAATGAACTGAACGAGAGCATCAAACCCTGATGAGGCTGTAACGTATGGTGCAGCTGTTTGGCTGCCATCTTGTCTGATGATAAGTTTGAGGCAGTGCCCGATCTGCTACTGCTTGATGTCACTCTTCTGTGATGTGGTATTGAGACTGCTGGTGGTGTAATGATAACAATAATCAAGAGCAACACCACTATTCCAACCAAGCAAACATAGACCTTCACTACCTACTCTGATAATCAACCTGGTGTGCTAATTTAGATGTTTGAGGTTGAGAGACCCATGACCAAGGATGATAACATTTTCTAAAGAAGGGTCTAGGCCCGAAATGTCAGCCTTCCTGCTCCTTTGATGCTGCTTGGCCTGCTGTGTTCATCCAGCTCTACACCTTGTTATCTAACAACTTACTGGGCAAGTTTGAACTGAATGGAAATCCATCTGATCCATAGGGTATGCCACAAATTGAGGTGACATTTGATGTTGATGCCAATGGTATTTTGAACATGTCTGCAATGGACAGGAGCATTTGAAAAGAAAACAAGATCACCATCAGAAATGACAAAGGTTTCTTGAGCAAGCAAGATATTGAACATATGGTCCAGGAAGCTGGAAGTGCAAAACTGAAGATGACCAGCAACAGTCCACCAGAGGAATCCCACAGCTAAGGTCACAATATGGAGAGAAAACAGAGGGATTGCCAGCAAGCCCAACCAATAACTGACACTACACTGCCAGTTTTAATATTGGGTTCTGTGGGAATAAATGCTTCACATTAAGTAGTGTGATTTTCATGATGACGACTCTACCTTTAAGCGAGCTTATCCTTTAATTCATTGAAAGCCTTGTCTAAATTAATATCCTGAACTTCTAATATTTCTTTAATACAGATTATCAACATTATCCAAAATTAACTACATCATTGAAGTCCAACAAAGTACTGAAAGATTTACCCTGTTAGTCCATTCACTTTTCTTTTAGATTCTGAATGGCCTTATCTGCAGTGCCTTGAAGTAGTTCTACTTCTATTAAGCTAATTGTGCTTTAATGGACAGTCCTGTGTTTTGCTGAAAAATTGGAGTCAAGTCTGTGACTTTATGTTCATTTGATGAAATGTCTTAACTATGTTTGGTAGCCTTTTGAAGATTTTATATAGCTCATTCTTCACTTGATTGTTTCATGAGCCTTATGTCTCTCTTTGTCTCCCCATACCGTAAAATTCTCTAATGCTCATATCTGTTGTTTCCTTTTTACCCGTTGTGTTGCCCAGTTATAAAAGTTGTAGGATTTGAAGGCCTGTAGAGTCTTGTGCAAATTTGTCATTCCTCTCAAATTATTCTGCTAGAATTGAATGTAATGAAACATTGAGAATAAAATAATGTATTTTGCAATTACAGTCTTATTTTATTATTTACTATGTAGACTTAGTCTGTCATTCTTTGTTTTTAACTCTTTCTTGCTCTTTATATTTTGTTTTGCCAATCAATTTGCATTGTTTTGACAAGGTGGAAGATTACCGTCTTTCTTTTCTGGTTGTTTGTAGTTTAATTTAGTTCAATTTTACATTCTTAAAAAGTAATTTTTTTGTTCTCATTTTTCAATTGATTTGTCCATCAGTGATGTTCATGTTTATTCAGACATCTAGCATACTTAATTCTGAACTTCCGGATATCAGTAACTAGTATGACCACTTAGATTATTCTCTACGAAACTGTTATAGATTATTTTTGATATGTTGCTAACATTTGTATTTATCTAACCAAGTGCTTTGAAATGAATACTATGAGAAACTCAAACCTCTCTCTTCCCCATCACCTCTGTGAACATATTGTCTGCAACATCTTTAGTTAGTTTACATCATGTTGCTTTAGATGCCTTGTTGGCTGCTGCTCCCAGGATGCATTTTTCTGTTTTCCATGGATTTGCAGTGGATTGGCATTTGCAAGACATCCAGGCCACATTTGACTGAGTGCAGCATTAAGGAACCTGAACAAAATTGGAGCCAATGGGAATTAGGGGGCAAACTCTCCATTAGTTGGAGTCATACCTGGCACATAGTAAGATGGCTGTAGTTGTTGGAGGTCAGTCATCTCAGCTGTAGCTGATCTCTGCGGGGCTCCTCAGGGTAGGTCCTAACCAGACCATCTTTAGCTACTTTGTCAAAGACCTTCCCTCCATTGTAAGGTCTAAAGTGATGATGTTAGCTGACAATTGCAGAATGTTTGGCACCATTTGTGACTTCTCAGATACTGAAGCAATCCGTGTCCAAATGCAACAAGAGCTAAACAATATCCAGGCTTGGGCTGAAAAGTGGCAAGTAACATTTGTGTCACACAAATGACAGACAATGACCATCTCTTATTCGAGACAACTTAACAACTGCCCTTGACATTCAGTGGTGTTACCATGTCTGAAGCCCCCACTGTAAACATCTTGGAGGTTATTTTGACCAGAAACTGAAGACTCCCCATATAAATAAAGTAGCTCCAAGAGCATATTCAAGGCTAGGAATACTGCAACAAGTAATGCACTTGTTCACTGCCCAAAGCCTGTCCACCATCTGCAAAACAAAGTCAGGAATGTGATGGAATCTTCCCACTTATCTGGATGAGTGCTGCTGGAACAATGTTCAAGAAGTTCGACACCATTCAGGACAACAGCCTGCTTGATTGGCACCACATCCACAAAAATTTAGTCACTCCAAATTTAGTCACTCCACTGCCTTCACTCAGTAGCAGCGGTACAAGATGTACTACAGAATTTTGCTAAAAGTCCTTAGATAGCACCTTCCAAAACCCATGGCTGCCTCCATGTAGAAGGATAAGGGCAGTGGCTACATGGGAACACTACCACCTGCAAATTTCCCTCCAAGCAAGTCACCATCCTGAATTCAAAATATATCCCCATTCCTTCATTGTCGCTAGATCAAAATCCTGGAATACCCTCCCTACTGACATTGTGGGTCTACCTTACTGCACATGGATTGCAGTAGTTCAAGGAGGCAGGTCACCATCACTTTTTTGAGAGAAACTAGGGATGGGCAATAAATACTGGCCCAGCCGGTAATGCCCACATCCCACAGCGCAGTACTCACCTGTACTGGAAGCAACATATATTATACACAGAATCTTTTCTTTGGCAGACATAATATACTAATGTACTGAACCTGTTTTGACATAACAAAATAGGTGCCAGTCATTCTCTGGGTGATTTCTCAGGACAGTGTCCTGACCAGTCGGTCATCTTGCCTCATTTAAAATTCAAACAAAGCCCGGTTAAAATTCAAACAAACCCTGGTTGTTAATTGTGAATCAGCTTTTAAAGGTGCATTTTCCTTGGTAACGCCTCTACCAATCAGAGTCCACTTGCCAACCAATCTCCTCTCATGCAATATAAATATTAGATTCTCCTCTGTAGCTAGAATCTATTAATCTTATGTTCATTCTTGTTAAGCACAGAAATGTGGTTTGTACTTTGTCAAGCTGGATATAAAAGACTAATATTGAGGAATGTTGTGCTCCATTACAGTGGCTCAGACAACCAGGGAACTCTAGGCTGGTGAGCCTGACATCAGTGGTGGACAAGTTGTTGGAGGGGATCCTGAGGGACAAACTTTACATGTATTTGGAAAGGCAAGGACTGATTTGGGATTGTCAACATGGTATTATGCATGGGAAATCATGTCTGACTAATTTAGTTGAGTTTTGAAGAAGTAACAAAGAGGATTAATGAAGGCAAAGCAGTGGACGTGGTCTGTAAGGACTTCAGTAAGGTGTTCGACAAGGTTCCACGTGATAGACTAGTTAGCAAGGTTAGATCACATAATAGAGGGAGAACTAGCCATCTGGATACAAAACTGGCTCGAAGGTGGGAGACAGGGTGATAGTGGAGGGGTGCTTTTCAGACTGGAGGCCTGTGACCAGTGGTGTGCCACAAAGATCAGTGCTGGGTCCAGTGCTTTTTATCATTTATATAATTTTATTTTATTTTGTTGACTTTGGGTTTCAGGCTTCTACCATACCAAAACCACTCAAGTGGAGGCAGCTGCTGATTTATATGTTTATATTTATTTGCCACCAGGAACTCATGGTGTGCAATTTAGAACCCACCCTCCCTTTCCCACCATGCAGAAAGATAGACTTTTAGTTTTTCTGTGACAGTGGAGATCTTCTCCATCTGCTCGAATTTGTGTCAGGAACTCTCTTTGAATTCACTGTTTATGGAATATTGCACAACCTAGTGTATAGTCGCGTGCAGTTTTTAAGAATGAACCTAGAGCAGAGTGGCATAGAAAAATGTGCTGGGCCCGTAACCCAGAGGTTGATGGATTGAAACCATCCATTGGTATTTCATTTTTAACCCCTGATACAGAGTCTCTGACAAGTCCCACCCAGCCCTGAGATATGTAATAACATCTCTGAGCAGGTTGAATAGGTTAAGTTTTTTAAAAAATGAACCTGCTAAACCTCTAATGCCAGTAACCATATTTTGCAAATGTGTGAAGTTGATTGTGACAATTGAACATTGAGTATAGATGTATCTTTATTCAAGAGTTAAAAGCATGGATCCTTTGTCCCTGTTAGTTTGCTGCTGTATTTGCCAGATGGTTATATTTAATGTAAAAAAAATACTGGTTTTTAGAATTGCTTACAGTTTATCCATTTTTTAAAAGCACACATTACATTGTTGAAAAGAGATATTGTTCAAGGTTTTCAGACAAATACAAGAGAGCCAAATTTCAAACAATCTCAGCATTTTGAATTTGAGAAGAGAAAAGGGTGCTGTTTAGTTGGTAGGTCAACTTCAATTGACTGAGCTGTGCCATCGCAAAAGCATTAGAGAGCTATCACCTCCCCAGGCTCCAAGAGTAATTTGTTAAAGGCTCTGTGCTTGAACGTATTTGTTTTGTTTTCAGAATGGTCCCTATATATGAATGCACGTTGCTTTCAGCAAGCGTAAATGTTATAAGCTTAACTGATCATCTTAAGTTGATTGTTACTTCACTTATTAGTGTTGTCAGGATTGTCCCCGTGTGCTGTCTACTTGTGGAATCACAAACAGGGGATATTTTGATTTGGGTTTTGTAAGTACGGGCTGGCTGAGTGCACTCTACTCTGATGATTGTAGACAACTGAAGGAACATACAAAATAAAAACCGAAAGAACTGTGGATGCTGTAAATTAGGAACGAAAACAAAATTGCTGGAGAGGCTCAGCAGGTCTGGCAGCATCTGTGAAGGAAAAGACAGAGTTAACGTTTCAGGTCCCGTGACCCTTCCTCAGAATGGTTGTTGTTGTGAAGGAACATACAGTTTGATTCAATCCCTCCAAATACAGATGTATGGTCTATATACCTGATATAACAGACGTTGAATGTTTTAGCAAAGTCTGTCTCTGTCTGGAAGTATTTAAGTTCTGTACTGCGCAGTGACTGAATATTTCATATTTTGTAGCTCTATCTGAAATTGCAAATCACATATGCTCATAATGCCGACTGACACTGGCTTCTGATATGGGAGCATTCCAGTTTTAAAATTTTTATCTTTGATTTTAAATCCTTCTATGCCTTAGTCCCTCCTTGTTTTTGTAATCTATGGCACCCCTACAAATCTCAGACCTCTGTGTGCCTCCAGTAATGACATTTTAGACATCCCCACTTTCAGTCGTTCTAACAGTGGTTGCCATGCTTTAGACCGCCTTAGTCCAAAGCTCTGGAAGTCCTTCCCTAAACCTCTCTGCTTCTCCATCTCTGTCTCACTCTTTTAAAACACTTTATTGCAATCTGTCTCTTTGAACAAATTTTTGTTCATCCGTCATCATATCTTCTGTTATGTGATGTCATATTTTGCTTAGCACTTTTGTCAAGTTCTTCCAGTGTTTTACTATGTTGTTGGTACTTTAAGAATGCATGCATTTGTTGTAAAGTGTATTGCACCGGGAGGCTCATCTGTTTCGTGATTCAGGTTGTAAGCTGTTTGTTTACTAATCACATGCAGGTACAGTAGATGGATAAATGGATCCTTTTATGTCCAGGAATTTTAATTGTTAGGTTTGGCTGAAAATGTCATTTTAGCAGTTAAGGATGAGAAATTATTCTTGTTTAATTTATTCTAAGTCTTAAATTAACGTGTAGCAACTTAATGCTTGTGTTTGAGACAATATGATCAAATATAATTGAAAACCTGAATAAGGATGAGGTATTCAAAAACAAAAACTGAAATTGCTGGAAAAGCTCAGTAAATCTGGCAGCATCTGTGGAGAGAAATCGGAATTAACATTTCGGGTCGAGTGACCCTTCCTTGGAAGTCAAATCGATGTGGACAGAATTTACCAACTGAAGAATTGAGTAATTTTCTAAAAGTGTTTCTTTGATAAATATGACCTGACCACAAGTTTAATATCAATGTTCATATTTGCTAAATTCCACTGTCATTTGTATTTTTACAGAATAAGCACGGAGTCATATTTAGCAATTCCTAATTTTGTAAGGATACGGGCTAACAATACATTGAATTGAATTCAGATAACTGCAGATGGAGTACTTGTCAATTGTACAAGTTATGCAGTGCTCAGGATTTTTTAAAAATTCCTTCACGGGATATGGATGTCAGTCGCCAGCTGAATTTTTCTTAATGAAGTAAAGGAGATCAAGTTCAGCAACTGAAATACTGATGAATGTTAGCATGTAAATAAACTGCATCAGATGTTGGAAATCTGAAATAAAGCAGAAAATGCTGAAGATTTTCAGTTGGTCATGTGGCATTTGGAGAGGAAAAAAACAGTTATCATTGCTGGTCAATGGTGTTGCATATGAATTGGAAAATATTGAGATGTTATTGATTTTAAGCAATTAACGAGGCAAGTAAGGGGGAAAATAATAAGGAATGTCTGCCTGTGGTAGGATAGAAAGCAGAGGGATTAAATGATAAAAGAAATAAAGCTGCAAAGCAAAAATTGACGGAATGGAGCAAGTAAAGAAAGAAAATGTGGTTGTAGAAAGTTATAAATGGGAAAAGCAGAATAATCACCTGCATATGTCATGTAAAGAAATGTGAAACAAAGCAAGGGGAGAGGGATCAATCTGAAATTGCTGAAATCAGTGTTGAGTCCAAAAGCTGTCAAGTACCAATAAAACGTGACATGCATCAAGTTAATCTTGAGCTTTAATGGAGCATTGTAGCCTATTGAGAAAAGATAGGCCAGAATGGGAGTGTGTTAGAGAATTAAAACAGGAGGCAATTTCAAATTGAGTATGTTCTGAAAATCGTCACTGGACTTGCATTTATTGGGTGGAATGTTGTTGCAATTGCATTGTGGATGTTGCATGCTACTAGTACGTCATGCAATTTGAATGATTATTGTACCTGGAGATATAGTTGAAGGCGTTGGACAGTAGGATGGGAGAAAATTCAATGGAAGATATTGCATTTTCTGTGCTTGGGTGAGAAGAGAAGCTATATAAAATATACACCAGGCTATTATGATCCTTTCAGAATGCTGAAAGGTGACATCACATTGAAGATTATGGAAGTAGCATGGGTTCTGGTAGGTTGGAAGGTGAGGAAATAGAAATGCTATTATAGTTCTTGAGGGGAGAGGAACATGTGACAGAAAAGCATGAGAAATGGAATAGACATAGTCAGGGCCCAGGTAAGCTAAGATGCGAGTGGACACACCTTCATTAAGGAAAAAGGAGGATAGGTTGGAAGAATTTGTGTGAAAGGTGGCATTGTCAGATCAGATGTCATGGAGATTTAGGAATTAGGAGAATAAATGAGAATCCCTTCACAAAGTGGAGTGGGAGGATGTGTAGTCAAGATCATTGTGGGTATTAGTGTTATAATAATAGATATTGGTAAGTAACATACCCAGAAGTGGGGACAGAAAGGATTAGAGAGAACATTGCTACATATGAACAATGTGACCTGGAAATTTGGTGAAAATACGCAATTAATGGTGAGAGCAAGAAACTTGCGCTGCTTAGAGTTATTAGTATTCTGGAAAAAAAAATGTAAGATGGAACCTGAATAGATGGGAACAAAGGCCATATATCTTCTAAAAAGACAGGTATAAATTATGAATGAAGTGGTTATGTGCCATTTTGGGATAGAGGTGGAGCAGAAATGAAAAATAAGGAACTGCATTTCTGTTGCACAGTCCAGGAGAACTGGATGTTTCAGGGCAATTTATAAGGGTAGAAATGTATTGTGGTTATGAGCATCTGAGAGAGAAATGGCTAAAATAGTTACATTAGGTTTTAAAAGTTAAATTCTTTCCGAACCTATTTCCTAAGCGCATAAATTGGTAGGGAGTAATGCAAACACTTTGCAGTTACTAACCTTGACTGCGTCTTCCCCATTTATCATATGTTTTAGCTTATGAAATCTATTATCTGTTGCCAATTCAATATTTATCAGTGTAGTGCAACATTACATTGTAAGTAATGGGGAGCTGGCGATGGCCTAGTGGTATTATTGCTGGACTGTTAATCCAGAGACCCAGATAATGCTCTCGGGACCTGGGTTCGAATACTGCCACAGCTAGTGGTGGAATTTGAATTCAATAAAATATCTGGAATTAAGAATCTAATAATGACCATGAATCCATTGTCAGTTGTCTGAAAAACCCATCTGATTCACTAAATCCCTTTAAGGAAGGAAACTGCCATCCTTACTGGGTCTTCTCCAGATCCATAGCAATGTGATTGACTCTGAACTGCCCTCTGGGCAATTAGGGATAGGCAATAAATGCTGCCCGGTCAGCAATGCCCTCATCACGTGAATGAATAAAGAAAAATATAATTGGTAGTCTTTAGCTTACACAAACTGTAGGTTATGGAAGATGGGGCTAATCTCTGGTTGCTGATGTGATCTTGCTGAGTGAGACAGCAGTTCTACAAAAGCCCAGAATAGAAACACCATTAATAAATCTAAATTTCACCACAGGAAAGTATTATGTTATGTCTACGTGCATATAAAAAGAATGTAGTAACCATTCTTGCATTCTTTGAAGAAGGGGTAGTGAACAGTTAAAGGGTAAAACTGGATGAGGGATGTGGTTGTAGTGACAGTTTAGGATGTAACTGGAGCAGGAAAAAAGAATTGCATTACTATTGCACTGTTCTTGACGACTGATGGCTTGGGTCAGTTGAATAAGGGTGGAACTGCATTGCACAATTTAGAATAACTGACTTGTTACCCAAGTGTCACGCAATGCTACAAGCCCTGCACAAAATAATCTGTTTTAAAAAAGTTGGTTGTGCATTTGAGATAAAGGTCAATATGAAATTGATCCCTTCTAAGAAAATTTTGTTTTGTGAAAACTGTCCAACTGATTGAAATCTGTTCTGGTTGGAATCAATTATCATGGAATTGTAGAAAGATCCTTCATGTTTTCATGGTACTAGCACCACATTGAAAATTTTGACTCAGATTTCGCTTTTCTGCATTGCCTCTGTCTGAAGGTTTATGTTCCAATTTTCCAATGAGAAGTGAGACTGACTTTGCGGGGGTACTGTTTAAAAAGTGGGTGTTGTCCATTTAAGATAGAGATTGAGTGAATGTTTTCCTTGAGATTTGGAAGATTTTGGAACATTGCTTCAAAAGTGGGATCAGAGTCATTGAATATTTTTAGACCGGCAGTAGATAGATTCTGGTTAGCGAATCGAAGGTCTTTGGGGTCTTGATAGGAGAATGAAATTCAAAACACAAACATCAGCCAAAATCGTATTAATTAGTGGAACAAGCTTGAGGGGCCGACTGGCCTGCTTCTGCTTCACAATGCTTGTATTTGGAATAAAGCTTGGTAATGAAGCCTCTTTTCAACTTTCTTAAACGTAATGACTTTGGATTTACATGCTGTCACAATCAATGACTGACATAAAGATGCCATAGTCTTACTGGACTGTAGGGCTGCGCACTCATTAGACAGACACAACTGATGGTAGTTTGACCTGAAGGTCACCAAGACTCGGGGAGGAAGAGTTTGAGAAGGAGAATCCTCCATGGTAATCTCAACAGGCATGGGCATTGAACCCATGCAGTAGGCATCATTCTGTATCACAACCAGTCATCCAGCTAACTGACATACAGGTAGTTCTTTTCTAATGCAATAGCAGCGTCCTTGTGACCTCGTGCTATATAAAATCACGTTATTGGGAACTCACTATAGAAAATCGCTATACCTGTACAGCAGAAAATTTGCGTAATCCAAACACCGTCTACTATTCAACCATTACGAGGGTGGGGGAGGAGAGTTGGGTGTGAGGGTGAGTTGAAATGGGCAGTGACCGGGAGGTTAGGCTGGCCATTACAGACCAGGTGAAGATGCTCAATGAAACGGTCACCCAGTTTAAATTTGGTCTCACCAATGTAGAGGAGACCACATCAGGAGCACAGGATGCAATAGGCTAGGTTGGAGGGGATGCAGGTCAAGCTTTGTCTCACCCCGAAGAACTGCTTAGGGCCCTGGGTGGAGGTGAGGGAGGTGCTGTATGGGCAGTTGTTGCATCTTTGTGGTTGCAAGGGAAAGTACCAAGTACATTGGAGTGGTTGGTGGGGAATGTGGCGTGAACTAAGGAGGGAATGGTCCTTGCTGAAGGAGAAGGGTAATACCTGAAACGTTGATTTCTCCTTTCTTCCAGATGCTGCATGCCTTGCTGTGTTCTTCCAGCCTCCTGTTTGTCTGTGTAATTCATACAACTTGTAATATAGTATTGTTAATGCTGAAACTGATTGTTTGACAACAGAAGAAATGTGAGCCGTTGAAAATCAGATTGCACAATGCATTGCAAAGGATGCTGGTTATATTGAAATCTAGAAATTTGAATTGTAAAGCATTATGTATGAGGTTTTCATATGCCAGTTACACTTTACTTAAATCATGCATTGATTCCAAGGTATTGAAGTTGCTCAAGGACTTTCTAAACAACCTGAATTGTGAAGATCATGCATTTCCCAGTCAAATAATAAAGTAAAATACTGTATTTATTGGAAACTTGTACAAACAGGAAATGCTGAAATAGCTCAGCAGGTCAAGTTGCCTCTGGACAGAAAAACAGTTAACACATCAGGATAATAATAAAAAGTCTGAAATTTAATTCTTTTTCTTGCAATCTTTATTTTGCTCACTATAAATAATTTTAACTTTGATTATTAGAGCTTTTCCTTTTCTGGTTGTCTGTGAGAATTCTTTAATGTGATTGGCTGCTTGGACAGCTTAATGTTGGGAATCACCATAAAGCTGTGTTATTTAACAGTAAAATTCTCTCACCAGTAACATTGAAATCTCGGCACCACATTCTTTAATTGCAGTGCCAGTCCCCTTGCTTTGTCATTGACTGCAAAGTCCTGGCTGATACTAATGTAACTGTAATTAATTATACATTGGAAAAGTATGAGAAAGATAGAGCAGACTGGCATCAAATTATTTAGACATTCCCCATCTTAAAATATATTGGGGCATTCTTGTCTAAGGGTTCTAACATTTTTAAGCTTTCTGCAGCTGTTTCCTTGGCCCATATTGTCTTTTTATGTGTAATTCTTTCCTTTCTGTCACCACATCAAAGAATTGCAGAAGGAAGCCATTCAGTTCATTAGGTCTTCACCAGCTCTGAGTATTTTGACTTAGTGCCAAACTACTGCTTGTCCACAAAACCCTACTCATTGTTTCTATCTTCTATCGCTGCTACCAATACTGTTATTTACAGATAGATCAAATTATTTGGTCGGGATGAGATCATTTAGGATTTTTTGCCTTTTGTGCCTTCCTCACCACTTGCTGCAGATTTAATCTGGCAGGTTTGCCCTTTGCATCAACTTTAGTTTTTCCAAAGAGGTGGGAAACTAATAAATTGATGGCCTGAGGATTGACTGTAAATGCCTCCCAGTGGCTTATATATTATTATGCAAAGTGAAACCGGTATTAGCTTATAAATCATTTTCATTTCGATGCTGCTAAGTTTATGATGCTCTGGTCTCTGAAATTGTCATTTTCACACCATTCACTTGCTTTTTGTGCTTTCGTTCTTTACTTTTGGATCTGCAATTCTAGCCTGTGTAAATAAAAACATTGTGCCTGGACAATAAATGTATATTTTTGTATTAAACAAAATGTCAAGCCCTTCACCATCCAGTATGTTGAAATATGGCAAAAGAAATTTCTAGAATATAAAGAGTTGTCCAATTTTTTTGGATGTGAGGCCAAGTATAGCAGCAGTAGACTTTGTGTAGTTTAGGCAATTTTTTAAAATTAGGTAATTGATAAAGTTTAAAGGTATTTCTTACGAATATTGATTCTGCCTTCACAAACCTGCCCCCTTTGCTGTACACTTCATCTTCTAACCATCTTCTCGATCTTTAGTTTCTAACACATTTCTTCCTGCACTAATATTAACTAATTGAAGAAGAACACTATCTGTTCCTTTTACTTTTCTCCCATCCCAACCTAATGACCCAACTTTGCTTTCTTGATTTCAAGAGCAATCAAATTGTCAACCTGCTTTTATTCTTTGTACCGTACCCTACAGTTTGGAAAAGTATTAGCATCAATGTTTTCCTACAAATAAGCCAACACTTAGTCCCTCTATATTCTCCAACTGCTGCCAAGTCCTCAGCCTTCCCTTTTTGTCTGAAGTCTTGGAATGCATGTTTGCATTACAGTAAGTTTATTGATTCACCTACCAGTCCCTGTTTGAAATATTTCAGTCAAAATTTGTTGTCTATATCACTGGGATCACATTCATGAAAGATACCGGCAACACTTTTAGCCACTGTAACTACAGCTTGCTTCCTGATTATCTAAGGCCTATTATATTGAGGACTCCAGTCTTCAGTGTATCTTCCACATATCATGGCTATCGAGCTGTTGTCATCTGGTTCTATTCCTGTCATTCAGGCTACGCAATTCAATACAATTCTCTTAGAAGCTAAGGTAGCTGGTAGTTCTTCCAAGTGATAAGCAACATAAGTTCACCCTGCCATTCTGAAGTCTGTAGGTGTATCTTGGTGAAACATACATCCTCCACAGAATGGAAAACACAGTATTGCAGCACCTATGTGCCTCATTTATCCAAGCTTCAAGCTGCATTAGTATGAATTAAAACCATTCCATTATTGTGGTAGGAAATACTTAAAATCATAGAATCCCTGCAGTGTGTTAGGAGGCAATTTGGCACATCGTGTTCACACTGACCATCCAAAGAGCAACCCATCCAGACACTCCCCACTCCTTGTAACTCTGCATTTCCCATGGCTAATCCACCTAGCCTGTATATCTCTGGATACTATAGGCAATTTAACATGACCAATCCATCTAACCTGTACATACTTGGACTGTGGGAGGAAACCCAAGCAGAGATGAGTTTGCACAAATTCCACATGCACCCCCTCCCGGCCCATGCTGAATTTTATTGTCTGAAAACTAATGTTTATGCAAACAACAGATTTAATAATGATTTTGATTTAAACTGAATTTTTAAACCTATTTTCAAAAAGCATATTTAATCAAATACTGTACAATTTCCATGGAGTGCGGTTACGCATCTGAACTTTTAATGCTGTTTATTTTTTACTGTGTATCCTATACAGTTCAACCACTTATAGTTTGGATTCCAATAAAAGGCACACAATTATTTTGGATGCAGTAACTATGCCTGAAACGCTTTGGGTGGGGGAGGGGATTTGAATCCATTAAATGTTAATACTCATTATTTTGTCTCCAGTGTACAAAGCAAACTAAACTGGGAAAGTGTAAATACAGTTACCTCAGAAATTTTCTGTTGCAATCCAATCTGTTTTGATTCAAATACAATTGAATTTTAACCATACAATCTTTCAATTTGTATATTTAGCAAGACTTGCTATTTGTAGAGAAATTGAACTCCAAGTATAATGCAGCTGAAAGTCAAAGCATTTTAACTAAATGAAAGCCACAACCTATAATTTGTTTTCAAACAAAATATTTATTTTCTCCCTCAAAATGTGTGCTTTTTAAAGCAATTTCCGCAAGTTGATTTAATGCGATAGATTTGGCTGACTGTAGAACGTTGGAGCTGCTGTAGTTATTTAGTTGAGGCAGACTACCCATGGACATTTCCAAGTTAGTTTTCTATTTACAATAACAGGATAGGATACATTAACTTATGTCATATTTCATGTGGAGAATGAGAACTACTTCCTTCTGCATTGTGCTGCACTAGAAGTTTAACTTGATAAATTTTTCCTTCTGTAAGAAAACTTAAGTGACTTGTACCTTTGTAAATCATTTTGTGGCTGGCGTCTTTTTCACTGCGTGGTATCTCTTGCATTTCTAGTCTAGATCTGTTCACCATATACAAGCTACAGGTCAAGGTATTTGCTATAAAAATGCAAATAGCTTGGATCGTGCCATCAGTTTTCTTTGCTTGAATTGGTGTGTCTTTGGTATAAACACATATTTACAAACTACTGTACCCTTAGTGTGTATACAAAAAATATTATTGTGTGTGTTCATGTATATTAGATGCACATAGTGCATGTTACTTAAATGTCGCTTGGATTATGTAAAAAGATTATTCCTACTCTTACTAGTAGGATTCACTTTATATGCTGACGAGAGATTATCTGGGGGTGGGGTGTATGTTTTATGTGAACCATTCCACAATGAGGCATGGCATTTTCTCACCACTTACCACACAGAAAGCACTGGTGACTCAGGGCAGCAAAATCTGTTTGTCGTACTCTCTCATTTATGCCTTTGTTATGTCTAGATTTGACATTTCAGTGCTTTGCCAGCCAGCCTCCCATCTACCACTGATCATAAACATAGCCTTCTAAAAATCTGCTGCTCTTCTCCTAAATTGCACCAAATCCTGTTCACCTATTACCCCTGTACTCGTTGAGTCCCATCCTAACAAGCCATCAGTTTTGAAACACGCACACTTGTTTGCCCCTTTTCTTCATCCCACCTTATCTCTGCAGTCCTCCAATTGTGATCTTTTGCTGATTCAGCCGTCAAAACTTTAAATTCTGGAATTTGCTGCATAAACCTCAACTCTTCACCTTTTTCACTTCTGTACCTCCTTCCTCTTTAAGAAACTCCTTTATACAATCTCAGCTGTTCTGATTTCATTTGCTTGGCACAGTGTCAAAGTGTATTTGGTAAACCAAGTTCCTGTAGTGTACATTGTGATGTTTTCCAAGTAAAAGCTGCTACATAAATGCAAGTTGTTATCATATTGGTAAATTAGAAATTCATGATATCATGTGAGCACATTTTAAGTAAATATCAGTTCCAACTCCAACTCTTGGCAATCGAAAAATGTTCTCTTTCAATGTTAAATTCTGTTGCTTTCTCCAAGACAAACTTGTGTTAAGAAAGGGTCATTTTATAATCTCTTCCCTATTAAAGCATTTTGGCACATCACAAGTAACTATGACGTGCATGCAAACAATGCTAATTTTTGGAATGCCATCATAAACATATTTAAACACATGACCTTTTTGATCGTATTCTTTTAATCTCCTAGCATTTCATCTTTTTAGGGTAATTCTGCTGCTGACATACTTTTCTGTTTATTTTTCGGAAGCTTAGTTTCTTGTTCAGTTCCCTTTTCTACAAATTCAGTGATTTTTTTTTTTGGAATCGATTTATCCTGTGCCCACAAGGCCAGCAACACCCCTCCTCCCCCCAAAAAAAATCCATCTTTGACACTTGCCTCTTCTCACTTGTGGTCTATTCCTGACTTAGCAGTGAGTTCATTTTCCATTGGCTAGCAACAGTTCCCAACTTTATCTATCTTTGTCACAATGAACTACACAACTTTTGCTAGCCTAAAACATACATGTCTGATAGGAGGATGGATGAGCTTTCTTTCCTTCTTGGCAAAAGGAAACTTTATTTATAAAATGTCTGTTAGTACATTACAGAACATCTCGGGTCAGAAAATTGAAGAGTTTAACAAAGTACTATGTGACGTATTTATGCACTTTGTGCTGTTCGATGACTGAATCCAATTACAAAATTATGACGAGCTATATTAATTTTGGTGCATTGTGCTGGCATGATGGCTCAGTGGGTTAGCACTGCTGCCTTTACAGTGCCAGGGACCTGAGTTTGATTCCACCTTGGGTGACTGCATGGGGTTTGCACATTCTCCTTGTGTCTGTGTGGGTTTCAGTGAGGTGCTCCAGTTATCCCTCCCACAGTCCAAAGATCTGCAAGTTAAGTGGATTGGCCATTCTAAATTGTCCCGTAGTATCTAGGTTAGATGGATTATCCATGATAAATGGGAGTTACAAGAGGGTGGAGGGCTGGGTCTGGGTGGGATGCTCTTCAGAGGGTCCATGCAGGCTCAATAGACCAAATGGCCTCTTTCTGCACTGTAGAAATTCTATGATTCTTCAAGCATGCAGTCCCAAAGGTTTTTATAAGTTACCACGTCCTCAGCAAATTATAACTGAAAGGGAGTGGCCTTTTCCTACTGCACCTTTGTACTGGCTGCTTTAAGCTTTAGCATGTAGTCCTGGACCTTGGAATGTGCAAGCCTGTAACGCTCTGTCATGCATAATTCCTTTTCTTGGAAGACCAAGCTGATGCAAGCACACAAAAGAGGGTTTCTCATAACGATGATGATCCTCCAGGTGCAGTTGATGTTTGTGTTGGAACCCCGGCATCCTACAACAGCCAGATGAGCCAAGTCCTGTGTCATGGAACTATTTGGGATGAAGCTTGATAACGCTTGCGTTTCTTTCTCACCACCTTTGCCAAGGCACATTCTAAAATGAGATTTGCAATGGCGCCTTCATCGTTGCAGCGGTCTTGAGGACTATGTAAGGTGACGTGGAGAGTTCACACATGTATCCATGGGAAGTACTCTCCTCGCCGGCAGGCAAGCTATATCTTAGTGCTTGTTTGAAAATTCTGCTGAATGACTGACAGTCTGCTCAGGAATCCATCTGACAGACTTGACCCTCTCCTTTTTCTGTAAGGTCTCAAGAATGTTAGGTGCTGATCACTGCCTGATGGACTTGTGCTCAGAGTTGTTTTCTGTACAAACCTTTCCGCAGGGATGGGTGACACAATATAGTCCAACTAACTGGAGCCTTCTGCAGCAGTATGGCCAGGGTAATGCTTCAAGACCAAAGCCATTCAGTTCAGCTGTTGTCTTGTTTCTCAGATGCTTGCCTTTTAAGAATATGCACTCTCAATTTCATGTTTGACTCTGGCTGAAGTTCAAACTTTATATCCTATTTATGATTAAGTCTGCCAATTTCTACCTCTATAATACTGTATACCTCCCAGCCCAATCTGTGCTGCATCCACCCATCAGTACCAGTGCTGGGGATCATGTTCGCGTATCTTTGTTACTTCCAGACACAACCTATCCACCATTCCGATTGCCACTATCTCTGCTAATATTTTTGATATCAATTACATGTACTAAAATAGAACCAGTAGTCTAATAATATTTTCCATGCAATACACAGACTAAACTTTGAAAAACTGAAATCTTTGCCACTGGATCCTATCATATATGGAGTTTAGCTCAAATTATTGCCCCATCCTCACTGACCTGAACTGGTTTTCTCATGTTTGTTCCATTTCACCATTATCATTGAGGTCTTTATCCATCAGCCTACACACACAAACTGTCCTCTCAATGTCTGTACCTTGTTTTGTCTCTTGACATTCAGAAATGCTAAAATTTGCCCCTTAAGCCACACATTTGCTCACCTCATCATAACTTTTCCTTACTGATGCATGTGAAATGCTTGGGTGCTTTAAGGACATATAGTAAGTTTGGATGACTGTCGATGTATGTGTAGGACAAGGGCTTATTTTGAAACTACGTTAGTATAAGGTTAACAGATTTTGGGAATGTGATGCTTCTTCTTTTGCACCATTGGGTTATGGTCCGAGACATTTCTACTTGCTATGCTCAGTTTCCAGGGGGGAAATATGTGAACAGGGATGTTGAGCAGTACAAGTTAGTGTATTGTATTTTAGTTGCTGAGCTATTTGTGTAAAGCTGTGCTTGATGATTATGATGAGATTTTGTTCTCTGCAGCTGTGATGTGATGCTGAAAAGCATTGAGTGGGTCTGAATGATACATGCAGACCAAAAAACCTTTATATTCACTCGCTAATAAAATTTGAGTAAGCTGATCTCGAGGCCAGGATGCGTTTCTAATCTGACAGGGTTTCCTGTGTTTGAGTACATTTCAGAGGCTTCAACTATAAAACTTGCATATGTCATTGTTGAATGTGACCATGATAGAATTTAGCTCTTAATGGTTTTTTTTCTAATCACACACATGCACAATTAAGCATGCAATTTTCTGAGTTTATACTTAAAGCAAATCTTTAGAAATACTAGGAACCATTTAATTTTGTACTGTTCCAATTCTGTATGTCATCTGGGAATACTTAATAAAGAAGTTAGCCTCTCAAGCTTGACGCACAATAATTTAGTTTTACAATGAAATAGCTGTTGTTCACTGTTTCTGCACTGTCACAACTAAACTTTCAAAATAAGTTGAAGTAAAATAAGAATATGTTACATTTCCTTTGTATATATAAGAATTAAAATTGGTGTCTAATTGTTAGAGCAGAGATAAAATTTTATGGATGGGCTGTAAAGTGTTCTTCAAGTTGTTAAACATTAAGACTTTTTTTTACCACAGATCAGTGATTGAACATAAGAACAAGGAGCAGGAGTAGGCCGTCCGGCCCCGCGAGCCTGCTCCGCCATTCAGTAAGATCATGGCTGATCTTTTCGTGGACTCAGATCCACTTACCCGCGTTCTCACCGTATCCCTTAATTCCTTTATTGTTCAAAAAAAACTACCTTTTTTTTAAAAAGCGTTTACTGAAGTAGCGTCAACTACTTCATTGGGCAAGGAATTCCATAGATTAACAGCCCTCTGGGTGAAGAAATTCCTTCTTGATTCAGTCCTAAATCTGCTCCCTCTAATCTTGAGGGTATGCCCTCTTGTCCTAGTTTCACCTGCCAGTGGAAACATCCTCTCTACTTCTATCTTATCTATTCCCTTCATAATTTTATATGTTTCTATAAGATCCCCCCTCAATCTTCTGAATTCCAATGAATATAATCCCAATCTTCTCAGTCTCTCCTCATAAGCCAACCCCCTCAACTCTGGAATCAACCTAGTGAACCTCCTTTGCACCCCCTCCAGTGCCAATACATCCTTTCTCAAGTAAGGAGACCAAAACTGCACACAGTACTCCATAACCTCTCTTCTTTTAATTTCAATCCCTTTAGCAATGAAGGACAAAATTCCATTTGCCTTCCTAATTACTTGTTGTACTTGCAGACCTACCTTCTGTGATTCATGCACAAGGACACCCAGGTCCCTCTGCATAGCAGCATGCTGCAACTTTTTACCATTCAAGTAATAATCCTTTTTACTATTACTCCTACCAAAATGTATGACTTCACATTTATTTACATTTTATTCCATCTGCCAGACCTTTGCCCACTCACTCAATGTATCTATGTTCCTCTGCAAAGTTTCACAGTCCTCTGCACACTTTGCTCTGCCACTCATCTTAGTGTCATCTGCAAGGACACAGACTGCTGACCCCTTGTTTTGATTCAGTTACCGATAGTTGCAGAATGTAAACCCTACATTACAATTTGAAACCAATACAGTCCTTCAGTTCTAAGGGGAAATATCTGATGCTAATTTATTCAGAGCAAAGGTGAACAGTATTGATACTGTTGATAAAAGTAACCTGAAGATTTCCTGTGGCCAAATGTCTGTTTTCCTGTGGGATGCTAGGGAGTGGAGAGAGGGTCCTTGTGCTTAACCGGTGGGTTATGTTCATTCTGCAGGTAATGTAAATCTTGTTCTAATACCACTGCATCTATTACTTTATCCCTTAAAAATGTAAATCCAAATAGATGTGTAGAATATTGGATAGGTAAATGTCCTCTTATACTTGCAGAAACACCTTGTCTGCATCAAGAATCTGTACTTACGTAGCAACCTAGAAACGGTGTTTTTGCATTTTATTCATTTGGTATTTCAGTCTCTCTTCATGTTACTTTCAAATAATGCTAAGTAACTTTCCCCTTCAGTCGATAATGTAACATTGGTAAAAGCATAATTTTTTGTTTTTGTTCTAGGTTTAGATTCTGTCATTGAACCTTCATCTTTTTTTCCATTTCCTGGAGATGACTTTGAATTCATGCCAACATAATTTTAGTTTATCAAAAACGAAAATTATTTGGGTTATCATTGGAACACCTGCTTGTGCTGGAAAAATCAATTTAATTAGTGTTTTTATTTGTTCTGTGGTGACCCAGTAAATCATTTAAATTAACTTAAATTTATTTTTGTAATAATTCAAATCTAATTTAAAATTCAAAAATAATTTCAATAATTGGAAATTGTGCGCATTGGCCTTAAATGACATTAAAGAAATAGAGATCTAATGTAATATCACATACTGTATCGAAATTTGGTGCTGTTCAACAAAATGGTTTACTGTTCTAAAATTGTTAACAGTATTTCCTCTCCACAGATACTGCCAAACTTTGGGTATGTTATTGAAGATTTTAACACATTGATAGTTTTTTCTTTAAGTCTTCAGTGTTTCCACAATTGTATGAAAGAACCAAGAATTACAAACATTAGATTACATTTATAATTTATTCTAATAAAATAGAAATAGTTTGTCCAGAATAGAATGGTATCTTGGCTAAAATCCTAGCCAAAATCTAACCACCACCAATGGAACAAAACTGTATGTAACGTTTTTTTAGGATAAATGTGTTCGGTGAAAATGTAAGGATGCTTATTTTAAAAAGGCATCTAAACTCAATCAGGAAGTGTAATTATTAGTCTGCATGAGTTAGGCTTAATAGAGTCTGAGATGACAAAATGAAAATTTTCAAATTTGTGTAGCAAATTATGAAAGACGAGACAGAGGATTTGGGAGAAAATTAAAAGTGAGAAAATTACAAGCAGAGGTAGAACAATGCAGTATGTTGAGACAAAATACATGTGTTTCAGTAAAGAGAATAAGTTGAGAAAATGAATGTCATACTGAGATCTATTTAAAAGGATTGTTCTGTTGTACCACGAAGCCGCCTCTGTTAGAGGTTATCACATTTTTGAAATCTGGTCAGAAACATAACTTGAGTATAAAATGTATACATTTCTAACATACATATTTAGATAGACTTGAGTCACATTAAATTCAAACTGGGCCAGTTGACTCTGATTGATCAAGATGTTGACATGGGGTGTTCCCCAGGGAAACCTTCTCACACGAGGTTGTTGCTTTGTTGAAAATATCTCAATGCCCTGGATTGTTCCTTTCTTTTACAGAGGACAGGGGCCTTCTTATGAGCTTAGCTTCTAGTTGGTGTAAATGAGCCATGATGCAAACCTAACATAACCGTGAATTTGATGTTAGTGTAATTCTAGACATGTTCAGAACTTGGGATACAATTCCAGATTATCAGTCAAATCAGCAAAAAAACTTGTGTTTTGATTCAACAGCTGGCTTGGAATTTGTTTTCTAGTTTTTCTATTTAAAAAGCCAAAACAGTTGTTTATGTGGAACTAAAATTGCAATAAAAGGATTTTCTAAGTGATGCATTTCTTCGCCTACACAAATCACTGCATTTCAAATGTAATAGGTCAGTGTGTGACTGTCTTTTTCTTGTTATTTACTCCTTCATAGAATTTAGGTGGCACTGGAATGGTCAGAACTTTCAAATCGTGTTATCCTACCTTGATAACTGAGTGGCTTGCTGGGTGTTTTGCATGTAGCCGTATAAGGCAAGTCTTGTAAGATCATCAGATGTCAGCACGTAAAAGCCATCAGGGAACCAAATAGGTTTTAAATGGCAAGCTAGCAGTTGCATGGTTACCAAAACTGAAATCAGCTTTTATTTTTAAGTTCCAGATGTATCTACTTAATTTAAATTTTCCAGCTGCTGGGACAGGATTTAAGCACGTCTCCAGGATTTAGATTACTTAGTTCAATGTTTCAACCACTGGTACTTTTTGCTTAAAGTTTACCTCCACTTTAACTGTACAGACTGTAAACATGTGTCATCTAGTTAATAGTTTAAGTTTTGGAATCATTTCAGAAAGAGAAATTATTTCTGACATATTTAGTATGACTTTTTTGTGTACAAGATATCTGCTGGTTTCTGTAATAATACTCGGAATCTTCAAAGCCCTATTATGTTAAATTGAGATGATCTATAAACTTAGTTTATTGACTTTAATGTAGAAAATCATTACATTCTGTACTGTGAATAGGGTTTAGTTCATGGTTCATGTCTTTTAGTATAGAATTTCTAGTTTTAACAATTAAAATTTAATTGTAGAAAAGGGGATAAATGCAATTAAAGCAACTTGTAACCTATTACACTCAAAAGGTTAGGATCCATGCTGACTTAATAGGTTAATAGCAAGAAAAGTAAGATCATAAAACAGAAGGTTTACTTGGCTAAAGAACTGGAGATATAACGTCTGTAATCATCGCAAGTCGGGCGTTCCACAGAGATGTTTAGATTTGAGAACAAAAGTTAAATTGATTTAAAAGTTTTCATTGAATCCTGAAAGGTTGTAAAATCCATTCACTTAACCAGATCAAAGAAGAAATTGTAAATGAGGAATAAATGACCTCAAAGCTCAAAATGAGAACAGCTCAGCATGTGCTATGTCATCATGGAGATGGTGGAGCTCAGGAACATTTTCTGGTTTCAATTTATTAATGTGCTTACTGAAAGAATTAATTGCTGTTCAGACCTTGTATGGTCTGCTGCAAATTGACAGAAGATAGCCCAAGTAAATGATAGCTGAATAGACCTGCACTGTAAACAGAGTAAAAGGAAACTATTTAGTTCACTGTGTGGAATTCACATGAGGCATAATCACAGAAAAGAAGTTTAACTGGAACGGTTAAAGCAGTTGACAACCAGCATGCAAGACCATTTGAAACAGTTGACCCTGGTTGCCAAACAGATGTGTTTATCCAATTGGTTATGGTTAACAATCCTTTTGACTGGCCAGCTATCTCTGGTTTGGAGCAGTCAAGGATGGTTGTGACCAGTCAGTTAATATCAGTTGGAAATGTTTGACCCCTATGTGACCTGTCACTTATGACTAGTTGGTTGATTGCGGTTGGCTTTTCCTGGCCAATGAAGTCACGTTTGAAAATTGTCATCCTGGTTGAACACAGTTTATGGAAAAATGAATCAGCCAATCCACCCTATTAATTAGATAGCACTGTAGTTCATCTGTGTTCGACTAAAGTTACATGAATGAATTAAGCTTTTTTAATCTTGAATAGTTAAAAAACTGAAAGAAACATTGACTTAACTAAGTTTAAAACTTCTATTAAGAAAACTGCATATTAAACAAGTCATACAATAAGCACTTCCATGATGAAACTTACGAATAACTCAGTTCATCTCCAAGGAAAGTTGTTACTTATTGAGATTTTGAGTTTTATTGGAGATGATTTTTCTTTACAAGTTTTGTCGTTTTTCATCACTCTTAGACTCTGGTTATGGAAGTAGTGAATAAAACAATGCTGGTGGTTAGAGACATGAAAAGAATTAAGCAAGGTTCCATTGATTTTTGCCCTGAAAAGCAAACAAGTTCCATTTGCAGAATAGTCTCAGTTGAGCATAATTAAATTAATAAAGCAAAAGCATAAACCTGTATCCTAATTTAGTTGTAGCCTCTTACTATGTATTTCTTCACACATTTCTGCAGAAGAAACTATCAGAAAACATGCATGAAAGTACACGACTGTGGAACTTTATAGGTTGCTGATTGCAGGCTGAAATTGCTCTCTCTCTGTCTCTGGGCGCCGTTGCAATGCAAGTGGCTTCTTGCAAGCTTGGATTCAATCTAACCGCCTCTTGCTGAGTATCACATACAAAAGTCAGTCAGCTTTATTGAGTGCTGGCAATCTGCTCACAGCAGGGGCGAGACGTTTTTTGAGACTATCACTGTTTTTGTTTTATTATTCTCATTTGTGGTTTGGAACTAAGTTGCATTTAAGAATTAAACTTTTTACGAGCTTTTTTTTAAAGTAAAGGAGCGAACTAAAAACTGATGTTTGCTGTTGAGAATTGGCCTGGAAAGATAATGCAGGTTGAAAATTCTCTGAGAACACTATAGACAAACCAGAACCAAGATATCAGAATGCTGAGGGACTGGCACCTAGTTGAATTTTGAATTGGTCAGTCAAGAGAGTACCTGTTCTGGCCAGCCAACCACAGACAATGTTAAAAAAAGAAACAGAAACCAAAAGTTGAACTGGGTTGTTCATTTTGCTCTCTGTAATTATTCTCCAGTTATTGGGTTGTTGTAAGCCCTGAGAAAAGAACCCCAGTCTATATGAAATCAGGAAAAGTCTCCAGAGGTCTGCAGAAGGTATTTGCACTGACAGGTGACTTCAAAATTCAAGCAAGATGCCTGTAAGACAACCCATCGGATTTCATGAAGGCTTGGTATTAGTCATCGAACTGGTTATCGAATTGGCAACTTAATGATTTTCTTTTTAAAAATTTATCCCTTAAGTGTGTCTGTCTGTCTGTTGGTGTGTGAGCAGGACTTGGTAAAGAAGTTTAGGTTTAAATCATGTATATCAATTAGATTGTATTGTCGTTCATCTATGTTCTGCTAAAGTTACATTATTAAAAAACATTAACTTTTATTTAAGTTATAAACTTAGTGTCCAGAATCTGTTATTTCTAAGGCATGCTTAGGAACACAAGGGTTTGTGGGCCAGCGAATGGTTTAATTTCACGTGTGGCAAATCCTGTGATAGTGACACAGTATCAGGGATAATAGGAACTGCAGATGCTGGAAGATCTGAGATAACGAGGTGTAGAGCTGGATGAACACAGCGGGCCAAGCAGCATCATAGGAGCAGGAAAGCTTTTTTTTTTGACGTTTTGGGCCTAGACCCTTCATCAGAAATGGGGGAGGGGAAGGGGGTTCTGAAATAAATAGGGAGAGGGGGGAGGCGGATAGAAGATGGATAGAGGAGAAGATAGGTGGAGAGGAAACAGACAGGTCAAAGAGGCGGGGATGGAGCCAGTAAAGGTGAGTGCAGGTAGGGAGGAGATGGGTCAGTCCAGGGAGGACGGACAGCTCAAGGGGGCGGGATGAGGTTAGTAGGTAGGAAATGGGGGTGCGGCTTGAGGTGGGAGGAGGGGATAGGTGGGAGGAAGAACAGGTTAGGGAGGTGGGGACGAGCTGGGCTGGTTTTGGGATGCGGTAGGGGGAGGGGAGATTTTGAAGCTTGTGAAATCCACATTGATACCATTGGGCTGCAGGGTTCCCAAGCGGAATATGAGTTGCTGTTCCTGCAACCTTCAGGTGGCATCGTTGTGGCACTTCAGGAGGTCCAGGATGGACATGTCGTCTGAGGAATGGGAGGGGGAGTTGAAATGGTTCGCGACTGGGAGGTGCAGTTGTTTACTGCGAACCGAGTGTAGGTGTTCTGCAAAGCGGTCCCCGAGCCTCCGCTTGATTTCCCTGATGTAGAGGAGGCCACAATGGGTACACCGGATGCAGTATACCACTTTAGCAGATGTGCAGATGAACATCTTGATGTGGAAAGTCTTCTTAGGGCCTGGGATGGGGGTGAGGGAGGAGGTGTGGGGGCAGGTGTAGCACTTCCTGCGGTTGCAGAGAAAAGTGCCGGGTGTGATGGGGCTGGAGGGGAGTGTGGAGCGGACAAGGGAGTCACAGAGAGAGTGGTCCCTCCAGAAAGCAGATAAGGGTGGGGAGGGCAAAATGTCTTTGGTGGTGGGGTCGGATTGCAGATGGCGGAAGTATCAGAGGATGATGCGTTGGATCCGGAGGTTGGTGGGGTCGTACGTGAGTACGAGGGGGATTCTTTTTTGGTTGTTATTGCGGGGACGGGGTGTGAGGGATGAGTTGCGGGAAATGCAGGAGATACGGTCAAGGGCGTTCTCGACTACTGAGGGGGGGAAGTTGCGGTCCTTGAAAAACGAGGACATCTGAGATGCCTCGTCCTGGGAGCAGATGCGGTGGAGGCGAAGGAATTGGGAATAGAGGATGGCATTTTTGCAGGAAGGTGGGTGGGAGGAGGTGTATTCTAGGCAGCTGTGGGAGTCGGTGGGCTTGAAATGGATATCGGTTTCTAGGTGGTTGCCCGAGATGGAGACAGAGAGGTCCAGGAAGGTGAGAGAGGTGTTAGAGATGGTCCAGGTGAATTTAAGGTTGGGGTGGAAGGTGTTGGTGAAGCGGATGAACTGTTCGAGCTCCTCGTAGGAGCACGAGGCAGCGCCGATACAGTCATCAATGTAACGGAGGAAGAGGTGGGGTCTAGGGCCAGTGTAGGTACGGAAGAGGGATTGTCCCACGTAACCTACAAAATGGCAGGCATAGCTTGGGCCCATGTTTTTCTTTTTGGTATTTCGGTTCTAGACCCTTATTTATTTGGTGTGGCTTCCAATCTCTGTCATAACAGCATTTAATTTCAAACTGTCCGAGCAAAGTCACAGATTCATAGTTGTTGTGGTGCGAAAGGAGGTGAATCTAACCATCCTGTCTGCACTGCTTCCTTTTCCCTGTAACTCTGTACATTATTTTTGTTTAAATAATAATTTAATGCTTCAAATGAACCTACCTCCATCACACCTGCAGTCAGTCATTTCAGACCTGAACTGGTCAGTGAGAAAAAGTTCTTCCTCATCTTGCATTTGTTTCTTTTGCAAAACTACAAACTATGTCCTTTAGTTTTCTGTCTGTTTGAGTGGGAAACTCAGTCCAGACCCCCATGATTTAGAAAACTTCGATCAGAATTCCCCTCAGCCTTCTCCTGTCCAAGGAAAACAGTTCCAACTTCTCCAATCTATACTCATAACTGAAGTTTCTCATGCCCAGAACTGTTCATATAAAGCAATTAAGCACTCTGTTCAGTGTATTCATATCCTTCTTAAAGCATAGTGCCCAGATTCTATACAGTATTCCAGCTGAGGCCTAACCAGTTTCCTATGTATGTGCCACTTGCTGGTGAGTGTAGAAGTAAGAGGTTAGTCCAGATGAATACATTGCTGGAGGGAAGTGCAGGAGGGAGGATCTTAGATTTCAGGGACTGGGAATGTTTTTAGGGATGGTAGGACCTGTGCAAGGCTGACAGGTTGCACCTGAACCAGAATGGGACCACCATTCTTGTGGGGAGGTTTGTTAGTGTTGTTTGGGGAGTGTTTAAACTAGCTCGTCAGGGGGTGGGATTCGAAGAGAATGTGCAGCAGTGGGTAACCAGTAGAGTCACAGGCTTGGCTCTTCCTTTAACTCATCTGAAGAGCCATTGCTGACCAGTATCCAGAATGAAAAACCAATTAGCAAGTGGGATCTAATGGACCAGCTGGTGGTCATCCATTTGCCATCTGTCTGCTTGGCCCTAACTTACAGTGTGACCACCTCTCTGAACATGAGCAACTGGCACCAAAAAAGCAGCCAGCAAATGAGGATTGGGAATGCAAATTGGGGGAAGTGTCTCCAGCCAGTCCACACCTTTTGGATGCTTTGCTGCAAAGCCCACGGACAGAGCCCAGCTCCCTTCTTGCCCGGTGGAAGTTCTCTTTCCCACAGTTAGTTAGTCTTTCTTTAGCTTGTTGTTGTCTCTTTCCACAATAATCCTAAACATTCTACTATTAGAATGATTACTATCTCCTAAATATTTCCTCCAGTTCCTATGATCTACTTGACCCTTTTAATTATCAAGAAACAGGCCTGCTTGTTTGTTGGACCGAACACATGCTGCTTTAAGAAATTCTGCAGAAAACAATCTAAGAATGCTTGCTGCTATCTGCACTGAACCTAACACTACACTAAATCTATTTTAGAGTAATTAATCTCCCCTTGATAAGCACTCAATGACGTGCATCTCAGTGATTTCCTTGCAGATTTGTTCTTTTACATCTTCCTACTCTTTGGAGGTTTATCGACTATTGCACCGTTTTTGCTCCTCAGTTCTAGCCAAGTTGATTTTGTTCTTGAACCCCGGAACATCCTCTTTTTCTCAGCGCTGTTCTTGTTAACCAAAAATGCTGCTCACCTTTTTTTCCTTTCCCTGTCTTTTCTGAACACCTTATAACTAAGAATATTTAACACCCTGTTCTGGCATTCGTGCCTGTAACTCTCAAATTTGATTAACTGCACATACATGCAGTGTAACCCTGATTTCGACTTCATTATTTTGTCCCTTACTCTGACTTCAAACATACGATTCTCTCTTCAAGCGCTGTCTGCTCTCCCAGACCTTTTGAATCCTTGCGTTCACTAATGTTCTCTCCTGATTCCTACGCTTTGCTGAGTTATTTTAAACCTTTTCCCACCACTAGTAACGTACACTGACAATGAGCTTGGTCTTGATTCTGTTCAGGTATAACCTGTCTGGCCTGCACAGGTGCCAACTCTCCAGAGCCAGTCCCAGTGTGCCCAGAATCCAAAACTTCCTTCCAGCCACACAGTCACCTGTCCTATCTTCCAGTTTCTATAGTCAATTGCATGGCCCTGCACTTTTGAACACCTACCTAGCTGCCCAAATTCTGATTGCAGGACCATATTCATTTCTGTCTCATAAGTACCAGTGTGGACCTCAATTACTTGTGGTTTGCCCTCCCCGAGGAATGTCCAGTAACTCCTTTGTGACGTCCTTGATCCTAGCTCCAGAGAGGCATGTACCATTCTGGGGTCACATTACTGGCCTCCAAAATGTCTGTCTGATTCTCCAATGAATCCCCCATCAGTACAGCTGTTACACTCTTCTTTCTTTCCTCCTGTAGAGTTTGGTCACCAGTGGAGCCACAGGTTTGGTTTTTGCTTCACTCCTCTGTTGAGCCATTGCTCACCCAGTATCCAGACAGAAAAGCAATTAATGAGTGGGATCTAATGAACCAGCTGGTAGTCACCCATTCATCGTCTGTCTGCTTGCCCCTAACTTGCAGTGTAACCACCTCTCTGAACATGAGCGACTGGCATCAAAGAAAAGCAGCCAGCAAAGGAGGATTGGCATTGAAAATTGCAGGAAGCTATCTCCAGCTGGCTTGAATTACTGAACTTTTTCCTGGCACACTTCATATTCTTGGGCATTCTTCAAGAAATTGTGCAACCAGCACAAGAATTTTAAGAATTAAGTTGATAATTGCGATATTCCTAAACAGTACAGAATCCTCTAAACTATAAGTAATGACATCAGATGACACTTCCATTTTAACAGCTTATTGTGCTTAAAATTTTTGTTACGAATTAAGTAATCAAAATAGTATGCATTGAGCTAACACTGAAAAATGTTAGTACTACAGGTAATCATTATGCAATAGAAATGATCGACGTCTGGACTTGGGTATTCTAATTGATTTTCTATTACTTAATGCTGGCTTTCAGTTTATTTTTTCCTAATTAAATCATATTGTGGTTAATAAAGGAGATGGTGTATTGTGGTAATTGTAATCCAGGTGCCCAAACTAATGCTGTGGGAGCATGGCAGTTGGTGAAATTTTGAATTTCAGTAAATCTGAAGCATAAAGCTAGTGATGGTGACCATGTCAACTCTCATTGTTATGAAACTGATCTGATTTCACTCTGGTCTTTAACAGAGGGAAATTTGTCATTCTTGTTTGACCTGTATGTGACTCCAGACCCATACAATATAGTTCACTGTTAACTGTCCTCTGAATAGCCTAGCAAGTCACTCACTTAAAGAGCAATAAGGGATGGCTGACGAATGCTGGCCATGCTAGCAATGCCCACACCCCTTCAAAGAAGTAACAAAGTATCAATACTAGTTGCACATACATATGTATAAAATGTATGTTGCTGTTAATGTTGTAAAATGTCTCTGTTTCCAAGGACGCTAAGGCAAATGAAAGATATTAGGAAGGGTGACTAAAAGTAAAGTGGATAATAATGCTTTTTTTCCTTAGAACTTCAGGAATTCAAAGTCATTTATTTCTGTCGAAAGCGCACAGAAACGTGTCCTCTTTGTTTATCTTATGATAAGAATTCACTCTCAGTTGACTTCTTCTGTCCTCGGAGCATACTGCTAACAGGGAGGGGGATGGGCATTGCTATTCATTCACCAGCTATTGTAGCAAGATTAGCTGCAGTTTACAGCTGTGTAGCTGTGTTGTCAGGCTTGTCAGACAGGAAACAGTCAGTTGAGGATTTGTGTTGCCAGGGAGCATGCAAGAATGCCAAAACAATTTGAAAACCAAAACAAAATTCAACCAAGCACAGCAGTACATAATGGCATCTGTCAATATTCCAAGACAGATTAAAGGGAGTTCAGCAGGAAAGCACATTTAAAGCAGTTAAACACTGACTTATAAAGTTCCGAATTAAGATTTTTTTTCTTTTGAGTTGTAATGGCTATTGTAGTTTTGAGTTGAATCTAGATTATCCGTGAGTGAGATGGTTCGTATTATCTAGGAGAACCCTCTGCTGGTAACATGCTGCACACTGTGCTTGAGAAACAATACGTGTACCATTCTAAGTTACAGAAATTAGAAGCTGTAGGCTGTAGCTTCATAACATTTAAGAGTTCACCGCAGCTGTTAGATCCAAGCTAACCTTACACCAGCTTATCTGCAATGCAGCCATCTAGTGGCAGGCTAATAAGTTATTTAATTTGTGTTTTTGTAAAATTGAATATCATTGAATCAGGTATATATTGAAGGTTCTTAGAAATCCAATATTTTCAAGAATATTAAAATGATAGTAACACTAGGTTTGTTGACAGTTGTTCACTTTGTGCAAAAATAAAACTAATTGAGCAGCAGATTTAATTTTTGTATTCTTCCTTGTTACTGCTTTCTAACTAGTTAAACATTTAATGTTAATACTTTTAGATCCTGGTAGTGTCTTAAGTACAAGTGCCAAAACAAGTCAAACAATTTTTTGCTTTTTTTTAGTTTTTTTTGTTGGAATGGAAGTTGAAATATTTCAATTTAGCTTTAGAAAAAACTAACCAAGGGGTTAATGCTTTTATCATTTTAAGCTTGTGGATAATACTGCCCCTGGTGGTGAGATAAAAGTGTCAGCTAAATTGGAGGGAAAGACCACACCACAAGATCAGTTTGGAACTCCTTTCTAATTTGAATAACTAAACTCCTTGTCCTTATCAAAAGATGCCTTAAATGGTGTAGCTGTGGATGAAGCATGTAACACAAGATCTTGGAATTTTATGAAAACACTCTTTGATTAATGTATTTAACCAATAACATATTTTATTTCAAGAGGTTTAAGATTAGCTACTTTAAATACAAACCATACAAGAGGGTTTGATGACATCCCCTTTGTAATCATACTGTAGTAAAACATGGTGCAGTGTCAAAATAAAATGTGTTAACGTGGATATAAACGTGTAGAATTGAAACAAATTTTTAGTGTGCAATACAGAAGTATTCCTGTGGGTGTCTCTTTTCCCTAGTGATTTCACAAAACTGAGCAACAGGGGGTTCCAAGCATGGAGAAGACTGAGTATTAAAGTGGCTTTTTTCAGTTGTTCCAATTTCTAATGTATTTCATTTGGAATAAAAATGCAGTCAACTTTAAAAAATCTGTTTTGGAAAACGTATCTGAAATTAGAGTTAACGGAAGCTTGTAGTAACTTCTTTTGGAAAACTGAATTTTATTCTTGATCAGATCCAGCTTTTAAAACTACCATGTATAATTGTGCTAATGGATGTTGGTTTTTGTAAAAATTATTTAGCATTTACATTTTATTTAGTCAAATCTGGTCATGAATTAATTATTTCAAATAAATTACAAATAGTTAAAATTGTGAAGCCTTTTTAAACTTTTAAAGAACTCATTGTGTGGAGGAGTGTTCTGTTTCCAATATTTTAACTAAGTCATGAATAACAGTAAAATATGAATTATTCCAAGTATTTTGGTTATAATCCGTATGGTGGTTGAAGCTGGAGTCTCAAACAGTATTTAAAGCATTCATAGTTAACATAGAATTTGGACAAGCTTGCGTGAACAGCAATACAATGGAGCTTGATGTAAACCTTTCATTGACTAATAATTATGAGAATTGCATGAATTGTGAAGAATCATGTTTTGTTGTGTCTCTGTGTTATTTAAAGTTGTTATACTTTTCTAACATGATCACTTTTAATTTTAGAAATTGCCCAAACATGTTTCTCATAAAAACTAATCAAGAAAAAGAAGCAGCAAACAATTTTCACACAATCAAGTTATTTGAAAGATTGCCAAAAAGCAAAAGGAAGAAATTACAAAATTCCAGTCCAGATTTGTGGACAGCAAAAGTGCTGAAGAGATGATCACTCCAGAGTTACCAGTGTTACAGTAAGTACTCTTTTAGATTGAAATAATACGTTTTTAGATGTAACGTTGAAGTGGCTATTTCCAAAATATCTATCTTTCATCTCAAGAGACACAGTGGGTGGACTGCAGTGCGATTTCTTTGAATATAAACAGCTTTTTGATCCTCTAAATTAGAGCAACGATTAAAATGTTTTGTACAACCTTTTATTTTGTTTGCACTTTGCATCCAAAATGTTTTGAAAATAATTCTGTTATATGACCAGTAAAGTGTTAAAAAAATTTCAAGCTGTGTATTAAAGCCAAGTCACAAACACAATATATTTTGGTTACGGAAGTATAATTATGTATCTGTATAAATTTTCAATTACAGTTGGTTTCATCAATATTTTTAAAAATCCAATCATTAAACAGAATCAGTTTTCAATTCTATGCTTTTTTTGTGAAATGTGTTTTGAACATTTTTATCAAATATTGAATCTTAGCACACTTCAGAAAGTCAGTCTCCAAGAAGGAAAAACTGTATTCTCACTCTGAGCAGTCTAGGTGGAGTGGTAGTTTTTCAATAGAAGAGGAACCCTGGATTAAGATTGATCAGGATCAAACTCTTTGGGGAGATTCATTGCACAGCATGTAAAAATACAAGGGAATTGGTCAGGGCAGAAAATACAATGAAATCTTTGGGGCATCAAGAAGAAAACATAATATCTGAGCCCTCGATCTGCCTGTCTTCTTGGCATTTATTCACGGTTGAAGAATTTAGGAAGATTGTACTTATTGGATGCAGACCTGCTGGTGGCTAATCAGTCCTATCTGTATCAGGTAGATTGTTCTATAGTGGGTCAAAAGAAGCAGTAGTTGCTTCTGCATATACTTGGGTCTAACCATCTCCTTTTTACTTCAATGCTGGTTCCTGGCTCAGCCTCCAAGGTGTCTGTAGCATCTCCAGACATCTCGATCTCAATCTGGCACTTACCACTAATGATAGTCACTGTGAGGGATAGAGAGGGATGTCTTTAGGGAGGCTTTGAAAACCTTGCCGGGGCTCCACTGTCCCTTTCACCAGTGTTCAACTGTTTGTATGGCGTGATCTTGGGCAAGGTGACTTGCCCATTGTAGTTGGCTTTTCAGAAAGATGACCTCAATGCTTTTGATGTTGGCTGTTTCCAGGACTTCAGTGTTTGTGATGCAGTCCCTACAGCGAATCTTGATGCTGTGGAGGTAGTGTTGCTGGAAGTACTCGAGAGCCATATATTGTGGCAGTATAGCACCATTGACTCAGTTCTGGTTTGTACGCTTGAGTTTGTGCTTTGATGATGTGTTTCTTCCAGATTAATCTTTAGAATTTGAAGAATGCTTTGTTTGCTTTAGAGAGCCTTTCACCTGCTTCCTGATCTATGATGGCAGCAGGCAAGATGACGCTTCCCAAATAGGTAAATTGCTTAACAGCTTTCAGTTTGCTCACTTCGGTCACAATGCTTGCAGGCAAATGCAGGGCTTCACATTTCTTTAAATGGAATTTTCATTCAAAGAGTTGTGCTGCCTCAGGAAACATGTTGTTGTAAGGAGCTTGTCCTGTACTTAATGACTGTGGAGAGGACAGGAGGGCACAGCCATCAATACAAAGAAATTCACTGATGAGTTTTTCTTCTTTCTTTACGTGAAGATGCCTGAGGTTGAAAAGATCTCTAATTCGTCCACATGATTACATATACTCCCTTCCCATTCCCTGCAGTAGCATCGCATCATATTCAAGGAGTTGCTGAATTAGATCCAGGCCTGCACTCATCCTCACTTAACCCTTTTGGAAATTTAGAAGGATGTCTAGAGGTTGCTGTTGCACTTCACTTGTCCATACTGATTTTCATGATACTGCTTCACAATACCCAGGAACCTAGATAGGCATGCATGGTATTTCAAGAATTTTCAAAAGTCTGTCTCCTGTGTCAGATACCTTGACAAGTTTTATGAGTGTTACATACAAGGCTTTACTTTGTTCACAACAATTTTGTATTTGATGGAGTACAAATACCAGATTTTGAGGGCCTCTGCTTGCACTGAAACTGCACTGGCTCTCTAGGAAATTCTCTTCTCCAACAGTAAGGGAGCATATTCAGAAGTATTCTAGTCAAGATCCTCCCAGCCACAGGAAAGAGGATGATCCCACAGTAGTTGAATTGGTCTTTCTCCTTTGTTTTTGTCACTTACCTGACATGTGCAGTGCAACCACATCAAGCAACTGCTTGTTGTTGAAGATTTGGGTGAGAGCCTAACCCATGACCACCCCATTAATGAAATGAAGAGCCACAAAGCCCCTACAGCCGATAGAATTGTACTTGATGGCTTCCATCATGGTAGTCAGGTTCTACACATCAAGCTCTGTATGTTTTTCGTGGCCTGCCGGGAAGAAGGCAGCATTGCACAGGATCACCACGATGCAATGTTTCATTTATTCTATATTTCTGTTCGTCTCTTCCATCTTGAATACTGGTAACACATTGGCTGTCCTCCAGTCCTCTGGCACCTCTCCTATGGCCAAAGAAATGGAAACAGGAAAAGAAAGTGCAGGAGAGATTTACAAGATTGGTTACAAATATGGAAATTTCAGTTTGAATATATTTTGGAGATGTTGGCAGTGTTGTTGGAAAGAAGACAACTAAGAGGAGATCAGATAGAAGTTTACAAAACCATGAGGGGGCTAGATAGACACAGTTCCTGCCTGCAAAAGGATCAGGTTTAAAGTGAATTTGCAAAAGGAACAAATATGGTGTGAGGGGAAAACGAACTCTTTCACACAACAATTAGTTGGTTCCGGAATGCACAGCCTGGAAGTGTGGTGGAGGCAGGTTCGATTGAGGCACTCAAGGCATCGATGATTGTTTCAATTTAAATAATATACAAAAGTGTGGGGAAAAGGTAGGTGAATTGTACTAAGTCCTGATGCTTATTTGGAGAACTGGTGCAGACACGATGGTCCAAATTAGATCTTCTGGCCTTAACACTTCTGTGATTCAATTGACAAGGAAGGGACCTTTTAGTAAGTCAGAAAACTTGTGATCTCTTTTGTTCCTGCTTTTGTGTAAAAACTTAGAGTCATAGTCATACAGCACAGAAACAGACCCTTCGGTTCAACTTGACCACACCAATCAGACATGTCAATCTGACCTAGTCCCATTTGCCATTTGCCAGAATTTGGCTCATAACCCTCTAAACCCTTCCTCTTCATATGTCCATCCAGATGCCTTTTAAATGTTGTAATTGTACCGACCTCCATGACTTCCTCTGGCAGCTGACTTCATACACACCACCCTCTGTGTGAAAGAGTTACCCCTCAGGTCCTTCTGTGCCCTCTAGTTTTGGACCAATACCACCCCCCCCACCCCACCCTGTGTAGGAAAAACACCTTGGCTATTCACCCTATCCATGCCCCACATGATTTTATAAACCTCTATAAGGTCAGCCCTCAGCCTCTGTCGCTCCAGGTTAAAAAAGCCCCAGCCTGTTCAGTCTCTCCCTGTAAGCCACACCCTTCAGTCCTGGCCACATCCTTGTAAATCTTTTCTGCACCCTCCTTCCTATAGAAGGGGACTAGAATTGTATGCAGTATTCTAAAAGTGCCCTCATCAATGTCCTGTACAGAAACATGACCTCCCAACTCCTATACTCAAATGTTCTGACCAATGAAGGCATGGGTGCCTTGGGCCTACTTCACCATCCTGTCTACCTGCGACTCCACTCTCAAGGAACAATGCACCTGCACTCTTAAGTCTCTGTTCAGCAACACTCCCCAGGGCCCTGCCATTAACTGTATAAGTCCTGCCCTGGTTTGCCTTACCAAAGTGCAACACCTCACATTTACCCAAATTAAACTCCATCTGCCATTCATTGGCCCATCTGATCAAGGTCCCATTGTACTCTGAGATAATCTTTTTCGCAGTCTATTGCACCATATGTTTTGGTGTCATCTGCAAACTTACTAACTATATTCACAAAAGGTGTGTTTTTATAGGTTATACAGAATGTAGGTCTTTAGTTTTGATTTGTGTCACTTTGGGTAGATTAATTTACTGAATTTTGATTAACATGTATTATAGAATATAATTAATTCCGCAGTTATGGTCACATAATGGGCAAAATCCAAATTGAGGTGGTGGTGGTAATGAGAAGAATTGAAATTTGTAAACAGTCGGACCCAGTGACACGGGCCAGGGACCCAGGTTCGATTCCACCCTTGAGTGATTGTGTGGAGTTTGTACATTCACCCCATGTCTGCGTGGGTTTCTGCTGGGTGCTCCAGTTTCCTCCCATAGTCCAAAGATGAGCAGGCTAGGTGGATTGGCCATGCTAAATTGCCTGTAGTGTCCAGGAATGTGTAGTTAAGGTGGATTAAAGGGGGATGGATCTGGGTGGGATGCTCTGAGGGTGGGTATGGATGTGTTGGGCCAAAGGGCTTGTTTCCACACTGTAGGGATTCTATGGTCTATGATATACGATGATTAATATCTGCAATATTTAACTTTCAGGGAGTCAACTAATGAAACAACTATTCATTCTGATGTTACTGGTGAATTCGATGATCCAGAGGGGAAAGGACAAAAGCGCAGAGCTCGCGGTCCTGGAAGGCCACCGGTATGACTTTTTAATTAAGTATTGACATTTTGTCATAGAAATTATGCATTGGTACTTGCTGCATTAAGAAGCTTACACTGAAGACATTCATATTGAAGGAAGAAGATGGATCTAGCAATTAAAACATGAGAGTTATGCAGTTCATACAAAGGCACAGCATTCCAATACTCTTATTTACAAATTTTCATATTTTCTCCAAATTTGCCAGACTTAATTCATAATTTTTAGTGTGTCTTTGATGTTGAGTTTCACAAGTATCACATTTAGTTCATGGATGCAAGGATAAACTGAATGGATAAGGACCAGAAAGTCAAGAAGAAGCAGGTCATGCAGGAGCACTGAGTTCCAAGTCTCCCTCAAAACAGTATTCAGTTCTGAATATTGATAAGAGTGATGGTTCATTTGGGGAGCTCAGCCATAGCTGTTCCTGCAGTCAGTATTTAGAGAGCTGACAGGAAATTAGCAAGCAGGACTTTAAAATTAGTAAAATCCCGATTACTCCAGTACTACATGTAAGTGAGTATAAAATTAGGAAAATAAAGCACAAGAATAATGGTTGAAGATATGGCCCAGGAAGGAAGGCTTTAGCTTCTTGAGACAATAGTACTGGCTGTGGTTGTGCATAAATATATTGAACTCCTTGCAGGGTGATTTGCTTTCCTATTAGGGAGGTGTTAAATTATTTGGGCAGGTATGCGGGAATCAGGTTGTAGTATCTGTGAGGAATATGCACGTGCACAGAGTACGAGGAGGGAATGATAGCAGAGGGAAATAGTGAGTTATTAAATGGGCACAAAATAAGTGAAGTAAAAAATGTCAATTTGGGATACTGTGCATGTTAGTGAATACATGGAGTCTGGTAAGTTGGTGAGTTACAGGTGTGAAGTAACACGTGGAGTTATAATATTGTGGCTATATATTCCTGGATACAATATATTAAGGAAAGACAGGAAAAGAGGGAGTGGGTAGCATTGATGAAGAAGAATATTGCAGTGCTGGAGAGAGAGGATGTCCAAGGAGGGTCAAGGACAGAAGCTATTTGGGTAGAACAAAAGGAACAAAAAAGGTGCAATTAAATTGCTAGATGTAGTCTAATATGAAGGTGGATGGAAAATATTTCAATGTTTTTGCCATTTCCTTATTCCCCATGATGGTCTATCCTGTCTCTATCTTTAAGGGACCACTCTCCTTTTTATGCATTCATAAAAGCTTATTCTTTATATTCAGACTAGGTTGCTGTTGCTGAATCTCTTTGCCTACTCTTGGGAACCTTACTTGATCAATATGTCATATTGATGAGCTACTGGCATTCACTTCTCACACTTTAAGCTTTTAACTTCTACAGCACGTGAAGGAAGGGATGTCCAAGATAGGGTCTGCAAGGGTATTAGTTCTGCTACCTTCAACTACCCAGCTTCAGTTTTTCTAGGATCGCTGTCCCTCTAGGACCTGCTTCACTCTGTGAGGATTTTAAAAGTACAGCAAATTCCAGGATTAGGGCGTTCCTCCATCAATGAAAAATTCCTCTAGTATGGAAGAGTGTGTGTTAGCTGTTGCTTGGTTTTTAGCATTCTCACTTGTAAGTCAGAGGTTCTCATTTCAAGTCCTTTTTGGACCTGAGCTCAAAAATCAGTTCAGTACTGAGGAAGTACTGCACTGTTGAAGGATTGAAACCCTAAACCTATCGCAGTCTTTTCGGAGAAAAACTCAACATGGGGCCTGTTTGCCCTCTAAAGCAGACATAAAAGATCTAATGACACTGCATCAAGAATGGCAATAGAGTTATCTCTGTTGGTCTAGTTTGTTTATGGAAGCTTGCTGTGTAGAAATTCCTACAGTGCAAAATTAACATTTCAAATGTACTTCATCGACTGTAAAGTGCTTTGGGACATTTGGTGTGAAGGACTCAACACATCCAATTCTTCCTATATCAAATACATTTTAAATCTCAAAAACAGAGAATGAATTGAACTTGCATTCAACTGGCAGGTTTGTAGAATTAGGGATAATCTCAGGTGAGATTTTTTTAAAAAGGAAAGAATCAAGCTAATCTGGGATTTTTTTTAAATTCATTCTGTTATGTACTATAAATGCAATGTCCATTTTTAATTAAAAACTCCTGCGATAAAAGTCATTTACTTGCAATTCCAAATATTCAGAAATCTCATCCATCACAATGGACTCCAAAATCTTAACCACGACCGAGGTTAAGCTAATCGGGCTGTAATTTTCCATCTTTTGCCTTAATCCCTTTTTAAACAGGGGTGTCACGTTAGTGACTTTCCAGTCTTCTGGAGCCCTCCCTGACTCTAGCGATTCCTGAAAGATCACCATGAATGCCTCTACTATCTCTTCAGCTATCTCATTAAGAACTCTGGGGTGTAGTCCATCTGGTCCAGGTTTATTTATCCATTTACAGGCCGTTCAGTTTTTCTAGTACCTTCTCCTTGGTGATGGCCATCATACTTAGCTCTGCCCTTTGTCTCTCTCAAATTTTTGGGATGATATGCATGTCTTTCACAGTGAAGACTGACGCAAACTACTTATTCAGTTCCTCAGCCATTTCCTTGTTCCCTACTACTATCTCTCCAGCGTTATTTTCTAGCGGTCCAATGTCCACTTTTGCCTCTCTTTTGCCCTTTATGTATCTAAAGAAACTCTTACAGTCTTCCTTTATATTATACTGGCTGGCTTATCCTGATATTCAATCTTCTCCCTCCTTTATTTTTTTTTGTTGTCCTCTGTTGGTCTTTGTAAGCTTCCCAATCCTCTGGTTTCCCACTGCCCTTCGCCACATTATATGCTTTCTCTTTTGCTTTTATGCTATCCCTGAATTCCCTTGTCACCCATGGTTACCTTATCTTCCCTGTACCATGATGCTTTTTCCTTGGGATGAATTTTTGCTGTGTCTCCTGAATTACTCCCAGAAACACCTACCATTGCTATTCCATTGTCTTTCCTGCCAGGCTCCTGTCTGAGTCAATTCTGCCGAGCTCCTCGTTCATGCCCCTGTAGTTGCTTTTACTCAGCTGTAATACCGTTACCTCTGATTCATTCTTTTCCCTCTTGAATTTACTCTGCAATTCGATCTTATTATGATCACTGCCTCCTAAGGGTTACTTCACCTTAAGCTCTCTTATCAAGTCTGCCTCATTGCATGTCACTAAATCCAGATTGCCTGTTCCCTAGTGGGCTCCACTGCAAGTTGCTCCAAAAAACCATCTTGTAGACATTCCACAAATTCCTTTTCTTGCAATCCACTACCAACCTGATTTTCCCAGTCCACCTGCACATTGAAATTCCCCATGATCACTGTAACTTTGCCTTTCTTATACACCTTTTCTACCTCCTGGTGTATCTTGCACCCCAGCTCCTGACTACTGTTTGGAGTCCTCTAAATAACTCCAGCTATGGTTTTTTTTTAACCTTTGCAGCTCCTCAGCTCTACCCACATAGATTCTACATCATCTGACCTTACTTCGTTTCTTCTTATGGATTTAATTTCATTTCTTACAATAAGGCTAAGCCTATCTGCCCACCTGCCTATCTTTTCCATAGGATGTACATCCTTGGATATTTAGCTCTTAATCCTAATCCCCTTGCAGCCACGTCTCCATGATGCCCACCACATCATATTTGCCAATTTCAATCTACACCACAAGCTCATTTACCTTATTTCTTATACTGTGTGCGTTCAGATAGAACAACTTCAGTCCTGTATTAACCGTTCCTCTTTTCATTGTCATTCGTTTATCCAGTGTACTTGAAATTTGATTCCTAGCCCTTTCCAAACACTCTCTCCTATTTGTGTCTGTGCTGGAAACTTTAATAACCTCTCCTGAGTTCTCCTTTCCTGTCAGTTTTTTTCACATTTTTTCCACGCAGTTGAATCCACCCCGACAGATGTTAACCTGAGATAACAAGGTGCAGAGCTGGATGAACACAGCAGGCCAAGCAGCATCAGAGGAGCAGGAAAGCTGACGTTTTGGGTCTAGACCCTTCTTCAGAAAATGTTAACCTGCTGCTTTGTTCCCCACTGGGTGAAGTGGCCCCCCCTTCTGGTTTAAAGTCATGTTGACCAGCCTATTCACCCTTTTCGCTAGAGCATTGGTCCTAGCTCGGTTCAGGTGAAGCCCGTCCCAGCGGTACAGATCCCTCCTGTTCCAATACTGATGCCAGTGCCCCATGAAAAAGAACCCCGCTTTCTCATATCACTCTTTTAGCCACATGTTTACTTCCCTTATTCTCGTGTCCCTATGCCAGTTTGTACATGGCTCAGGCAGTAATCCGAAGATTATAATCCTTGAGGATCTGTTCCTTAATTTTGTTCCTAGTTCCTGATAATCCCTGAACAGGTCGTCTTTCCTAGTCTTGCCTGTGTTGTTTGTTCCGAATAGCACCACAACATCTGGATCCTCCTCCTCCTTCTCCAGTATCCTTTCAAGCTGGTCAGAGATATCCCTTACCCTGGCATCAGGCAGGCAACACACCAGGCGGGACTATCGATCCTGCTTACAAAGGAATCTATCTGTTTCCCTGCTTATGGAATCCCCTACAACTACCACTTGCCTTTTTGCTCCCCACTCTTGAATGGCCTCCCATGCCATAGTGCGATGGTCAGTTGGTTCATCCTCCCTGCAGCCCTTTTCCTCATCCACACAGGGAGCAGGTACCCCATACCTGTTGGACAAGATCAAGAGCTGAGGCTCCTCTGTTCCTGAATGTAGGATCCCTTTACCTGCCTTGGTTGCAGTCAGCCCCTGCTGTCCCTGGCCAATGACCAAATGTGATGTTCTTAATCTACCAGGTGTGACTGCCTCCTGAAACCCAGCGTCCAGGTAATTCTCCTCCGGATGTGCCACAGTGTTTGAAGGTCAGATTCCAGCTCATTAACTCCGAGCTGAAGTTCCTCAAGCAAGCAACACTTGCTGCAGATGTGGCCATCGCAGTTTGCAATGGGATCAGCTGGCTCCCACATTATACAGCTACATCACCTGTCCAGCCAATTCTACTTCATTAATTACTTTATTGAGTTAATTAAATTTATTGATACTACTTTGCTGTATTCTTTTTCAAATTTATTGCAGATTTCCTATCAGCCAGTCAGATCACAGCCTCCCTGTAATGTCACTCCAGTTTTTTTCACAGCTGCATTCCGCGCCGAGCTGCAGTAGGTTTACACTCACTCTGCTGCTCTGCCCTCTGATAGCTTCCTGCCAACTTGGCTGTGATCCCTGAGTTCCGGAAGGTTTATACTCACTCTTCTGCTGCTCTGCCCTCCAACAGCTTTGCGCTGATGGTAATCTTCCAAGAAGTCTTAGATTCTGAAAAATCCCAGAGGATTGGAAAACTGCCAGTGTAGCATCTTTATTTAAAAATGGAAGGAGACAAAATATAGTTAACTGTAAGGCAATTAGCTTAACATCTGTTATATAAAATGTAATAACATAGCATTCAGAAGTACATAATCCAGCATAAGCAGCATGCCTCCATGAAGGGAAAATCATGCCTGATAAATTTACTAGAATTCTTTGAGGTAACAAGCAGGATAGATAAAGGGGAAACAGTGGATGTAGTATTTTTGGATTTTCAGAAGGCATATGAAAAGATACCACACGTTAGGCTACTTTATAAGATAAGTATCTATGCTGTTGGACTTAATATACTAACGTGGTTAGAGGATTGACTAGCTAATAGAAAAGTTGACTTAAGAGAATATGTATTTTCAGGATGGAAACCTGTAACTCGTAGAGTGCCACAGGGATCAGTGCTAGGACCACAATTATTTACAATATATATTAAAGGCTTAGATGAGAAAAGTGAATGGTTGATAGCTAGTTTTATGGATGGCAAAAATAGGTGGGAAAGCGAGTGGTGAGGATGACGAAAGAGCCTGGAGAGGGGTAGAGACAGGTTAAGAAAGTGGGCAAAACTTGGTAGATAGAATCTAATTTGGGAAAAATACATTCTGGCACCAAGAATAGAGAAGCTGAACATTATTCAAATAGAGTGCAGAAAGCTTCAGAAGATAGGGGTTTGGGAGTCCTCTTGCATGAATTGTAAAAAGCTATCATCCAAATTCAGCTGATAATGGGAAGAGCAAGTAGAATATTGGCCTTTATTTCAAAGGGAATGGAGTACAAAAGTAGGGAGGTTTTGCTAAACACTAGGAGGAGTAACTGGTCAAACCACAGCTGGAATCCTGTACAGTTTTGTGCCCCATATCAAAAGAAAGATATACTGAGATTGGAGACAATCCAGAGATGGTTCACAAACCTGATCCTGGATATGGAGTGACCCTCTCATGAGGAGAGGTTGACTAATTTGGTCCTGTACGCATTGAAATTTAGAAGGATAGGAGGTGACCCCGTTGAAGGATGTAAGCTTCTTAGAGGACTTGATGGATGTGGAAAGGTTGTTTCCTGTTGTGGGATAATCTATGACCAGAAGTCATAATCTCAATAAGGAGTTGCATATGTAAGACAGAAGAGGAGGAATTTCTTTTGAGGATAGTCAATCTATGGAATTCTTTACCACACAAGGCTTTTGAACCTGGGTCTTCAAGTATGTTCAAGGCTGAGACAGACAGATTTTTAATTAGTAAGGAAATGGGGATTTATAGGGAAAAGGCCAGAAAGTGCAGTTGAGGATTATCAGATCAGCCATGACCTCATTGAATGGTGGTGCAGACTGGATGGGCTGAATGACCTACTTCTGCTCCTTTATCTCGTATTCTTGGGTTACACTATAGTCCTTTGACTGCAGAAACAGTTTCATTTAATGCTAAATTGTGATTTTAAACCCCATATCCCAGTCATCACGAAGACTATCCATTTTCATTTTGATAGCATTATTGGTCCCTGCTCACGATTCACCCAACTCCCATTAAGACCTGGCAGCTTCAGGCTTAAGAATTCTAACCATTTTCACCAGACATTTGGATGCCACTTTAAATCAACTCCCAGCCTGTCCAATCTGCTACTTCGTATTGTACCCTATTATCTTACCTCTGCCTTACTCTCAATGTTCTCCTGCTTCCCAACACTTACGGCCTGTCCTTTCACTCCTGCAGCCTTTTTAACCACTACTTCAGATTGCAATACCATATATTTGTTATAAACGTTAATGTTTATATATTGTTTAATTCCTCAGCCACATTTATTGCCTGGGAGAAGATAATGCATTTTGACTTATGGATTGGAATGCCATCACCTTTTGGGCTATCGAAACATAGAAAGTAGGAGTAGGCCATTCAACCATTCAGTCCTGCTCTATTATTCAGTATACTTATAGCTGATCATCCAACTCAGTACTATGTTCCTGCTTTCCCCCCATACTCTTTGACCCTTTTAGCCTCGAGAATCATATCTAGCTTGTTCTTGAAAACATTTAGTATTTTGGCCTCAACTGCCATTTGTGGCTTTATGCTTTCTTGGGAGTTCTCCCTGTAATCTCAGATGGTTAGAAGTGGGGCGTGCCTGGTATTGGAGCAAAATCCAAGCAGATGCCGAGGTTATGATAATGACACCGCTTGGCATTTCAGCAGGGGGAGTTAGCTCAAGACAAATTGAGTAGGAAGCTGTGGTGTGTGAAGTGGCTGAGTCCCACTCCAGGATCTGAGGACAACAATTCAAGGTATGTCCTGAGGGAGTGCTGCACTCTTCAAGGTGCTGTTTTTCAGATGAAATGCTAAACCAAACCAATTGGGCTACAGCTGATACAATAAGATTCATTGGATATGTAATCTTCTGCAGTTAGAAGTGAAGGAACACAAGACAATGTGCTAACAGATACAAGGTTTAAATAAATACATCCGTTGCTTTTCTGGGTATCAGACATTTGAACAGTGCAAGCTTTGACGGAAGGTGAGTTTGTGTTGTATCTAACAGTTGACAGGATCATATTTAAACTTGGTCAGATTAATTATAGCAAGAATAAATTCACTTAACTGCTTACAGTAGGTATATTTTGATTCACAAATTCGTTGATCTAGCTCAGGGTGGAATTAGCCGGTCAGTGCCCTTTTAAATATAGGGCTTTCCTAACATTTTAATAAATGAATGTGAATATTTAAAAGTGAAAGTAAGCAAATTTTGAATGTGCTGTTTTTAATTTGACAACACCACATTGTTCTCTTTTCAAGACTGCTAAGAAGGCAAGACGTATCCCAGGAGAGAAAAGTCGTGTAGGAACAGGTGGTAGAGCAAGTCTGGGAAAGGCTAATGGGCACCATCAACAAAATGGAGACATTGAACCAGTCACACTTTTTGAGGTGGTCAAAATGGGCAAGAGTGCCATGCAGGTAAACAGAAATTGAAATATCACCCTTTGCTCTTAATTAGTTCTCGTGAAAAGAACAGCAGATTATTTCTGATGCTTCTAATCAAATTGTCAGCATGTTGCAAGAATAGTTGAAAGTTGAATCTGTTTCCGTGCACATTTCCATGAACTTGAGACAGGATTCATATCTTTAATTGGAATCTGACCAAATAATTCTGTTTTAAGTTTTCTGGTTATAATTTGTAAATGCACGAAAATTCAATTGCATTAACCTGTAGTTATCATGTTAACGGTGAGATTTGTGTTACATATGATATTTTACTCCATAATGTCCAAGCATTAATCAATCCTGCTGTAAGAAGTTATAAGAAGAAAAAGAAGTGGGAGGAGGACACTTGGCTTATCAAGACAGCACTGTCATTCAGTAACAATACAGCTAATCTTCTGCCTCCACCCCACCTTTTAGCAGTACCTCCGTATACCTCAATTTCTTTCGAATCCAAATATCTATCAAACTCTGTCTTGAATCTACTCAAACATGGATGTTCCACCGCTCTTCCAAGACATTGGCTGACACAGTCATGTCAGTACTCATTTCTTTAAATCTGTCTTTCACAGATTTTCTTTAATTGTGCCGATACCTATATGTGCAGTTATTTTCATGCTGTCTTTCCTCTCTCAGTTACATGCCTTCTTTCATTCTTCAGTTTTCACTCCTCAGCTTAAATTATTGTGAAGTATTTTCTAGTGAATAATCATGCAAGTAAGTTGTAGGGTAATAGCTGCTGTAAATACCTCATCTGAAGTTTATCCAGCTTGCATAATAATTACTACTAATACTTTTCTCAACAGTCTGTCGTTGATGACTGGATAGAATCGTACAAACAGGACAGAGACATCGCACTTCTGGACCTAATCAACTTTTTCATCCAGTGCTCAGGATGTAAAGGTAAATTTAAAGGCCTTGAAGTATTCATTGAAGGATTATAATTTTCTTTGTTTTATTTTAACCAAGAACCACTTTTACCACTTGAGGTATTGTGTTTCTGTGTAAGGTAATTTTGTTAAGAAAAGTATAACATTACTTGTGATTATAGTAAACACACTATCACCAACTTTCTTTGGTTGCTCATCAAGTGGTGTCTGATTTTGTACAAATAACTACTGTTGAACACTAAATACATTTATATATTGATTTCCCTGCTGCTCAGACTGCCTCAGTAGCTCCCCCTACATAATATAAACAAAAGAGCTATACAAACATTGAAGTAGTCTTCGTAGAAAAGGTAACAGTTTGAGAAACTAGAGGTATATAATTGAGTCTTTCAACATTTTTCCAGTCATTTTTTAACTGCTACTTTATTTTTGTTACATGTTCTGTTGTTAATCAAATTTAATAAACAATTCTTAAATTTCACAGTATTTTAAGCGCAAAATTTGTTTCAAAGTTGAATTGCCAAGTAAGATTCAGAGGATCAGAGCTTCTCATAGAATATTAAAGTGCATTGTTCCAAAAATATTTTTGCCAACATTTAGCTTGTCAAAATTTAAGTTTTGTACCATTGCAGCCAATAGATTTTAAGGTAAGCATGATTAAATGCAGGGACTTACCTGTAACACTGATGTTTCTTTACAATCTCTTTGTCTATGTTCCCCATACAGGCACTGTAAGAATTGAGATGTTTCGAAATATGCAGAATACAGAAATAATTAGGAAAATGACCGAAGAGTTTGATGAGGTGGGTCCACAGTAACTAAATGAATGATAATGTAAAAACTGGAATCTTCCCAGATCTGACCTCTGGTCTGTTGTATGTCACAACTGGTCATTTGTAGCAAAGTTACATACTCTGTAGGGTAAGGTGTCCTGTTTTGATTGTGGAAGTTTAGACTAAGTTTTTAAAAATTCACTAGGGCAAAATGAAGCTTTTTTAGTTTACACCTAAGCAGTGTGAATTACAGGATATGTCACTGCTGTAAACTCAAAGATAGCTGTGAATCTGGAGTAGTATTTTCTTTTATTTTTAAAAGAATTAATTTAAAAGAACTGCTACAGTTAAGGTTGTCAGGGAATTATTCAAAGGCAAGACTACTAACTGAGATTGTTTACTGAGTACTCTGTTCAGTTGCTGTGTTAAAGAAAGGTACCAAGTAGCCACAGTCATGATTTGGATGATTACAGACATAAATGACAAGTGTGTTTGTAATGTTTTCCTAACACTTTTTCTATTCCTAAGTTTAATACTTATCAATTTGAAAGGGATAGTCAAACAAATTGAACAATCCTGAGAAATAGTGAAGATGTTGAATATATATATGATTTTGTTTTCAAGAGCCTGGCCAACCAAAAATATGAGTTAAGCATAGCCTGCCAGAAAAATAAATGCTGTGTATATGGTAAATAAAACTGTATTAGTTCACTGCAATAAATTTATAGACCATTTGTTTGCATTCTGTTAAGATTATAGTTTGGAATATATTTCTTTACAGGACAGTGGAGATTACCCTCTAACTATGCCTGGTCCTCAATGGAAGAAATTCCGATCAAATTTCTGTGAGTTTATTGGAGTGCTTATCCGGCAGTGTCAGTACAGTATCATTTATGATGAGTACATGATGGATACAGTGATTTCTCTCCTGACTGGGCTTTCAGATTCACAAGTGCGAGCCTTCAGGCACACCAGCACATTGGCTGGTAAGTTGACAGTTTTCTTCACCAAAGGAAGTTTACTGTGCTGTTTTGTTAAACACACAGTCAGTAGTTTCAGGATATAATTATGGTCCTTTTTATGCACATTAAGTATCCATTTTGTTGCATTTGAATTACATAATTTGTTTTCAGGTCCTAATCTGAAAAATGCAGCACCTTTGTGTACTTATGTTTAATTATGGTTCCAATGAGCCTTGCTGCAGGGTTGGAGTTGAAAGTAAGTTGCTACTTCCTGAACAGAGCAACAACAGCTTTCGTTTACAAAGCACCTGTAGCATAAAGGTTTCTGGCATAATCAGACAATATTGGCCACAGAGACAGATGAGAAGTGACTAGAAGCATGTTCAAAGAGATGGCATGTAAGCAGGCTTTTGGAGGAGAATACATGGCTAATCTGTAAGACTCAACTGGGTCACAAAGAAATGGAGAGGGGTGAAGCCATGAGGGATTTAATTATGAGGATGAGAATTTTAAATTGGAAGTACTGGTGTATCAAAAGAAAAAAGTAGGTCAACAAGTGCAGAGGTGAAATCCAGGTAAGATACCGTTGGAAACCGGCAAGTTGGAACTAATTATCAGCCAGGAAAACAGCTACACTTTGTGCTGAGTACTGGATACTTTCCATTTGCTGCTGTCACTAGAACTTAGCTGATAACTTTTCAAACACGTAACTAATTTTACATGTGTAGCAGATTTTTCAACTTTTTTTTTGGGGTGTGGAATGGGGATTTGATTTACCTTCAGATTCTTTATTAACTAAGACGAGGACTGTAGAAGGTTGAGTGTTTGATTGAGTTGACATTCAATTCTGCCTGTTAGCAGTCTCAATTTAAATTTTCATTTTTCTGGTAAACTGAGATTGGCTTTGACAGAGAGCTGCAAGATATGTCACTGTAAAATGTTGTTTTGACCCAGTTAATAGATGGTCTGAACCTGGCAGGTGAAAATTCTCCGCAACTCAGAACAAATTTGGTCTCATTCGGGCTGCATTGGTATCTTAGTTGCTTTTTAAAGTTAGTTTTTAGACTTAATATAGCAATAAAATTTATCTACAAGACAGGTAGTAGATGAAATGGCTGGGGGAAGAAATTAACTGCACTCTGCATTCCAGTTGATTGATGTTTAATTGTGCAGATTAGCAGACAGGTAGCATTTTCAACGCAGATGGATCAAGTCAGTCGAACTTTAGCTTGTATAAATAGGGATTTGGGCTTTTTGCAATTTTATGTGCTCCATTACAAAAAATGTTTGTTATAGTTAGTGTGCTGCATAGATTCAAGTTCATGGGAAATGAATTTTAGGGTAGAGAAATGTGATATTTTAGGTTTTGGTAAGAAGGAAAAAGGAGGTAATTTAGAAAGTACGGTCTTTGTGGGCTAGAAAAACCAAGGAATTTCAGAATACAAATGCACAAATCATTAATGAATGTGACACAGGTTAACAAGGCCATAAATAAACCAAATCAAGTGCTAACCAATTTTCTCACACTCAAACTAAATGTCAGTTTCCCTCACATTTTAATGTTCTTCCCCAGAAATTCTCTTAATGTGCGCTGTTTATTCAATCCTGTCTCATTATACATCATCACATCGAAAATATCCTATTCCTTCACTGGTTTGTTGCTGTATTCTTCTAACAAACTGTCCTGAGTACATTATATAGATTTGTCCTCAGGCCTAGCGTTGACAATTTGATTTCACCAACTCATACGAAGATTAAAGTCACCCATTATTATTACAGGTACGTTCTCGCAACATCCCCCGGCACCCCATTTTGTCCTGTTATATATTCTATTCTGCAGTGTAGCTGCTATTTGGGGACTGATCAACCATTTCCATCATTGACATCTTTCCCTTGATAGTTCTATCTCAGCCCAAATTGATTCTCTATTTTAACCTTCTCACAACTTAATTTCTCACAACTGTACTGATGTCATTCTTTATTAATGGATTTATAACACCACCTTTTCCTTTCTGACTGTTAGAGTCAGACTAATACAGCATGGAAACAGGCCCATCGGCCAAAACTGGCCCATGCCGTCCATGGTGCCCACTCAGCTAGTTCCAATCGCCCACATTTGGTCCATATCCCCCCATAACCTTCTCATCCATGTACCTATCCAAATGTTTTTTAAACGTTGCTATTGTATCTGCCGCAACCACTTTGTCTGGCAGCCCATTCCGTGTACACACGACTCTCCGCCTGAAGAAGTTGCCCTTCAGGCCCTTGTTAAATCTTTCCCCTCTCACCTTAAACATATGCCCTCTAGTTTTCAATTCCCCATCCCTGGGAAAAAGACTATATGCATTTATCCTATCTACACCCCTTGTGATTTTATACATCTCAATAAGGTTACCTGCCATTCTCCTACGTTCCAAGGAATAAAGTCCTATCCTGGCCAACCTCTCCCTATAACTCAGGCCTACTAGTCCTGGCAACATCCTTATAAATCATCTTTGCACACTTTCCAATTTAACTATGTCTTTCCTATAACAAGGTGACCAAAACTGTACACAATACTTCAGGTGCAACCTCACCAACAATTCACATAACTGTAACATAATGGCCCACCTCAGTGCCTCCTCCGATGAAGGCCAGCATGCTAAACGCCTTCCTCACCACCCTTATCTACCTGTGACACCGCTTTCAACGAACTAAGTACTTGTACTCCAGGTCCCTCTTTTCCACAGCACTCCTCAGGACGTTGCCATTTACTGTATAAATCCTACGTTGATTTGACTTTCCAAAGTGCAACAGCTCGCACTTATCTGCATTGAATTGCATTTGCCAATCCTCAGCCCACTTCCCCATCTGATCAAGATCTGATAACCTTCCTTGCTATCAACAATACCTCCTAATTTTGTATCATCCGCAAACTTACTAATCATGCTTTGTATATTCACATCCAGATAATGTATGTAAGTAATAAATAACAAAGGTCTCAGCAACGACTCTTGTGGCACACCACTTGTCACGGGCCTCCAGTTTGAGAAACAACTTTCAAGCATCACCCTCTGCTTCCTACCATCAAGCTAATTTTGAATCCAGTTTGCTAGCTCTCCCTGGGTCTCATGCGACCTAATCTTCATGATTAGCCTCCCGTGCGGGATCTTGTCGAAGACCTTATTAAAGTCCATATAGACAACATCCACTGCCCTTACCTCATCCATCCTCTTGGTTATCTCTTCGAAAAACTCTGAAAGCTTTGTCAGACACGACTTGCGCTCACAAATTCATACTGACTGTACCTAATCAGACCTTGACTCAGCTCTGCCCTCTGCAACTGGATCCTCAGCTTTCTGACCCATAGGCCGCAATCAGTGAAGATAGTTCACTGCACCTCCTCCACAATCACACCGAACACTGGAGCCCCCAAGGATGTGTCCTCAGCCCCCTACTGTACTCCCTGCACACCTACGACTGTGTGGCCAAACTCTGAATGAACGCCGTTTACAAGTTCACTGACAACACTACCATACTGGGGCAGACATCTAACAACAATAAGTCAAAATACAGAAAGGAGATGGAGGGTGTGGTGACATGGTACAATGAAAACAATCTATGTCGCAACGTCGGCAAAACTAAAGAACTGATAATTGACTACAGAAAGATTGGAGGAGAACACGGCCCCATCTACATCTCAGGTTGAGAGAGTGAAGAGCATCAAGTTCCTCGGAGTGGCGATAACCACGATCTGTCCTGGACTTCACATGTAAAAGCAGCAGTCAAGAAGGTACAACAACGCCTCTTCCTCATGCAGCTCAGGACATTTGGCATGTCCATAAGGTCCCTCACCAACTTCTACAGATGCACCATTGAAAGCATTTTGGATGTGTAACAGCCTGGTATGGCAACTGCTCTACCCAGGACTGTAAGAAACTACAGAAGGTGGTATGCACAGCCCAGGCTCTCTTTACACTGCCTGCTGCCACAGAAGATCGGCCAACATCATCAAAGACCTGTTGCACCCTGGTAATGCCCTCTTACAACCTCTTCTTTCAGGCATAAGATACAGAAGCCTGAGCACAAGCACAAGCAGGTTTAGGAACAGCTTCTTTCTGGCTGTTATCAGACTGTTGAATGGACTCCACCCTCAAATAATATAACCTGTATACCTCTGAGTCTTTTTAATCTGTACATCCTTTACTTGCTATGATTTTCCTGTACTGTTCGTAATCAAAGCTCTTCACAGTATTTTGATACACGTGACAATAAAGATCAAAAATGTTAGTTGATCCTGTCCCTCAGTATCCTCTTCAATAACTTGCCTACCACTGATGTCAGGCTCACTGGCCAGTAGTTCCCTGGCTTGTCTTTACTACCTTTCTTAAACAATGGAAAAACATTAGCCACCCTCCAGTCTTCTGGAACTTCACCAGTGACTAAAGGTGAAGCAAAAATCACTGCAAGTGCTTCTAATTTCTTCCCTAGCCTCCCACAACGTCTGAGGATGGACTTGATCAGGTGCAGGGGCTTTATCCACCTTAATTCGCTTTAAGGCTGCAAACACCTGCTCTCTGGTAAAATGTATGCAGTCCAAAAACTCCCCACTTGTTTCCCTTATTTCCTTAGCATCCATGATTCTCTCCTCAGTGTTGACTGAGGAGAAAGATTCATTAAAAATCTGTCCCATCTCCTGTGACTCCATACATAGATGGCCAAGCCATCTATTCTCTCCCTAGCCACTCTCTTGCTCTTAATATAGCTATAGAACCTCTTGGGATTATCTTTAACCTTAACTGCTAGATCCATCTCATACCCCCTCTTTGCTATTCTCATTTCTGTCTTATAAGCTGCTTCTACACTTTATTGTCATCTAGGCATTCACTTGAGCCCAATAGCTTAAACCCAGTGTATGCCGCCTTTTTATCTTGACCAGAGCCTCAATATCCCTCGTCAGCCAGGAATCCCTAAATCTGTCAGCATTTCCCTTCATCCTAACCGGATCATACTGACTCTTGATATCACACTTAAAAGTCTCCCATTTGCCAGTCATTCCTTTTACTTCAAACAGACTCACCCAGTGGACGTCTGCTAGATCCTGCCTAATGGCTCCAAAATTGGCCCTGCTCCAGTTTAGCACTTTAACCTGTGGACTGGTCCTGTCTCTTTCCATAACTGTTAAAGCTAAGAGAGTTATGGTCACTGGACCCAAACTGCTCTCCAGCTGACACTTCAGTCACTTGCCCGACCTTGTTTCCTAAAAGGAGGTCCAGTATTGCAACCTCCCAGATAGGGCTCTTTACATATTGATTTAGGAAACTTTCTTGGACACATCTAACAAATTCCACCCCATCCGGGACTTTCACACTCTGGGTGGCCCAGTCAATACAGGAGAAATTAAAATCTCCAACCCAGTACGATTATTATTCCTACAGGCATCTGCAATCTCTCTGCACATCTGCTCCGCTAATACCTGCTCGCTATTTGGGGAGGCTGTAATACAGTCCCAACAGTGAACATCCTCCTGTTGCCTCTAAGTTCCAACCATATAGCCTCATTTGATGACCCCTTAAGAATAACCTCTCTAAGCACTGTTGTTATGTCCTCACTTGTCAAAAGGGCAACTCCCCCTCCTCGCTTACTTGTACTTCTGTCATGCCTGTAGCCTGGAACATTGAACTGCCAGTCCTACCCTTCTCTCAGCCATGTTTCTGTTATGGCTACAGTACCCCAGTCCCCAGAGCCAATCCGTGCTCTGAGCTCATCTGCCTTAGCAGTCAGGCCTCGTGCGTTGTAATAAATGCACTTGAAACCAGAAGTCTTTCCCTCCCTTTACTGTGCCCCTGCTATCCTGAATAGTAAACTTGCTCTCGATGGCTAATGTATTTTCCCCTGACTTCTCGATGGCCCCTCTCTTATTCAGAGTCCCACCCCCTGCTAAACTAGTTTAAGCCCTCCCGGGTAACACTAACAAATTTCTCCACAAGGATATTGGACCCCCTCTGGTTCAAGTGCAACCTGTTCCTCTTGTACAGGTCACCTCTACCATAGAAGAGATCCCAATGACCCAAAAACTAAAAACCCTGCCCCCTACCCAGCTTCTCAGCCACCTATTCAACTGGCCTATCTTTCTATTTCTATCCTCACTGGCGCATGGCACTGGGAGTAATCCTGAGATCACTACCCTTGAGGTTCTGTTTTTTTGCTTTTTAACTTCTTACCTAGCTCCCTGTACTTGTTTCGCAGGACCCCATCCCTTTGATTACCTATGTTATTTGCACCGATGTGCACAATAACCTCTGGCTGTTCGCCCTCCCCCTTCAGAATGTTCTGCAACCGCTTTTCAAAACGTCCAGGATCTCTGAATATTCAGTTCACAGCTGCAGTCATCTTGCAATTAAGTCTCTATAATGGCTATCAGATCATAACCATTTATTTCTATTTGTACCACCAATTAGCTTATCGTGTTGCGATAACAAGTCTTTCGCTTTGTCTTTTCACCATTCTTTTCTACTCTGACCTTGTGTGCTGGTGTAATCTTAAGTTTGTTACTTTCATTCCTTTGTCACATTCTGGTGATCAGTATCCATGTCACTACCCTGCGCTATTGCCTTGTCCTGTTTCTTTACCTTTCTAAACATGCTATTGAGTTTAAATATCTTATCAATAACCCTATTTGTTTGATTCACCAGGATACTGGTCCCAGAATGTTACAGATGAAACCAGTCCTATTGGGACAGCTCTCTCTTTCCTTTGTACTGGTGTCAGTGTTCCATCGATCAAAATCCATTTCTCACACTTCAGTCTTTGAACCACATATTCAACTCTTTGATCTTATCAACTCTATGCCAATTTGCTTGTGGCTCAGATAATAACCCAGAGATGATTAGCTTTATTATTCTGTTTTCTAATTTAGTCCTTAGTTGCTCTCACTTTCTCACCAGAACTTCTAACCTAGGTGCCAGCAAGATGGGAAGAGCAATGTAGACCACAACAACTGCATATTTTGTTAATTTTTTTTTATTGATTTAACCTATTTTTCTTATCAACCTGTTCTGAGATGTTATTACACACTTCTGGAGCAGATAGGACTTGAACCCAGGCATCCTGGGCCAGTGGTGGGGACATACCACTGTGCCACAAGAGGGCCCCATCTTTCTGTTAGTATCTAATTCTGTTAATAGGTTGCTAAACAGCTGGGAGGTAATGCACCAGGTAAGTGAAGTAATTAGGTAATTGTATTCAAAAATATATGCCCCTTTGGTCTGTTTGATATTTATTTTAGTTTGATGCGTTTTTTTTCTTTCCGTTTTGCAAAAGTGTATAAAAAGGGTGTCATGGTACAGTGATACTGTCCCTACCTCTGATGCAGAAGATCTGTGTTCAAGTCCCACCTATCTGAGGGGTGCATCATAACATGTCCAAACAGATTGATTAATATAACTGCTCAAATGTTTATAAAAGAGAGTTGTCTAGAAGGTGGCTAAGTTTTGCAGTGTATGTAGTATGAGGACGTAAAAATCTAACTAGAAAGTTATAAAAATGAATCGCTGGGAAAGCGCAGCAGGTCTGGCAGCATCTGTGGAGAGAAATCAGAGTTGTGAGATGGGGTCACTGGACCCAAAACATTAACTCTGATTTCTCTCCACTGATGCTGCTCAATCTGCTGGGCACTTCCAACAATTTCTGTTTTCCTTTCTTATTTCCAGTATCCGCAGTTCTTTTGGTTTTTAACTAGGAAGTTATACTTGGACTTAATCTGAAAGTGTTTAACTTCTAGAACAACAGCTTCTCTTCCCAATCCCCAAGTTCCTCTCTTGCCCAAATAAGTGTCTTTAACCCTGGCATTGTGCAGGCAACTCTGCTTTTAGAGCTTATAGTATCAATTGCATAGGATTGTGTCTATTCCCCCAACTATGTTGCCTCCTCCCACTAATTAATTTTTACTCTGCCACCCTCCTGCCGTGCCACAGTGTTGTGGCCAGTTGTCTTCCGTCCTGCAGGGCCTGTATTAATCCATGTAGGCTGCAAGAACTTTGTAGCCATTGAACAAATACAGGAACCGAGGATTCCCATACCTACCCAACTTCTGGTCGTACCCTCCTGTCCCTGATCATGGACCAAATCTGACGTACTTAACCTAATGGTACTTAATTACCTCCTGGACTAAAGTATCCATCTAACTCACTCTATTTTCTGAAACTCAGATTCCACCTTGAGTGTAGTGAGTTGAAGTTCTTTGAGTTATTGATGTAGCTGTTACAAATCCACATGTTACCTGCCCTACCGAGTCCATTTGATTTTATTCAACTAATTAGGCCCTCAAACTTGGAATCATCAATCAAATGTTTATTTTTAGATTATAATTTAGATAATCTGATTTAATTTCTTAAATTTAGTTATTTGCTTTATCTTTGATTTAGCATACAGATTTAGTTTTGTTTGTTTAATGTTTATATATCAAGCAACATCTTGCACCCACACCTCACTGAATTCCCACGTTGCTGAAATTCCTTTGGACTGTGCTGAAATCTGCATGCAGATGAAGCCACTAATTTACTTGCTATTTTACTTATCTAATTGAAATTGTTAATTTTCTGACTCTTAGTTTAAGTAAATGCTGTATTTTAGAGAAGGAAAATGAAGAGACATACTTACCAAGCAGTCACTTACCTTCTTCTTTCATAGATAATATTTAAACCATTTTTTTCATACGCCATGAAAAGCAATATATCTGAGTAAGTTTGGCCATTTGTATATTAAATTTGCAGTTTTAAGTTAACATTTTTGCTTGTTTCCTCATAGCTATGAAGCTTATGACAGCATTGGTGAATGTGGCCTTAAACTTAAGTATACATCAGGATAACACACAAAGACAGTATGAGGCTGAGAGGAACAAAATGATAGGCAAACGAGCTAATGACAGATTGGAGTTACTTTTACAAAAAAGAAAGGAGGTAAGGCTGTTGGTGTGCTTTATTGCTTTTGCAAATGTTTCACATTAAGCCAAAAATCGCAATAAATTCAAATGATGTCTAAATATGCACAAAGCAGTAAGAGGACATTAGGCTTTTCTCGAACAGGATATACTGTAATTAATTGACACCGGATTAATCCATATCTGTATGTAATATTCTAGTGTTAATGTGAGCACCTAGATTTCTGTATTTGTAATATGATTGACCTACTTGAACAACAGCAGCCAGAAAATCTTAAAGATCTAGAAATGATTGATCCATAAGCAGAAATTGAACACTGAAAAATAATTCACTTTGTATACACCAGTTGACAACTTTCAGAAGCTGTTGGCTACAGTTTGGTGGTATCTGTTTGCGAACAACTTATATTTTTAGTATATTAAAATTGGGCATTATTCGAGATTATCTCTATTGATATGAAATAAACCTTGACCACTAATACATGAAACTTTTAAAAAAATATTGGACATCTTTGTACATAAAAGCCTGAAAATTGATAGCTCATCATTGTAAAACAAAGAGACAAGTTTCAATCATGCACTCTTCAATTGAAAAGAAGTTTAATGGTTAAGGAAATACATTAATGAGTTTGGAAGAACTGAGAGATAAAAGAGGGAGAGAAACAAGAAATGCTCAAGCCAATTTCCAAAAGAAAGCAAGTGAGTTAATTGACCTACAAGCCACTTGATATAAAACGGTTAAATGATGACAGTGAATAATCTCTGAGATGATCGAAGAAATTAGAAATATGTAGGATAGAATAGCAATTTATTGTTGTGTGTATTTTTGCGTCGCCATACCACAGCGCCTAAATTAATGACAGCAGGCATAAATAAGGGAAAAAAAGTTCATCACAGTTCAATTAACAACTCCTGGGTTTGGGGTACACTGAAAAACCGGGCTGAAACCGCCATGCAGGGCTGGCTCAAGACCGCCACGCCAGGAGTAGATGCCCATGCTGGACCATTGGAAGACTGGGAAATCTCCAAAGCAAGAACGAGACCTCCATGCTGGGACTAGACTTTGATGCCAGGCTGCTGTAATATCCGGAAGCAGCAGAAGAAGACCTCTACAATGGAATGCAATCTCCACGTCAGTACAGAAGTGCGATTCCAGGCTGAGGCTGCTCCTCCCAGACAAGATGGCCACACTCAGAGACGGCCTCCCCAGGAGATCACCCTGCCAGGCCTATACTGCCATTCCGAGCCATTGGAAGCCACCTCATCACAGGGCCTGGCCTGAGAGAAGACAATTTGCACCAAAGTTGTTAACAGATGGTAAGGTACCACAATAAATGGAAACATTAAAAAAAACATCGAAAGAAAAATGGGAAAATTGGACAGAGCATACAAGCGCTGGGCTCCTGGGCTGAGGAGCCTGTAACTCCGCTGCCTTCTTTGTTCAAGGGTGAAAGAAATAAAGCCACAAAATATAAAAGTAGATGAACAAATCTGCAATTCATTTGGAAATAAAGCAAAAGTGCTGCTAAGGCACATTTTAAGGTGTAAACAATTGGCTGTGGCTTAAAGGACTTATATGGTTGCTATTCTGGACGTCTTCATTCGACCCTTGTATGACTGACCTCTCTTGTGATATATCACATTAGCTTCCTCTCCTGTTCTCACTCCAACATCGCACCCTTTGCTGTATGCTGCAGCCCAAGTTTAACTGTTCATGGGTACAAAACTTGAATGCGCTGACCTGAGATATCCAAAATTGCGTCGGTGGTACACATGCACATTTTCGGTTGCAAGTTACACTGGACACAGTATTGATGAACACTTGCTAAAACTGTACAGTACAGGTCGATGATAATATCAGTCAGAGGATAGTACAAATTTGGTGCCAGCATTAACACTTTGCTGCTAAACTCTCAGCTGACACCTTTGCTTTATCAAGTTTGGCTAAACACATGTTCAGGAATAGGAAGGAGCTCTATTATTTAAATAGATCATTCACTAAATTCAGGTGTTTTGCTGACATGAGTTCTTATGCAATGATTATACAAGTCCTTGCATTCTTGGAGACTATAGGGAATGGTGTGGCAAATGCTGAAGGACTTTGTCCTGAAATCAGTGTTTCTTCACAAACAAATTCCTCCCTGATGTACATGAAATAGCCAGCGTTCTACCTGGAATTCGGTGTGACTGGGAAAATGCAAGAAGAAGGTGCGGAAGGACTCTCAGGAGACCGCATCTGTTCAGGCTTGGGCGGCATGGTGGCTCAGTGGTTAGCACTGCTGCCTCACAGCGCCAGGGACCCAGGTTCGATTCCACCCAAGTGTGACTGTCTATGTGGATTTTAGGGGTGGCACGGTGGCTCAGTGGTTAGCACTGCTGCCTCACAGCGCCAGCAACCTGGGTTCGATTCCACCCTCGGGCAACTGTCTGTGTGGAGGGTTTGCACATTCTCCCCGTGTCTGCGTGGCTTTCCTCCCACAGTCCAAAAATGTGCAGGTTAGGTAAATTGTCTATGCTAAATTGCTCAGTGTTCAGGGATGTGTGGATTGGGTCGGTTGCGGGGGTTGGGTCTAGGTGGGATGGTCTGGGGCTCAGTGTGGACTTGTTGGGCCGAGGGGCCTGTTTTCACACTGTAGGGATTCTATGATTCTATGAACCTCCACATAATGGGATAATTTATCCTCAATAAGTTCAACCTACATATGAACATAATAGATATATGAATTAGGGGCAAATGTAGGTCATTCAGCTCCTGAAACCTTCTCCACCATTTGGTAAGATCATGGCTGGTCTGATTGTGGCCTCACACCTACTTTCCTTTGCTTTGATAACTTCTGTTGATTTCCTTAGGATCTATCTAGTTCACCCTTAAAAATATTCAATTACCCTGTCTCCTCTATTCTCTGAAGAACAGAATTCCACAGACTAATGATTCTCAGAGACAGTTTAAAATGAAGCTATATCCCCTTGTTCAATTTTTTTTTAACAAGGGGAAAAATCCTGTCAGCATCTAACCTGTCAAACCTCCCCAAGATTGTATATATTTCGATAAGATCCCCTCTCATTTTTCTAAACTCCAATCTATACAGGTCCAGCCTGTGCTAATCTTCCTCATTTAGCTAACCATTTTATCCTCAGGATCAATCAAGTGAACCTTTCTCTGAAATGCTTCTGTGCAGTTGATTTTTTTTTGTGTGTAAGGAGACCAAAATTTTACACAATATTCTAGGTGTGTGTCTCACCAAAGTCATGTACAACTGTAGCAAAAGCTATACTCCATTTCTGTTTTGCTTGTATTTGCCTTCCTAATCACTTGATGCACTTGTATACTAATTTGTGATTCATGTACCAAGACACCAAGATCTTTATGTACTAAAGAGTTATGTAATCTTTTACTAGTCTGCCTTCTCATTTTCCCACATTATAATTCCGACAGCCAAATCTTTCGTCACTTTACTAAAATCCTATCAAAGTTCTTTATCATTTATTTCCTTGTGTAAGTAGCCAATTTAGCAACCATGTCTTTGGTTCTTTCATCCAATCATTGATATAAATTGTGTGTAGTTGAGTTCCCAGCACTGAGCCTTGTGGCACTCCCCTAGTTTCAGCTTGTGAACCTGTGAAGACAGTTTTAACTGATGTCGTGATGAAATGGCTGAAAGATCAAACAATGATCACAACAAAGTCTATCAGTGATCAAGACCTTGGGAGCACAGTAAAGAAGAGCGAGTATGGGTGATAATGTGTGAAGACTGAGAGAGAATAGGACAGATATGTCAGAGTTTTTATGTGCAGTCTCTAGAAAAATGCCATCAGATTGGAAAATAATGAATTTAACCCTTCTATTCAAGAAAGGAGGGTGACAGTGACAGAAACAGAAACTGCAGGGCAGTTTGCCTAACATGTGTCATAAGGAAGAGCAAGCATCCCTTAAGAAGTTGCAGTAAGGCACTTGCAAAGTCCTGATGCAAAAGTGCAGAATCAACATGATTTTGTGATGGGAAAATCACGTTTAACTGAATTATTAGAGTTCTTTGAGGAAGTAACAAGTAATGTGGTTAAAGAGGAACCTGTAGATTTGGTGTACTTGAAATTCCAAGAGGCATTTAGTCAGGTAGCACATCAAAGGGTACTGTGTTAAATCAGAACTAATGGTGTAAGGGGTACAACAATCACAAATAGAGAATTGGTTAGCTTTCAAGAAGCTGAGAATCGGTATAGATGGACCATTTTCAGGTTCACAGTAAAGGCCTATCTAGCATAGAACCAGCATTGCCACTGTTTTGCAGATTTAGCTTGACAATGTCTAGCATTATGGTGTTTATCCTCACTCGGCAAAAACTGCCTTTCTCCATGCAATTTGGAATATAGCCAGAAGCCACCATACTGCATATTTAACTTCTTCGTCAAACTTCTCCCCTACCTTCATTTCTTGAATCAGGTTTAAGAAGCTCACAGTTTACAATTGAGACCATCCTTGCAACCACCGATCCCGTAAGCTCTCCTTTCTCCTCTTTTCCACTTTTATCTCCAATCCACATCCTCTAACCATGCAAACTGAAACTTGTTTCACTTTCAAAATCAATCACCCCACTCCTAAAAATAAATTATTCTCAGTCCATCTCTTCTACTTAACTACTTCCTAACTTTAAACTTTCATTCCTCTGTAAGGGCCTAAGACATGTCATTGCCATACATATCAGCCTTCAACTCTTCAAAATTACCCTGCCAGTTTAGCTTCAATCTTACCCGTGAATCAACTCTGGCCAAATAATGAAGTTTACACCTTCTGGGATCAAAATTATGGTGTGTTATTCCTTCTCGATCTCTGTTATAATTTTTGTGAGTAGCATTTCATTCTCATAATACCTTCTTTATAATAAAACGAAGTAAAACTGTTGTGTTGTCCCAAAGAGCTCTGCATGTTTTTAAATCCGCAAAAATGTTGTCTTGAGTTCTGCTAGGATTTGTACTACATATCTTTTCCTCTTTTTTTGTCACCGTGCTGCCCCTTTGTAACTTGATCTGGAATCAGCTTCCTTTTGTATATTATTTATGATAAGCTCAATCTTTTCCTTACATCCCTGAACTCCAACATCACCTTAGTTTTGCCAGATGACACGTTCAGTATCATTATAATGAATCAAAATTCGGGAAACTTGCTTTCCATTTTTTCCATAAACTGTGATCCATAGTCACTGACCCATCTGAGTATTCAGCAACTCAGGCTGAACTAATCTGACAAATCCTTAGTACTCATTCTTGGAACTGAAATTCAAATGCACATCCTGTTCATTGCCAAATCTTTCCAGCTTTGAGGTCTTGTTACCGCCTCCCCCCACTATTGATGCTAAAATCATTATTCATGCATTTTTCATCTTGAGACTATTTCTTTGATATCCTTCATGCTGACCTCCCCATTTCCATTTTTGTAAATGACTTGTTCAAAACTCACTGATCATATTCCATACTGTTTCTCTTGCTCTTTATCGATGTTTTTTATGAATTATTTTGGCCTCCTACTGCTGATGCAGTGGATTTAAAATCTTAGTCCTCGTCCAGATCTTCAAACCACTCATGGTCCTTTCTACTTTTGTTTCTGCAACATGTTTTGTACCTTCTTGCATAGTTTCAGAGATTGGTTCTTTCTGTGTCTTGCCCTCTCATGCTGCAACTTTGATAGCACTTGTCAGCCACCTCAATCTTATTTTCTGCCTGGTTATGTCATCTTTCACCATATAATACTTATTCCCTATTTACTTCATTTACCCAAACCCAAGTTGTTCTTGTCTTGTCCTAATTTATGTTTCTTAAACTTTATCCCCTTTAAAATCATCCACCCCCAATAAGACATATACCTATATGTGTGTGCACACAAACATTATAAGTGGAGGGATAAACAGAGGAACACTGTCCTGTTTCACTGGTCCAAAATCTTAAAACTAGTTTGCTTGGTTGGGCAATCCTCAATTCTTCAATAATGCCTTGGTGTTATCGGCACAGAATTGACCTGTCTGTTGTTCACTGATTGCTTGATTACACCAGGGTCTGTCTTGTTCCTTTGGATTTTGCAGTTATTTCTTTTAGCAGCTCAAAGTAGTTTTTGTTTCTGCTCCTCCAGAGAAAATTGGAGATAGCAACTTCACAGAGAAAGGGGAGAAAGAGATTGATACAACTAACTTCAGCAATTCGCCTTCTATTTTCTGATTCGCCCTACTCCGTGTATGTGTTAAACTGTAATCCGACCACTCAAGTCTGTTACTATGCTGATTTTCCTCCACCCATAATTAAGGGTGTAATTCAATGTCTCCAGAAAGTAGCATTGTTTCATATGCACCAGTTAGTTTTTCTTGCTCCCAAAACTACAAACAACTCCTTATATTTTGTCTTCTTTTAAAGCAAAGTCCCTTCTTCTCATTTTCAGACCATAGACCTAAAAGAAATGTGGCCTCTTGCATTGTCCGTCCTATTTGCTCCCCTTAATATCATGAAAGCTTAGATCTGTGCAGCCGTTCTAAATTCCACAGCATACAAGCTTTTTTATGTACATCCTCTTTGTAATTTAACATTTGAGTACAGGTAAAATTTATTTTGTGCTCCTCCCAGAACCAGTACATCCTTCCTAAGGAATGGTACCATAAACTGCTCATAATATTTCAAACATAATCTAACCTGGGCTTATGTATAGATATAGCATAACTTCTACATCCGAGCATTCAGCTCCCCCAGACGAGACTGGAATATTTTCAGCTGAGTAGATCATTATCTCTGCCTCCTGCAGAGGCCAATCTTCAGCTAATTCCTCCAGTTATTCATTTCATAGAGACCACATGACATTAAGATGTGGCTGGGAGCACTGGATTTAGCAATGGGTTAACTGGATATAACGCCGGCAGTGGTCCCTGGCGTTACCCAATTTTAGAAGCAAAGACCGGCACCCAAGTTCCAATACAGCTGCAACGCTGATACCTACTGGACAAAGTGGAAAATTGCCCAGGCATGTTCTGGTCGTAAAAGGAAAAACAAAACCATCCTTCGGCTCGATTTCTACCCTGTCTGTCTACTCTTGATTGTCAAAAAATGATGGAACGTATTATTTCCAATCCCATCAAATAGTGGATATTAAACTGCTCTTTGATGCTCAGTTGGATTTTACCAATACCATTTGGGCTTGTACTCATGGACCTCGGAAGAATGAGGGGTGACCATATTGAAATATATGAGATTCTTGGGAGTCTTGATGGGGTAGGTGTGGAGAGGTTGTATCCCCTTCTGGCAGAGTCGAGGACCAGAGGGCATAATGTCAGAGTAAGAGGTTGCTGATTTTTTAAAAAATGCAAATAAGAAAAATTTCTTCTGTCACTGGTTAGTCAATCTGTAGAGCTCTTTTTACTGTTGAGAGCTTTGGAGGCTGAGTCGCGAAGTATATTCAAGGCTGAGGTAAAAAGATTTTTGATCACTGAGGCAAATCAAAGGTTATAGGAAAAAAGCAGCAAATTGGAGTTATCAGATTATCGAATCAGCCATGATCTCATTGAATGGCAGGGCAGACACAGTGGGCTGAATGGCCTCCTTCTGGTCCTACGTTTTATGGTGCCTGATCTTATAATGTTTATATCATACAATAGCTGTATAGAAGAGAGTTTCTAGCCACTTTAACTTGGCGTTCCTCGCCAACATCCAGGGAATTAAAGAATTAATTGAAGACCAGGAGAGAGACTGTACATTCTGCAATGAGTAACTCGATTATTTACTTCTAAAGACTTTCGACCATCTATATGGAACAAATGTAGTATAATGGAACACTACAGCTGCCTGGATGCTATTCAAACAATATTTAAGCAGCTTGACAGCATTCAGGACAAAGCATTGAAATGAAGAATGAACCAGAGAGCGACTGTCACTATTTTCAAAAGTTGAAACAGGCGAAAATGTGCGTGTGTTCGTTCTGTCTGCAAACGCCAAAGCCTTGCATGTTAATATATGTGGCTTCCAGTACACACATCCATGCCACACTGTGTGACAAACTGACAATGTAAAATTGGTTGTCAGTGCAATTTTGGCCCACTCAGGATTATTTAGTAAACATTGTGCATCATGGAAATCATATCTAATGCCGTGACAAATCAAAACCAAACTGCCTAGTTTAAATTCAAACAAAGATCGGAAATTAATCGTCACTCCTCTGCTCATGGGTGCTTTCTATATATCAGCACCTCTACCAATCAGGCAGTTTGCCAACTATTTATCTTTCACTTTTCATTCAGTCTAAAATGTTGTTCCTCTTTACATTAGTACTTCTGTAAATGTCCTGATAAGTTCAAGGCGAAAAGCTTTGACAAAATGTGTCCATTTTTCAACAATACACATTTCCATTTGGGGATTGATTTAGAACTCCTTATCTAATAGCATTTTGGGAGAATATTAACCACATTGACTGCAGCAATTCAAGAAGCAGCTGACCACCACCTCCTTCGGAGCATTGGACAATAAAAGCTGGACAGTGACATGCCCATCTCATTAATGAATAGAACAAAAACTGAAAGATGAAAAATGAAGTTGCTATGGCATTTACGGAGATTTGACATTAATTTTGGCTCTCTTCAGGAACAATTTGCCAGGGTTGTTTACATAGACTGTTGTGTGATTTATCACCCTCAGTTTTACTGTTTAAACCCTGGTAGAAAAAGATATCTTTAGTTTTGTAAAATTTCAATTATTGGACCTGATCTGTTAACAGAGGCTACGATGAAATGGTAGTTTATACAATTATACTTTAAGGCCACATCATTCTGGAAGTTAAAGTTCCAAATGATCTACTCCACATCATAGTTAACCAATTTATTACAGTTTCACAAGTAACGCTAACAGTTTCAATATTTTGAGAATTTGTCAGTGAAATTAATTAAAATGGCAAAGTTCCTGAATCACGTTAAAAAAAGTTTGTTATAGTCTGAAATTATAATTGTGGACATGATAATGAAGGCTTTCACTAACTTGCAGTTAAATTTTGAGATTAATGCATTCATTTTATTGGAAATGTATTTTTAAGCATGCATTTATTGTGAACGATGGTTTAGATGAATTATCCTGATGAATGGAGGAATCAACAATGGAAAATTTCAACTTGGCTTTTCTCTGATATGGTATTGGAAGTCAGTCATGAATCACATTCTCTGTCTATCTTATCCTCCATCCATCCAATCTTGGCACTAGGAGTGGAGTGATATTAGTACAGCTGGAGGAATCCTGAAAGAAAATATCGGTATTGAGTGAAAATGAGGCAACCAATTGAAAGGACAATCCGAAGAGGGTGTATAAGACCTGCAACAGTAACAACTGTTAGATATTGAGTGAGTTCTCTCACTACGGCTGAAGATCATCTCATGGCACCAGAAAATACAAGCCGTGATCCTCAATGCACACTTTCCGAAAGTGAAAGCAGAAGTAGCTAGTTGCTGTGCAGATCAGACGGAATCTGGTGACAGAGAAACTAGAGTTAATGTTTCAGATTGGTGAAAGAATCTTTTGTGATTGCAGTTGCCCAGTAGGATGAAAGGAACTTAAATATTTTAAATCTACTTCCTTTAGCACAAAATGGCTCTCAATTCAGCACAAATGGATAGGTACAAAGCTTACTTAATGCATAGGAAAATGGATGAATGACACACACATGCAACAGGAGCCACTCAGACTGGGAATGATGTAAGCTTGGACCAGAGATGGAGAGGTTTACTTGGCATTTAGTTGTATTGTTTAAGATTAGGAGTGCCTGATGCAGATATTCACTAGCCTGAAATGGGAGATGAGCAAGGAACAGGAAACATTTTAAGATTTCAACAAAGTCCTTGTAAACATATCTTTTGCTTCCCCTGCTGAGTGAATAATTTTTTTGTATTGTAGGTGCTGATTTATTCTAATTGTCTACAGGTAATTCAGTGATGTTGCCATGATTTCAACATAATCCTTCAACCAAGGACACATCACCGTAGTTCAGAATAGAGAGCATTTTGACCGTTATTGTGCCACCGTACTTGTAATCTGTGAAGAAAGCAAAACCGAAGTAACATATCTCTTACCAACCCAATGTGTGTTGTGATTGGACTAATTTAAAAGCTGCTCACCTTGAGCCTTGTTCAAGCAACTATCATAAGCACTCTGAGTGTCAGTTACTCCAGGACACTGATAATTTTGTGGTAACGTTTGAAAATATGTAATTTAATTTACATGGCTTATTAGATTGCCCTTCATTGTGATCCCCGAAGAGACCAATAATGTTTTATTTAATTTGAACTTCCAGTTAATAGCTGAAAAAATACATCAGTTTTATGTTTAAAGTTGTTTACTGTAATAAATGACCAAAACTCTCTCAACTAACACTACCTTTCAACCACAGAACACAATGCTTCCCTTCTTATTTTTAGCCTAAATGAAGAAAACACTTGTCAGATATCCTTCACTTTGCCAATTACATGGACATGCACTTTTCCGACAATCAGTCCTAAGTAGTTCTTAGTTCCTGAGGGTTTATTCTTGTACTTTTCTTTGATCAGCCTGGTAACTCGCAATCTTAGAATTTTTCTGTATTAGGTTTTCTTATCCAGAAGATTCTCCCTCTTGCTCAAGCTGCGAACTGTTTCATCTTCATTTTAACTCCCCATGAATTTGGTCTTTTCAATCCAAGCACAAGTTGTTAACTACAATAACTTGTGTGTTGTTATTATGCAGCAATCCATGGAGATTTCTTTGGTCTCGAGCTGCTCCCTCTCTTGGATCCAGACATTCAGCCAAAACACTGCGAGATTTGGTGATATTTCAGAAAAACCTGTAACTTACCTGATCTTTACTTTTGTTTCAGCTGCACCTTTTTCACATTGCAATGTGAATCGTCTAAGCCTGTATCTTAATAGAAACTTTAAATAGCTACGCTTGCAAGCCCAGGTCTCTCTTGTCTTAACACTATATGGGTGGTTTGAAGCAGACTATTTATAACTTTGATGTAGCGATGCAGGTGTTGGACTAGGGTGGCCAAAGTCAGAAGTCACATGACACCAGATTATAGTACAACAAGTTTATTTAAAATCACAAGCTTTTGGCACGTTGCTTCTTTATCAGGTAAAGTGGAGGGAGGTGCACAGGCACAGAATATGTAGGTGGAATGATATTGGCAAGATAATTCGAGGCACTTAAGAGTGTCAACAGGCTTTGAATAACAAGTCTTTGCAGATGATCTTTTTAACCTGGAATTATCTTGCCACTATCCTCTCCACCTATACATTCTGTGCCCATGCGCCTCCCTCGACTTCATCTGACGAAGGGGGAGCACTTCAAAAGCTTGTGATTTTAAATAAACCTTTTGGTCTATAACCTGTTGTTGTGTAACTTCTGACTTTGTTTATAACCTGCCATTCTCAGCATTTTTCCGGGACTTTGGAAACTTTCAGTCTATCCACTTTCAGAACACTGCTGCTGTTGTCGCCAAGTGGAAAATACTTCACGCCGTCTTCCCAAAAGCACAATCTAAACCTTCTTTGTGACGGATCACGTACGTATTGATTTCACTACCCAAGAGTGTGGTGGCTGCTGAGACAGTGATTAAATTTGAGGAGGAGTTAGGTAGATCTTTAATTAGTAATATGTTGAAGAGCTGTGGAGAGCAGGCAGAGAAATGGAGTTGAGGCTGAGATGTGATCAGATACGATAGTATCAAATGGTGGAGCAAGTGCGACAGGCTGAATGTCGACCCCTGCTCCTTGTTAATGTTTCTTTTATCTCTAGCAATCAAATCACTTGGGCTTACTGTCATTCAGAACAGATCTCATGCCTCCAGTTACCTTACAATAAATCTAAAGATACAGTTCGAAGCCATGACATCTTACCTTATAAATGTCCATAATTGTAACACCTTAATAGACTATAAATTTCTCTCTCATTGCCAAGTTTAGTTTCCCTGATGAAACTAGAGGAAAAAACTGCTCAGCAAAATTTTAGCATTCACCACATTTGAAACCTTTCGTAGTTTTAGCATATTATAATTTGCAGTTTATTTCAAATATTTCTTTTTAACGTAATTTTTGATTTGAAGCTGTGAATAACTATGGCATCAGCTAATTTATTGAGCTATGTACTTAACTGAGAAGCATTTCCTATTTCAATACAAATAGATGGTTTATGTTTTAATTATGTCTCCTTTTTAGCTTCAAGAAAATCAAGATGAGATAGAAAACATGATGAATTCTGTTTTTAAGGGTATATTTGTACACAGATATCGGTAAGTGATTTCTGCACAATTAGGTTGAGAAATAATTTTGAATAATTGTAAATAGTCCAATAATCAGATGCACAGTTAAATATTAGAAAGTCAGTAAACATTGTCTTAACCCACCACAAACTCTGCTTCCTTGTCACCAATTCCATCCCTCTCTCTGGCACCAGTCTGAATTTGAACTAAAGAGTTCACAACCTCAGTATCCTATTTGATCCCAGGATGTGCTTTCAAACACATCCATACTATTGGACTGCCAATTTTCACCTTTGTATTCTGTGTCCATTTCCATCCCTATCAGTATTTCTGTTGCTGAAATCCTCATCAATGCCTTACCCATCTCCAAACTTCACTCTTCCAATGCACTCTTATCCTTTAAACTTCAGATGATCCAAACCTCAACTATTCCTGTCAAAACTTGCATCAAATCCTGATCACCTGTCACCCCTGGTCTCACTGCTTTAACCTGGGTCACAGTTAAATGGCACCTCGATTTTTAAAAATCTCATCCATGGCCTGGCCCTTTTGCTGTCGTCACCTCTAGCCTCTGCCATGACACATGCCCTCCTCTCACCTGGTCTCTTAAGCAACCCCAATTTTAATTGTTTCACCGTTGGTGGCCAAGTCTTTAACTGTCTGTGCCCTTAGCTCTGGAATTCCATTCCCAGAAACCTATCTGCCATTCTTTTCATTTGAAGACGTTCCTTAAACCTTATCTCTTCCATCTGCCCTAACATTTCATCATTTTTGTTTCTTTTAACTACTTTTGATACAATAAGAAAGTTGCTAACAAAAAGAAAATATGTGTCTCTTTTGACAGGGTCACTACTCATCCACAAAAATTTAAAAAAAGCAAAATCTTTAATTCCCAAGGGTACGACACTCCAGACCCCTGAAGCCTAATCTCCTTGAGTGTTATTATAAATTTTTACTGAAGTGCTGAAACAAACAAGTTATATTCATTTGAACTTTGAGCATGTATCAATCAAGATTGATTTACAACCAGTTTCTGCTTTGTACGTCAGGAATTTGAAACAGATTTATTTTTGCAGAGATTGAGTACAATTCTAAGAGTAACTAAATGCTCAGCATTTTTTTTTATAGTTCAGCATCTTACTTGTGTATGTATGACAAGCTTAAAAGTAGTTGCTGTAAAATTTGAGGAAAATGTAAAACAAAAAACAGAGTGTTTAAAATTGGACTACAATATTTTCTAGTGACGCAATTTCAGAGATTCGAGCTATCTGTATTGAAGAAATTGGTGTATGGATGAAGAGTTACAGTGATGCCTTTCTCAATGACAGTTATTTAAAGTATGTGGGATGGACACTACATGACCGGGTAAGGATTGTCAATTGATATTATACTTAGCAGTGTTGGGGAAGAAGCTTTGTATTGTTATGAGAAAGAGATCCATCTTGTCAAGGTTCTGTCATAGAACATGATGTTGTGCATAATGCATAATCTCTCCGGTACTAAATATTATGCTATCACTATTGAAGTATGAATACTAAATAAAGTCAGCCTATTTTTTAAATATTTCACAAAAGCAAAGATTTTCCAGATGTACTTAATTTGAATTTATGTCTTAATCACTGAGACACAATTTCTCTGAGAGTTACACCAGTTCTGGCTATATAAGATTGCTAATTCTCAAGTTTTGCAGGTGAATTCTGATCAGCTTGTATGCACAAGTAGGATAGCACTTGTGATTTGAGATCACAGATGAGAAACTTTGTTCATTGTGCATCGTCAATAGAAGTGATACAAAATCTGTTGACAGGGCTGTCATGAAATCATCTGTTATCATTTTGCTTTTTCTTGTATAAGGCTTCCAACTGAGGTATGTAACATTTTTGACAATACAGGATAAGGCCGCATCCAGTTATAAATGAGGCCAGTCGATTGAATAACTCACCGGAGGAGAAAGCTCCAAAAATATTTCCATCCTTCGTGATGGGTCTGTCCACCTTCACAAAAATAATCCTTGAAGCATTTGCAAGCATCTTCAGCAAGAAGTGCCAAGTGGGTGAACCATCTCTGCCTTGTCCTTGAAGCCCCAAACAACATAAATGTTAGCCTTCAGCCAATTTGATTCACTTCACATGATATCAAAAATTGGCTGAAACCAGTGGACACTACAAAGGCAATAAGTGCTCATAATATTCTGGCAATGGTATTAAATACTTGTGCTTCAGAACTAGCTGCACCCCTAGCTAAGCTGTTCCAGTACACTTGCATTACTGGTATCTATCTAGCAATGTGGAAAATTACTCAGTTGTGTCCTGTCCACAAGAAGCAGGACAAATCTAATGGAGCCACTTATTGACCCATTAGTCTGCTCTTGAACATCAACAAGATTATGGAAGGTGTTGTCAACAGTGCTGTCAAACAGCACTTGCTCAGTTATAACCTCCTTACAGACACTCCTTTTGGGTTCCACCAAGCCCTTCAGCTCCTGACTTTATTACAGTCTTGGTCCAAACATGGGTTGAGAACTGATCTCCAGAGTGTAAGAGAGGTTGAATGCCTGTGACATCAAGGCAGCATTTGACCAAGTGGCATCAAGGAACCCTAGCAAAACTGAGTAAATGGGATTCAGGGAAAACTGTCTGCCATTTACAGTCATACTTAGTCCAAAGGAATATGTTTGTGGTTGTTGAAAGCCAATTATTTCAGCCATTGGACATCACCACAGAAATTCGTCAGGGTGGTATCCCAGGTGCTACTATCTTCAGCTGCTCCATCAATGGCCTTCCTTACAAATATAACCTCAAAGATGGGAATATTCACTGATGATTATACAGTGTGTCCTCAGATACTGAAGCAAGATCTGTCCCTTCGCAGCAACACCTGGACAACAATTGGGGCTTGGGCTGATGAGCAACAAGCAACTTTGCCTGGCACTTGTGTGACACCAATGGGCATCTCCAGCAAGAGAGAACCTAACCATCCCTCCTTGACATTCACTGGTATTGCCATTGACCAGAAACTGGATCAGGCCCATAAAAACTGTAGCTACAACAGCAGGTTTGAGGCTGGGAATTTTGTGATGAGTAATTTACCTTCTGCCTTCTCAAAAGCCTTTCCGCCTTTCCACCATTTACAAGGCACAAGTCATGAATGTGAGTTCAGAATTAGGGATGTCTTACTGCCATTATACAGGGTCTTGGTGAGACCACACCTGAGGTATTGTTAGCAGTTGTAGACTTCCTGCCTAAGAAAGCATAGAATTGCTGGAGAGGGAGTGCAGTGGATATTCTCTAAGCTGATATCTGGGATGGCAGGACTATTAAATGAGAAGAGATCGGTTCAACTGGGCCTTATTCTCTAGAATTTAGAAGGATGAGAAGGGATCAAGTTGAAATGTATAAAGTTCCAACAGGGTTGGATAGACAAGATGCAGAGAGGACCGTGGGGAGTCCAGAACCAGGTGACATAGTCTTAGAAAATAAGGTAGACCAATTAGGACTGAGTTGAGGAAAGTTTTCTTAACTCAAATGGTAGCAAACCAGTGGAATTTCCTACCACAAAAGGCTGTGGTAACCAAGTCACTGAATATGTTCAAGAAAGAAAGATATCCTTAGATTTTAAAGGCATCAAAGGGTATGGGAGAAAGTGGAAATATGACATTGAGATAGAGGATCAGCCACGATCATTTGAATGGTAAAACAGGCTTGAAGGGCTAAATGGCAGCATCCTACTCCCAGTTTCTGTTGTTGGATGATGTTATACTCTCAACTGCCTGGATAAGTGCAGCTCCAATAACACACTCAAAGCTCTACACAATCCAGAATAAAGCATCCCACTAATTGTCACACCATCAACATTGACTGCCTCCACTACTGATGGATATTGGCAACACCGTGCATCACCAACAAGCTGAACTGATACAACTCACCAAGGCTCCTTAGACTATCCCTTCCAAACTCGCAACCTCCTCCACCTAGATGGACAAGGGCAGCAGACATATGGGAATACCACCATCTGCAAGTCTCTCACTGTGCTGATGTAGAACTGTCTTGGTGTGCTTTCACTGTCACTGCGTCAAAATCCTGGAACTCCCCCTAATATCAGTGTAGGTGTACCTACACCATGTGGACTTCAGATCAAGAAGACAGCTCAACACCGTCACCACCTCAAGGACAGTTGGCAAAGAATATTAAAGCGTGAATGAATAAAACAAAAAGGACCAGAGGCAAAGTTTGTTGTTTTCTTGCATTGTTTTTGTACAGTTGTATGCAAATTAATTAATTCTCTTTTTTCTCATTTGCATTTAGCAAGGTGAAGTGAGGCTGAAATGTCTTAAAGCTCTGCAGTCACTGTACACTAATAAGGAACTCTTCCCAAAACTAGAACTCTTCACCAATAGGTTCAAGGTGAGAATGTCTCTATTCAATTAGATTGAAAACGTAGTCAGTTTAAAAAGTATATTTTAACATTCATTTTTTAGATTTTCCAAAAATGGATACAGTTAAATGATTTAGTGGACTTGGTTGCAACATAGGAACAGGAGCAGGCTATTCATCCTGTTCCGCCATTCACTGAGATCATTGCTGACCTGTGGCCTAACTCCTTATAACTACCTTCGGCCCATATCCCCCATGCCTTTGCTTAACAAAAATGTATCTATCTTGGATTCAAAATTAACAACTGAACTAGCGGTAACTGCCATTTGTGGAACAGCGTTCCAAGTCTTGACCACCTTTTGTTTGTAGAAGTGCTTTCTAATATCTGTCCTGAATGATCTGGTCCTAATTTTTAGACAATGCCCCCCAAGTTAGAATCCCAAACCAGTTTATATTTATAGTTTATATTTATCTAACCTGTCTTTTTCTGATATTATCTTTTAAGACTTCGATCAGATCACCCCTTAACCTTGCAAATTCTAGAGAAAACAGGCTTACTTTGTACAATTCTCAACTCATAACTTAATCTCTGAACCTGATGAATTAAACTACATTTATTTCAGTGCAAGAGGTCTGACAGATAAGGCAGATGAACTCCCAGGGCATGTATGAGAACATGGGACTGGGATATCGTAGCTATTACAGAAACACGACTGAGGGAGGTATAGGACTTGCAGCTCAATATTCCAGAACACAGGTGCTACAGGAAGGATAGAAGAAGAGGCGAGAGAATAGGGAAGTGGAGCTTTTGAAAAGGGAAGACATCGTGGCAGAACTAAGAGAGGATATTCTTAACGGATTGTTCAGTGAAGCTATATGGTTGGAACTGAGAAATGAGAAGGGGTTGATCACTTTGATGAGATTGTACTATAGACCCCCCAGTAGTCTGCAGGAAATTGAGGAGCGGAAATTTGAGGAGATCACGGATAGCTGTAAGAATAATAGGGTTGTAATAGTAGGGGATTTTAATTTTCCAACCATGAACTGGAACTGCCATAATGTAAAGGGCTTGGATGGGGAGGAATTTGTTAAGTCTGTTCAAGAAAAAAATTCTCAATCAATATGTAGAGAGAGGACAAAACTTGACAGCCTCTTGGGAAATAAGGTAGGGCAAGTGACTGAGGTGTCAGTGTGGAAGCACTTTGAGACCAGTGATCGTTATTCTGTTAGTTTTAAAATAGTTATGGAAAAGGATCGCTCTGGTCCACACTTTCAAATTCTAAATTGGGACAAGGTCAGTTTTGATGGTATTACACAGAAACTTTCCAAAGTTGGTTTGTGGAGGCTGTTCACAGGTAAAGGGGCATTTGACAAGTGGGAGGCTTTCAACAGCAAGATAACAAGAGTTCAGGACCAGCATGTTTGTTTTAGTGTGAAGGACAGGGCTGGCAGGAACACTGGATGACTAGAGACATTGATGCACTTAGTAGAGAGTTTTCTGAAGAAGTGACCAAGATCACAGACAAGGGCCATGTGGTAGATGTTATCGACATGGGTTTTAGCAAGGCTTTCAACATGATACAGCATGGTAGACTGGTAAGTAAGGTTAGATCACATAGGATACAGGGAGAGTTTCTCTTTGGATATAAAATTGGCTTGATGGTAGGAGAGAGGGGTTGGTGGTAAAGTTATTCAGACTGGAGGCCTGTGACCAGCTGTGTGCTGCAAGGATTATGCTGGGTCCACTGTTTTCATCATTTATATAAACTATTTGGTTGAGAATATAGGAGGCGTGGATGATAAGTTTGCGGATGACACTAAAATCGATGGTGTAGTGTAAAGTGAAAAAGGTTATCTAAGAGTACAGTGGGATCTTGATCAACTGGGCCAGTGGGCTGAGGAATGGCAGATGGAGTTTAATGCAGAAAAATGCGAAGTGTTCCATTTTGTTAAGACGAACCAGGGTACGACTTGTGCAGTTAATGATAGGGGTCTGGGGAGAGTTATCGAACAGAGAGACCGACGGATACAGATACATAGTTCCTTGAAAGTGCTGTCAAAGGTAGATTGTAGTGAAGAAGGCATTTGGCACGTCTTCCTTCATTGGACTAAGCACTGAGTACAGGAGTTAGGATGTCATGTTGCAGCTGTTCATGACGTTAGTAGAGCCATATTTGCAATACTACATACAGTTCTGGTTGCTCTGTTATAGAAAGGATGTTATTAAACTGGAAAGGGTGCAAAAAAGATCTAAAAGAATATTACCAAGACTGGAATGTTTGAGTTATAACAATATGCTGGGACTTTTTTTTTCTGGAGTATAGGCCAAGGGGATGACCTTGTAGAGTTTTGGAAAACCATGAGCGGCATAGATCAGGTGAATGGCCAAGGTCTTTTCCTCACGGTAGAAGAGTTCAAAACTAGAGATCATAGGTTTAAGATAAGAGGGGAAAGATTTTTAAGGGACCCAAGGGGCAACTTTTTCTCACAGAGGGTGGTGCGTATATGGAACGAGCTGCCAGAGGAGGTGGGTGCAATTACAACAATTAAAAGAAATTTGGGCATGTATAGGAATAGGAAAAGGTTCGAACAGTATGAGTCAATTGCAGACAAAAAGGACTAGTTCAGTTTAGGAAATCTGGTCCTATGGATGAGCTGGACCGAAGGGCCTGTTTCCGTGCTATATGATTCTATGACTCAAAGCCAAGGTATCCTCCTTGTAAATATAGATTGTACTCCCTCCAAAATCAGTGTATCCTTTCTAAGATGTGGCATGCTCACAGTACTTCAAGATGGGTCTAATCAGGGTTTTGTATAGCTGCAGCTGAATCAAATCAGCCTCCCTACCTCTATTCACAATACAGTCGAATTAAAACTTTCAAAGACCGTCAAAATTGACTCCTTTGGTTCCTAATCATACATTTTGAATAACCAGTCTTAGATTTTGTGAATAATCGATTCCAGATTCTGTTTCCGTAGCTTAAACCAAAGACTTAATTTAATAACAATACACCAACGTCAGCAGAGCAGAATTAAGCAACAGCGTAATCTAATTAATGTCTGTGTTTTAAACCCAAAAACCATTGTTTTCAGCCCCATTCTCACAAAATACAGACAAATAAACACAGTTAAAGGATAGATTAGAAAACAGCGAATAACAGAACTGGCTAGATTACTTCAGTGTTTTCGGAAAATGTTCTTCCACAGATATGTATGATTGTTTCTTTATTGATGTTCTGAAGGAATTGATCATTGCGACCTTGTCAATTCACTTTGAGAAATTTTCAGTAATACTTAAAATTTAGTCTCTATTCTCTAAACTTCCAATAGTGATAATGATAATGAAAGGTTAACCAGGGAGCTTTCAAATCTTTGTGCTCGAGCATCAACAGCCAAACTCCACCTCTGCAGGCAAATGGGACTAATTTTGTTTGTGAAACTTGGTTTGCATGGATGAGTTGGACTGAAGTATCTGTTTCCCTGCTGTATGACTCTATGCCTCTAAATCCCATTCAAAAACTGGTTCACACTTTAGCCTCTCCTTGTTTGACCATCATGTTCCCGCCCAGACTTGCTGATACTCATTCCCAGGTACTGACCTCGTCAGTGGGCAAACATATGCTCTCTGGTTAAACGTGCTGCTTTCCCCAGTGTCAGAAGAGTCTATAGAATCTTCTGGTCAAGAACCAATCTGCATTTAACTTTCAGTCGTGAACCCTCAAACAAACAGCAGTTTATTTGATTTTTTTAAACTAGCAACTGCTCACAATCCAAAGATCACCTTTCAGCTCTCAGTTCATAGCTGCAAACCAAAATTAGAATAAAAGAAAAGTGAAAAATCAGTGTGGGTTCTACCGTCTTGTTGCTTGAAAATATGAAATTAAATTGATACCCTGATGCCCGTATATATGCTGTAGAACCTTCTAAACCTAGAATTTGTGGAAAATACATGCCGTTCATATCTAAATTCATTTATTGCACAGTTATTCCATCCCTTTTATAACATTGTAATGCAGTTTTGAATGTAAATTGATGCAGAGAAGGCAAGGTAGCTTCAGCATAGGGTTATGTGATGCTTCAGTATGTTAAGGCCAAGACACGAAATACCAGTTAATTAATTAAATCATTAAAATGTACCTGCCCTGAGAGTTTGGAGGAGGTGCAGCATAACAGTATACCATAGTTTTCCCAATGTTACTATCAAACATTTCTGAAAGAAATATTAGTTGTATATTTACAAAGCTGTTGAAGTTTGAATGGTTAGTGAAAAAGTTGCAACGTAATGTCATTTATAAAGCCTACATCTGTATGCTGCTCGCCTGTTGTAGCTGACTCCAATATCTGCAGTTCTGTTTGCTTTTTTTCTGTCTCAGACAACGATAACCATTTCTTGTGATATTCTTCACTTAGCATGCACAGTAATGTATTAGAGAATGTATAGTTCATATTACCATTGTTTATATATTTAGTGTTTAATTTTAGACAAAATTATGTACTTTTGAAAGAACAATTTGCTTTGAATTTTTTGTTCTGTATTTTGTTGAAGTATAGCTGACTTGTGCAGAAGCTGTTTGCTATTAGATTTCTGATCATTTCAGATTTAGGATGTGTTGTAGAAATATTTGTAAAACACCAAATGGGCGGCATTAACTTACAATTGCGTTACATTGCTGTGTTCGCATACAATGAATTAAATAAAATGGTTCAGTGTTTTAAGTAGCAAGTGTTTAAATTCCAATGGAGAGAGCATGTTTGATTTCTAGCAATGCTGACATTCAGACTAAACTATTATTAATTGATTCCATTAGTTCATCATTGGACCACAAAACATGCACCTCCTGTTAAGTAGTCAGTCATAGCATGACTTTAACTGCTACAGTGGAGAGGGTTGTGGCCCAGGTGTACTTTAACTGGCCAAGAATCCAGAACTAAAAAGAGGCAAGGCATGAATATTGTATCTGAAAGCTTAAAATTTCCTGCAGCTGAAGTTTAGAAATTAATCGCAAGAGAATCACAAGTATTTGCAAGAACTTGGATGAAGGGACTGAGTATATGGTTGTTGAATTTTCTGATATCACAAATGTAGGTCAGAAAGTAAGTTGTAAACAGGACATAGGGATACTTGAAAATGATATGAATAAGTCAAGTGAGTGCGTGGAAATTGGGCAGATAGAATATGGTGTGGGGAAAAAGTGAACTTATCCACTTTGGCAGGATAGAAAAACAAAATATTATTTAAATAGGAAGATCTTACAGAACTGAGGTAAGGAGTGATTTGTTTGGCCTGGTCCGTGAATCTCAAAAGGTTAATATACACATACAGTGGTGGTTAGGAAGGGCAATAGAATGATGGCATTTATTACAAGGGGTACAAAATATAAAAGTAGGGATGTTTCATTACAGATAACACAATGTGCAGCTGGAGGAACACAGCAGGCCAGGCAGCATCAGAGGAGCAGGAAAGCTGACGTTTCGGGTCAGGACCCTTCTTCAGAAATGGGGAGGGGGGAGGGAGCTGGGAAATAAATAGAAAGAAGGGGGGTGGGGCTGGGGAAGGTAGGTGGGATGGTGGTACATGAGTGCAGGTAGGCAGCAGTGGGGATTGGTCATTGAGGTGGGAGGGGTGGATAAGTGGGGAAGAAGACTGACAGGTCGAGGAGGCGGGGCTGAGAGGGAGATAGGTAGGAGAGAAGACAGACAGTTCAAGGAGGCAGGGATGAGAGGGGCTGGGGAAGGTAGGTGGGATGGCAATAGGTGAGTGCAGGTAGGCAGTGGTGGGGATCGGTTAGTGAGGTGGAAGGAGTGAATAGGTGGGAAGGAAGACGGACAGGTCAAGGAGCTGACCAATCCCCATCACTGCCTACCTGCACTGACCTATTGCCATCTCACTTCCCTTCCAATCCCCTCTCATCCCTGCCTCCCTGACCTGTCCGTCTTCTCCCCCACCTATCCGCTCCTCCCACCTCATTGACCGATCCCTACCACAGCCTACCTGCACTCACCATCCCACCTACCTTCCTCAGCCCCACCCCTCCTCTCTATTTATTTCAGAGCTCCCTTCCCCCTGCCCCGTGTCTGAAGAAGGGTCCCGACCCGAAACGTCTGCCTTTCTGCTCCTCCGATGCTGCCTGACCTCCTGTGTTCCTTCAGCTCCACACTGTTATCTCTGACTCCAGCATCGGCAGTTCTTACTATCTCTGAGTGATGTTTAATTGCAGGCTGTGCAGGGCATTGATGAGATCATATTTGGAATATGAGGTGCAGTTTTAGACAGCTTATTTCTAAATGGTTTCTAAAATATTTTAGAAACCAATCAGAGGAATTTCATTTGACTGGTTCCTGGAATGAGGAAAGTTGGGCCTATAATCATTAGAGTTTAGAAGAGTTTAGTGGTGATCTTATTGAAATATAAGTTCCTGATGGACTTGACAAGGTAGATGCTGAAAGGATGTTTCCTCTTACAGGAGAGACTAGAACGAGAGATGACCATTTTAAAACAAGGTTTTTCTCAATTAAGATGGCGGTGAGGAGAATTTTTCTCTGGGTGATGAGTCGATATAATTCTCTTCCAAGTAATTGACGGAGGCAGGGTCATTGAATATTTTTAAGGCAGGTTAATAGATTCTTGATCAACAAGGGAGTCACAGGGTATAGAGCCTATCCAGCAGAGTGAGTTTTGAGTCCTCAGTCGCACAAGCCATGGTCTTATTAAATGCTGTGCAGGCTTGAGGGGCCAAATGACCTGCACCAGATCTTCATTAATGTGTTCGTATTTGTTAGTTTGATTCTACATTGTTGGAAAAACTCCTGTCATTGTTGAGAGATTGGTGTAAACAGAGTTTAAATGTCTCTGCCCCTGAATCTGTTATAGAAGGTAACCCAATGAAATTGTTTTGCTTGAGCAGAGTCTTTGAATTCTCTTTATAGGATCGTATTGTATCCATGACATTAGACAAAGAGTATGATGTTGCTGTGGAAGCTATCCGATTGGTCACTTTGATATTGCAGTGAGTAAAGTTGTTATTCTTTCATTTTACGGTACACCTATCTTGGTTCACCTGTTGTGAGAATTAGATAACCACCTCTAATGTAATAGTGTGGACATTCTGACTATATCTTTCTCTAACAAGGTGGGAGATAGGCTATTAATGTTGTTTTCACCCCCACTGGGTCTGATAGATTAATCTAAAAATTGTACTACAGTTTTGCATTATAAACGTTTTGTCCTATTGGCTTCATGATTGTTTTAGGGGAAGTGAGGAGGCATTATCCAATGAAGATTGTGAGAATGTGTATCACCTTGTATATTCTGCACATCGTCCTGTTGCTGTGGCGGCTGGGGAATTCCTAAACAAAAAGTAAGCGACACAGTTGTACATTATCTGTTCTCCTTCATTAGCTTTCCATGAAGTATAAAAGTGTGTTCAAAAGTATGTGCATTATCAACAAACCTAAGTCAGTCTTTTTAGACTGACTGACTCATGTTTAATTAATGTTCACATGGAAGGACATAATGATAAATATTTCATTCTGATTTATGCAACAACATTCATCTTTCTAGGATCAAGAGCCAAGGTGGAACCATATCACATAACACCTTGAATGGTTGAATTATACAGCAGCATTATAAATTTGAACTGTTTGAATTTTAAACAGTTTTGCCACAATACGATTTTCTGAACAATGTTTGTTCTGTATATCATTGCAGTGTTTCCTTTATAATTTAGATTGTCATTAAAAATAGTTTCCTAATACATTAATGTTAGCCTCGATTTAGTGGTTGTGAGTTCAAATACAGAGATTTGAGTGCAAAATTTAGGCTGATATTACTGAAGAAATGCAGTTTTTTTTCAATGAAATTTTAAAATGTGACTCCCATATTTCTGCTTGGATGGCTATAAATGGTTCATGGCATTGTTTGAAGTAGAGCTGTGAAGCTCGCCCGAGCCTCAGTGACCAAACCACTGCCTCTAAAATATCCCTGACAAAAGTCATCATTATTTTATTGCTGTTTGTGGGATCCCAATATTGGAAAACGTTCACCAAACTTTAAAAGGACTTGATAGGTTTAAAGATTTTTGGGCATCTTGAGATCATGAAAAGTACTCTATGTGAAACCAAGCTTTTTGTTTCCTTTTCAACTCATTTTTTCCCGAAAATTTAGTTACCTGCAATGTAAAATCAGTACAGCAGATGGCAGCACTGAATTTAAAAAAGAATGTAGGTAATGTCCACAAGGTGGCAAAATTGAGGAAAGATTTAAACTAAAATAACGAGGTGGCAATTTACAGTATTTTCAAGGAATTACAGCAGTGATTATTGCACTTTTTAAAAAGTAATGCTGAACTTGAGATATAAGTGCTGTTTGTTATGAAAGTAGCTGCTTGTACAGATGCTGGAGTAGAGATGCTATTTCTGACTTCTGCAGCTATTTCTCCATAAATACATTAGTTTTAACTTTCACTGCTTATGTCATAACTTGATGACATAGTACCAAATCAGTGTAATGTGGTAGTGCTTCAGACAAAGTTGATAGTTAGCCATGTAATATCCTACAATACATCATTTTCTTTCAACAAAATTTGTTTGATCTTTTCTCTACTAATTTATCTCTTCTTGTGTATTTCCTTCATATTTTCCAACTATTACAGGATAAATTATGAAATATTATGAGGCACCTTTATGAGCTTTCTGCTACCTTTTCTTTCCCTACAACCTCCGAAATGCACATTATAAAGACTGTTAACTTTGTTTGGGAGCCAAAAAACATCAGCCCGTTACAAACAATGTTGTAAGCCCTTTTAACTGCTGTTTGCATGGACAAAGAATAATCACTGTACTATGATGCATGTGGGAAAGTTTCACAACATCTCAATTATAAATTTTAGGTTGTTCAGTCGACATGATCCACAAGCAGAAGAGGCCTACGCAAAGAGTAGGGGAAGGCATAGCCCAAACGGAAATCTTATTAAGATGTTGGTACTTTTCTTCCTAGAAAGTGAGGTAAGATCAAAGAATTGAAATCAAGAATTGAAATAGTCAACAAAAAGGTGACCTATTAATAGAAAGGAATACAGCGGTTCTGAGAAAGTATCAAAAGACCATGAGGTTGCAAAGCTGTGTTAATACTTTGCTTACATTATTGAGGTGATTTGATGGCATGCATTCTGTTGTGGCTAATGGGTAGGGAATTTGGGATCAGCTAACAAAGGAATAACTTGCTGAAATAAATGAGGGGAATTGAACTACGAGAAAAATCTGGATGGAACTATGATCAGCAATAGTACTGCAATTAAATATACACTGTGCCGTAATGTCAGTCTACAGATTGTTTAAGCAGCATATTTTGGTGTTATATTTGTTAGTGATATTTAATATTATATGTAATAGTGGAAAAAATAATATTCTGTTGAATTATTTCTATACATTTACTTTGATGAAGGCTATCAAATGTAACATAATCCAGTTGTCTCTGATTTGTTTCACAATGGCACAGAAATTCACAGAGAAATCTGGCTTTACACTAGTCATGGGGGCAGATATTTGCAACATTTCCCTGCTCCAATTGTCTTTCCCTCCTGCTCTATTCAAAATTAGTGAAGTTTTTTTTTTTGTTTCTGGCTATTTGAAAGCATTTAAGAATTAAAGAAAGGTTGATCATACTTTCATGTTTGAGAATACAGTGGTCATTCCAGTCAACATTTCAGTTTCACTGTGATCTTAGTCAAGATCTTCTGATCCAGGATGGTCAGAAGTTGATATACTCTGGAAGGTGTCCCTTGTATATTGCAAAGCAAGGACTCTGTGGAAATTGCCCAAGAAGTTTGAACATCCGATAAGCAACTCCCCTGCTTTCCAGAACCCTCTGAAAGTGTCTCCGGGTCTGAGCTATTGTCTGAGACTATGGGCAGTTCAGATTTACTTAGCTGAATAGTTAGCCAGGAAGTGGTGGTTTACAAAAAGCCTAATTTAACTCCTCTCTCCTCTAGTCACTCTCACTGGACCATCCCCTTCCCACAATTTCCACTTTGATAGCAGTAATTGGGTCAGATCAATCACCATCCTTACCCCTTATTCACTTCTGGCACCTACCCTAACATATATGCCACCCTCCTTACCCGACATGCCTTACTGACTGAGTTCCATATCCACCCATTTGCACACATGTCTCTCTCCAGAGCTTTTCAAAAGAGCTTTGGGGCATTTAAATTGTAGTTCTACTGGAATATGGCAGCAAGAATTATAGAAAGAGGGTATGGCTTCTCACAGATTCTGTGTGCTGCTACTTCCAAGGATTCCAGTGCTGAGTCAGTTTTGAAGAATCCTCCATTGGGAGATGGCAAAAAAAATCAGAGGAAGTTCATAGTGTAAACTATTGTCTGATGAATGTCGTAAATAGAGTTTCCAATCTGGATCAGAAGTTCTATGTCCCTTGGGTCTATTTTGGAAGAGTGCAGGGGGTCATCTGAAACTGTGGTCCCTTAGCAATTTTGCTGTTTAACTTTAACATCTACATTTAAAAGTAGAATTTGAAAACTGTGTATTCCCATCTAGAAATTTAATTCAACTTATTTTGCTTGTTTGCTTTTCAAACTGTAACATTTCAGTTGCATGAGCATGCTGCCTATCTGGTGGATAGTTTATGGGAAAGCTCCCAAGAACTTCTCAAGGATTGGGAATGTATGGTAGAATTGCTGTTGGAAGAGCCTATACAAGGAGAAGAAGGTAACTAAATGTTTAATTATAAAAACATATTATCTTAATGATAACAGAGTTTACTAGTACAATAGGCTTATAGAGTTGGTTTTTGCTAAGTAATTTGAGAATATTCTTTGCAAAATTTAACATTCATGTGAATAATAATTATGACAATGATTTGTGAAAGTTTACAGTAAGAGGAAACTATTTGAAGCCTGTTTACTAACATTTTCTCGGGAATATTTGGTTTACCATCCAGTGCAATGAAGGCACATGAAACTCCTGATTCTGAAGCATGTGACTGATGTGCTAAGGAAAGTGCATCAGTCAAAGATTTACTTGCTGAAACCAAATTGGGAACATTTTTCCAAGATTTTGACTATCCTTACTGACCTATTGTGCTTGTAAGTCTTACATAATTGCTGGCATCAAAAAAAAATCACACTCACCACAGTAAAAGATGCATAAGGGTTAAGCCAGTTGGAAGAAACCAGCCCTCACCAAATAACATGTTGAAACAATAAGCAAAGGTCTAAATTTAGTGGTCAGTGATGAAGTGATTTCATTCATTGCTGACCTCATGAAAAGCTGCCCGCAAAGATCTAATGATCTCTATGGTGCACATGTCACCTTTTAATATTAGTTTGAATCTAGCACCAGTTGACAGTGATGTCATTAGGTAGGGCGAGCAGCCATTTTCATTGAAATATTCTCACATGGAGCCAACCTGGAGGTAAAGTACAGTGTTAATCCTTCAATTTTTATAACATTTTTAAAAGAGCAAATTAAATGATTGCACAAGCAAGTAAGATTCTGAAATGTCGTAAACTTTAAAAGACAAATTAAATTTTGGAATATTTGACAAGAGAAAGTTAACACTAAAATATAAAATTAGTTTCACTGAAATAAGAGACGTGCTGAAGTGGATAAGTCAACTCATTGCTACAGCATTGTGGTAATTGTGGTTGACTGGGAAAATTTCAGTCATGAAAGTGGTGGCCTTTGGCCTATTCATGTGTAGGTGTAATATACATAATGCCATGTTCTGATTGGTGTAGCTGGTAGCCTGCAGGCTAGATTTGATATGCCTGATTTTGATATCAGAGGAACTTGCATGAGGATCAAATGGCTGGGCCTTATTTATGAGACTTTCAGTCTGAAAGTATGTGAAGCTGTAAGATTCCCAATGCCTGCATTGAGCAGTGAAGATAGGCTAGCACTCGATAGTCTTTTTTTCCATGAACAGGATGTTGCCATCGATCCAAAACGCATTCTGCCCACCACACAATTGAATAATGTGATTGGTAATTAATTTCAACAGCACAGCTGATATACGCCACAAAATGGGGTAAAAAAACCTCGATGATTAAACTTTTTGAAACTACAATTGAGAGCCCAACTAACGGTCAATTGGGAAAATTGAGTTTGGTCTAGGATAATGCAGTTAATACATGTGCATGAACTTCAAAAGATATTTGATGAAGTGCCACATAATAGGATTGTGAATAAAATTAAGAATTCGTGGAATAAAAGGGACAGTAACAGCATGCATGCAAAATTGATTGAAAGACCGGTAAATGAATGGATTTCCTAGTAGTCAGTTAGGATCCTTACTGTTGTTGGTATGTTATTGACATGGGTAAGGGTTTTCATGACACAAGTTTGAAATCTGCAGATGATGCAAATCTTTCAAGTATTGTGAACTGTGAAGAAGATAATATTTTTAAACATCACAAGAATGTAGACAAAGGATGCTGGTAGATTGATAGAGATGAGGACAGTGAAGTGATTTGTTTTTGGAGGAAGAATGAGGAGTGACAATGTGATATTGACAGTACAATTCTAAAAGGGGTTCGGGAGCAGAGGAACCTACTGATCGTCGAGGGTGGCATGGCAGTTTCAGAGGGTGATTAATAAAGTGTATGAGATTCTGGGCCTTATTAAAAGGAGCATATTACAAAGAAAGTTATGATAAACCAAGTGATACCCCGATCGATCTTACTTACAGTATTGTGCCCAACTTCGGAAAATCCAATTTAGGAAGAATGGAGTTACTGTTGTTAGAGCTTGTAGAAAACAGGTTGCAAGAATTGTTCCAGAGATGAAGGCCTTCATTTATGTAGGTAGTTTGGAGAAGCTGGCGTTGTCTGCTTGGAGAAAGGAGATTTGATTGAGGTATTCAAAATCATGAAGGGTTTGAACAGAGTAGAGGGGAGAGTCTGTTCCCAATGGTGGAAAAAAAGAGAAACAAAAGGCACTAAATTATGACTGGAAAAAGAAGCAACAGTGACATAGGGAAGTGCTGTTTTTCGCATGCATTTGGGATCTAGAATGCACTGCCTGAGTGTGTGCTGGAGCTTAATTCAGTTTTGAGTTTTAAAAGGAAATTGGATAATCATCTGAAGAGAGAAAAATTTTAGGACGACAGGGAAAAGTTGTGACTTTGTCAAGTTACAGAGAGGCAACTCAGGCACAACAAGCTGAATGATCTCCTGTGCTATAACCATCGGTGATTCACTGACTGAAGTCTTTGGATTTCCGTTTGTCACTTGCGCACGTGCAGACTACAGAATTTGTCAGTTTGTGGAGTAGTATCTGTGACCGCGGATGGTTTTATACTGTCTTACCACTGCAAAATCCAGGGCATTATAAACTGTCCAAATACTGTGCTGATTTTGTAATTGTTCCTTATACAACATCATCAGGAATGTTCTGCAATTTTGAAGCTGTTTAATCTTTACTAGGTATGACTGACAGGCAGGAAACTGCGCTCATAGAGCTTATGGTGTGTACAATTCGGCAAGCTGCAGAAGCACATCCTCCAGTTGGAAGAGGAACAGGCAAAAGGGTACGTACTGCACTTTTAACCCCTGAAGAGGCACAGGTTTGAAGTCAAGGGAATAAGGTTGATACATATAAATAAGTTTCCTACTTTTTGGCACAAAACTTTAACATCTTTATACTTCACATATAATTAAAGCTAAATCCGGTATATAACAATAACTGTTCAAAGTTATTTGGTTAGAATTCTTTACTCTCATCTGTGATTAATCTATCAGTTAGAAAATGGCAATAGTTATCCTTTATTCATTCATGGAATTTGAGCTTTGCTGGCTGGACCAGCATTTATGGCCCATCTATAGTTACCCTTGAGAAGTTGATGAGCTGCCTTCATGGTATACCCACAATGCTTTTAAGAAGAGAGTTCTAGGATTTTGACCCACCAACACTGAAAGAACAGCGATACGTTTCCAAGTCAGGGTAATTAGTGGTTTGGAGAGGAATTTGTATAAGATAGCATTCCATGTATCTCCACCTTTGTCCATCGAGATGGTAGTTGCGGGGTTGGCAGATGCTATTGAAGGAGCCTTGATGAATTTATGCATTGCGTCTTGTAGATTATTCAAACTGCAACTGTGCCTCGGTGGTGAAGGGAGTGAATGTTCAAGATGGTGAATGGGGTGCTGATCAAGCAGGCTGTTTGTCCTGGATGGTGTGCAGTTTCTTGAGTGTTAGTTGAACTGCATTCGTGCAGGCAAATGGGGAGCATTCCATCACACTGCTGATTTGTGCCTTATAGAGAGTGGACAGACTTTGGAGAGTCAGGAGATGACTTAGTTACTGTAGAATTCTTACCCTCTGACCTGCTCTTGAAGTTGTTTAAATTGCTAGTTCAGTTAATTTTATTTGCCATGGTAACCCCAGGATTTGCTGTATTTGGCCATGGACTGTTTCATTGCCTTAGTAATTATGAATAGTGCTGAACATTGTGAATCATCAGCGAAGATCCCCACTGCTGACTTTATGATGGATGGGAAGTTATTGATGAAGTAGCTGAAGATGGTTGGTTCTGAACACTACCCTGAAGAACTCCTGCAGTGATGTCCTGGAGCTGAGATGACCGACTTCCAACAACTAAACCATCTTATTTTGCACTAGGTATGGCTCTCAACCTGTGGAGATTTTCGCCATGATTCGTATTGACTTCAGTTTTGCTAGAGCGCCATGATGCCACACTCAGTCAAATGCAGCATTGTTATCAAGGGCTAACATTCTCATCTCACCTCTGGAGTTCAGTCTTTTGTCCACGTTTGAAGCGAGCCTGTAAAAGGTCAAGGGCTGAATGGTCTTGGTGGAAACTAAACTGAGTATCAGTGAGCAGGTTCTTAAGCAGGTCATCAACAGTATAAGACTGTTGATGACCCCTTCCATCACCTAAATGATGATCGATAGTACGTGATGGGGCGGGACTTGGCTCAGGTTGGATCTTTGCTTCTTTTTGTGTAAAGGGCATGCCTAGGAATTTTTCCACACTGTTGAGTATATACCATTGTTGTAGCTGTACTGGATCAGCTTGGCTAGGTGCACAGCAAGTTCCAAAGAAGAAAACTTCAGTGCTGTTGTCAGAATATTGTTAGGACCTAAAGGCCTTGGCAGTATCCAGAACCTTCAGCTATTTCTTAATACTACATGGAGTGAATTGAATTGGCTAAAGACTGACATAAGTGATGCTCAGAACCTCCAGAAGAGGCCAAGATTGATCATCCACTGGATCCTTCTTGCTGAAGATTTTTGCAAAAGCCTCATCTTTTGCACTGATATGCTGGGCTCCCCCATCATTGAGGGTGGATATTAGTGAAGCCCTCTCCTCCAGTGAGTTTTTAATTGTCTTCTACCATCCATGATTGGATGTGGCAGGACTGTAGAGTTTAGACCTGGTGCATTGATTGTAGAATCCGTTAGTTCTATCTATCACTTGCTGTTTATGTTGTTTGACACCCAAGTAGTCCTGTGTTGTAGCTTCACCAGGTTGACCCTTCAATTTTAGGTTTACCTGGTGCTGATCCTGGCATACCTTCCTGCACTCATAATTGAACCAGGTTTGATTTCCTGGATCGATGGTAGAGAGAGTAGAGGATATGACTGGCTATGATTGTGACTGAATACAATTCTGCTCCTGCAGGCCAGACCCCAGGTAAATTCGGCAGCAAAACAACGTTAGTGATCCAAATGGATTTTATTACAATTTGACAGTGGTCTTATGGTCATCGTTAGACTTTCAATTCAAATTTTTTAAAATTCCACCATCTGGCAGGGTAAAATTCAAATTTGAATCCCAGAACATTGCCTGGGTCTCAATAATAGTCCAGTGACAGTATCACTGCACCATTGTCCCTCCATCATCCCCATAATCTATAATTGGATTAATCACAAATGAGAGGAGATAATTCTGTCAATCAAATGGTACCATGGTTATCGAAGTATCTAAATTTAGATTTCAGTTGACTCAGGTAGAGGCGGCGATGGCATAGTGGTAATGTTACTGAGCTATTAATCCAGAACCTGAGGTTAATGTTCTGAGGATATGGATTCAAGCCTCACCATGGTAAATTTGAAATCAGTAGCAAAAATCTGGAGTAAAATGCTAGTCTACTGGTGGCTGATTATTGTAAAAACCCGTCTAATGTCCTTCAGGGAAGGAAATCTGCCATCCTGGTTTGGCCTATGTGTGATTCCAGATCCACAGCAATGTGTTGATTTTCAACAACCCTTTGAGCCATCAGGCATGGGAAACAAATGCTGGCCCAGCCAGTGATGCCCTTAACCCATGAACAAATGAAAAATGATGATCTTGCTTTAGTCACCAGATTGTATATTTTAGTTCCATTCCAGGACTTGAGCATAAAAATCAAGTGTGATATTCCAATTTAGCTCTGAGGAAGTGCTGCTCTATTGGTAGTGCCATCTTTCCGATAAGACAATGAAACAAGACCCTTTCAATCACCCTGAGGGCAGTATTTTAAAGAAGTACTAGTGATTTATGGCTATGTCATCGCTGATATTTATCTCTGAACCAATGTCACAAAAACCCATTAGCTGGTCTTTATCAAGTTATTGTTTGTGCACAGTTTGGCTGCCCTTTTCCTTTATTACAACAGTGGCAATGTGTGAATACCTTTTTGAGAATATGTGGATATACGTTCTCAATCCCTGGAGGAACAGAACTTGGTGGTTGCAATCCTAGCCTCTTGCTAAAGTTCAGTATGAAGTCTTCAACTTTTCTATTGCGGTAGATTAAATTGAACAAATATTTTTGTATGTGTTGTTTCAACTTAGAGGCTTTTTGTGGGCAACTTGTAATTCATTCTAGGTACTTAACAATTGCCTTTATGTACATAAATCTATGAATAAATGTAAAAATTTGCAAAGTTAGTTTGAAAACTTCCATTGCAATCTTATTATAGGTCTTAACTGCAAAGGAGAGAAAAATGCAGATAGATGATCGCACTAAATTGACAGAACAGTTCATCGTGGCACTCCCCATGATGTTAGGAAAGGTAACTAATTTGTAATATTTGCGCAGTATTCATACAGTAAACATCCAGATGAGAATGAATATGCTTTAAAATTACAGTTCATTTATTTTCTGAATGTAAATAATATTGAATTTGGATATTCATTGTGTTTTAGTACTCAGCTGATTCTGAGAAAGTGGCAAACCTATTGCAAATCCCTCAGTTCTTTGACTTGGAACTGTACAGTACAGGAAGAATGGAAAAGGTAAATAGTAATGAGAATTATCTTGTAATATATTCTGTACTTAATTTTTTCTCAGAATCTCATGGAATAATAGATGCTTGAGTGTGACTCTCAAGGCAGCAATACCATCTCTAAATTCAGGTCAAATGTCATAAACTGACAGGGTGAAGCCCCCTCTATCTTGTACTTTCTACATTTTAAGGTGTTGGTGTTCAGTTAGCGCTAGCAAAAACCTTAACAAAATAGTTTCCTTCGGTGTATATTCAAATTTGCGAAAATGTCAAAATTTTTATTTCCATTTGGGAAAATGTATACAACATGTAAAGATTGTGTCTGTTTAGTGGAAATGAAGTTCAGCACAGTCATTTCACTTCTATTATGACAAAGTAACATGTAATTAAATTGGACACCAGGTTTTGGGCATAACTTCCTTGAAAAGAAAAAAAAAATGGATCAATGGTTCTCCTGCATGTAAAATTACTGTTTCTATTATTGACTGCTATTCGTGCTATTTGGAATGGTTGAAGTAAATTCTGATTCGTAGTGATCCATTTACTCAGTTAAGAAAGTTGTACAGTAAGTGCGAGGTTATCTTTTCATGGTGATGGAACAAAGCAGCCAGTGCTTTTGGATTTCCAACTCACTCTCAAAGTGACAGGATGCAGTTTCATTTTTAAGCCCTCCCAGTAAAGGGAGATGCTGAGTAGAGGCCAGTGACTTTGCCTCAAAGTGGGTGAGCAATGCTCAAGAAGTGAGGCTATACTACTTCTGGAGAACTTGCTACTAGAGTAGAAAATAAAATGATAAAGATCCTGCATGAGAACATGAATGACTAAAAATGAGCTGCATGAAAAAAGAATCATATTCCTACCTTGTTAATAAATAATGTTTTTAATGGGAAATAAAAGTATGCTTATTTGATTTTTTTTCCCCCCTCTCCCAGCACCTCGATGCATTGCTAAAACAAACTAAGTTTGTTGTTGAAAAGCACATAGAATCAGATGTCTTAGAATCATGCAGCAAAACGTATAACATCCTGTGTAGTGACGAATACACAATTCAGAACCGTGTTAACATTGCACGCAGTCAGATGATTGATGAGCTGGTAGAGCGATTCAGTCAGTCAGTTGAAGACTTATTGCAAGAGGTGAGTGTGAACTGTGTCAATAAATAAATTATCTGCTTAGAATAGTAGTATCCAATCTGTTGTAAAGATGTGCTTTACAATCTTGAGGGTTTTGATTGATATGTCAGTTTGTTTTGTGGCTAAAAGAATTACATTTGACAAGTTTTATATTCTTTGGTATGCTGGTATTGCTAAATTGTTGCCCATCCTAATTGCCCTTGAGAAAGTGTTTGTGAATCATCAGCTTGAACTGCTGGGACTGAGACTGTTGGCTTCTAATAACCATCTACATCTTGTACTTCTTTACTGTGGAGGATTCCACTGACCCCACCCCACCTCAGCTGACCTCAGTTGTGCCAGGGCTCCTTGATACCACAATCAATATAGTATTGGCTTGACGTCAAGGGCAGCCATTCTCAATTCACCTCTGGAATTCAGTTCTTTTGTCCATGTTTGAGCCAAGGCTGTAATGATTGGCTTTGGATGGACCCCAAACTGAACATCAGTAAGCCGGTTGTATGATTTGAAGTAATGATTAAAAGTTTGTGAAGGTTTTCACCTCCTAAATTACATTTTCTAAAATTCAGAAGAAGCTCCCTTGTAATAGTTTGAAATTGGAAGTACGACATTTTTATTTGGTAGACTGCAGTGTGGATTTATAAGTGTCTGAACTGCAGTTCTTGCCTTTATTCACCGTATTGTATGAAATGTTTTAAAGGCTGCATCAATTTTATCTGTTTTCATAGGGAGAAGAAGCAGATGATGATGACATTTATAATGTTCTCTCTACTTTGAAGAGGTTAACTGCCTTCCACAAGTATGTGAAAGTGAGCTTGTTCTATATAATAAGCATTTTGCTTTTTCAGGGTGACAGGGTGCAGCAATGCAGTGGAGCACTTTTGCATGATACTATAGAGTGCTGGAATGTAGCCTTGTCTTTATTGTTCTCCAGCTGATGTGTGTTCACCCTAATAGTGAATATGTGTTAGGCAAAAACTAGGTTCCTTGCAGTAAGGGAAGAAAAATTGATACAGTAGATATGCTTTCAGACCATTCAGCACTGGCTATAGGATGGCATTAGTTGGACCATTGAAAGGGAACTGTTAGCTCAGAATTACAGCTGGAGAAGATAAATCAGCAGGAAATATTTCATTAAAGTAGTATCAGTTTGGAATATTCAGTGATAAATTTCACATTAAGGACATAGTCCTCTAAAAGACTTGGTCTAAAACAAGCATACTTAGAGCTGTTGTTTTAATATATAGGAAGTGTTCTAACAATGATGTTAGAGGTTTGAAAACAAGTGGAATAAATTCTGCATTCCACACTTTGTCATTTTTAGATTTGTTTGTATTTTACATTAATTTCATTTAAAGAAAATCTTTGGTAGTAACTAATTTTAATTTCTACAGTTCTGAACTGAAACTTGGACATAGTTTACCATTATTTGCTTAAGGTAGTCATACCATTGGTGTAATTGATAAGCTATTAGATATTATGTAACTAATTGAGTTTGAAACTTAGTGGAGTTTTTAAACTTCAGCCACTGTGTGTTGAATAACGAATGGTGGACTTCAAATTATGATCATTCTAAGCTGCAGCAATCTGGATCACATTGGTCTATTGCAAGACGGATGTTTGTTTTTAACCTTTTTATTGAATGCAATGTTCTGAGAAAGCTATGAAACCCGAACAGCCTGGATCGTAGAAGAAAACGGTCAGTTATCACTTTAAAATTTTCTTTTATTAGTGCTCACGATCTTACAAAATGGGAACTGTTTGGAAACTGCTACAGGCTTTTGAAAAGTGGGATTGAACTTGGATCTATGCCAGAACAGGTAAAAATTCCTTGAAAGTGTTTTAAAAAAGCTTAACTCCTGCAGTTATTTTATGAGAATTTGCATTTTTTTAAAGAACATTTAAAATAGTTGAATGTGCATGTGCTAGTTTTTCAGTAGCTCAAAAAAATTCAAATATGTGTAAGATATTTGCACAGAAAGCTTGAATTTGACTAATGAATATCAGAAAAGCTAATGGATATATTCTTCTAATGCTTTTAAACTGTATGTCTCAAAGATCTTGAGTTCGGTTAATATAGACTTTGTATATAAAAATAAAGTTGCATATAATTTTTCATTCTATTTGCCAATGGGAAAATTCTTAAAGGTTTGGACACTTTGCTGCCTGTCCATTTGTCTCAAGTGTAATAGTTATGTAATGTTTATTTTACTGGTCTAGATAGTGGTCCAGGCACTCCAGTGTTGTCACTATTCCATTCTGTGGCAACTTGTCAAGATAGCAGAAGGTTCTCCAACTAAGGTGAGGAACGGTTGTAAAGTCAGCAATAGTAATGCTATTGTTAAAAAAAGACTTTTTACAAATGTGGAAGAATTGGAATTGTGCCAGAAAAAAGGTACCATAATTTTTCAATTAAATCAAATTGGGAATAAGTTATAGCTTTAATTGAAATGTTGTTCTGTGAATACATTCTTAAAACTGTAGCAGTCTGTTTTGGGGTGTCATTTCCAGTTATGCTGAAAATTATGAAAGCACGTCTAAGATTCTAAATTGATTTTTAGATCCATGGTGTTTCTGGTCAGATTGGAAGTACCTGTTGGAAGTAGTTGTTTACTTTTGGCTGCACTAGTTTGCCTGTTCTAGTTTATTGGAAAATAATTTACATTCTTTATTTTTCTTTCAATACTTTTAAATTATAAACTAACTCCTCCATTTAATAATTTATTATTCGTGGTCTATACAGAAGTAAATCTGTCCTGCCATTTAAAAAAAAGTCTAGTTTGTAAGTCTTATGCACTAGATATTGGCATCACTCTACTAAAGGGACAATTTCCTCATTTACAGTGGTGGCTGCACTTACACAGGGTCTTAATCAGGTAACTTCTTAAAATGTCACTTTAATCGTGCTCAAGGCATGTTGGAGAGAAGTGATGTTAGAAGTGACATGTGATAGTTTGAAATTTATGTTACTTTATTTTTAGGGGTTGACTGGTCATTAGTCCTCTGTATTGAGATTTACCCATAAGAGAACATCAAAAGGATTCGGGATTTTTTTTCAGAAATCATTCTTGAGATAGGGCTTATAAATGCAGCACACCAAAATAGTTGAACACAATAAAAAGCTAGATGATGAAAGTCAAGATATATCAGTCAAGTGATTGAGGGTTTATGTTCTGAATGCTTGAAGACGGATAGCTTGAATATAGGTAGGGAAACCCATAGTGTTTGGTGCTGGGAAAGAATGCATCAGTCAAAGTTGTTTTTTTCATTGACTTCTGCTCTTAAATGGAATGGAAAGCTCAGATCCTATTTCGCTGGAGTCTAATTGTTTTAGTCTACAGTGCTTGGTGGTATACCTGAATCACCGTACTGCTAAACTTGTCAATTACAAGTGCCCTGCCATTCCAGAGCTGTAATCCCTCTTTCCATTGCCGCTTCATAATTTTTTTCTTCAGTATTTCTTTTTACTTGACTATTTTCAAGTTTAGGTCAGTCGTTGGAACCAGGTGTGAAGCTGTTTGAAAGGTATTCCATTTAAATATATCAACACTGGAAATACAGAGTGTGCCAATCCCAAGTACACAATAATAAATGTACACAACTCTTTCCACCACTATGGTTGTTTGAATAGTAGATCTTATTTCCTGTTTCATGGCTGTTTGAGTTGAATTAACCAGACAGACAAAAGTGTAAACATGAGATTTAAAATCAAATATGCTAGAGGAGCAGAATGAGCAACAGCTAATAGGAGTATGTTCTGGGATGTACTCAGCTGAACCCTACGAATACTGTCTGTGGTTAGGCATATTGTACCAAGCCTTTCTCATATCTGAGGGTTCTAACAATAGAAACTGGGGAAAAATTTGGAACTGCTTTTGTATTGGTAGATACTTATTAGCCCTATGAAATATGCAATTTTAATGTAGTACACCTAGAAAAATGGAAAAAAATAGTCATTTTTGAACATTTGAACACAGCATTGAACTTTGTGCTTTGCTCAATTGAGTATCTGTAGACTTGGATAGGTGTTAAATGTAACTGTCTTAAAAAAAAAAAATTTCTTTCAGGATGAACAACTGGGATTGAGAAAAACATTGAAAGCATTTTGTATTGTCTGTCAGCACTGTTTGACAAATGTCAACCCTTCTGTCAAAGAGCAGGTACCTATTTCCATCATAAAGTAAGATTTTTTTCACAAGTAATTCAAGTGGTGCATTTGGTTAATTTAGTGTAATTCAAGTATTATTTAGAGTCATAGAATCAAACAGCACGGAAACAGGTACTTTGGCCCGACTCATCCATGCCAGCCAGATTTCCTAAACTGAACTGGTGCCATTTGCCTGCATTTGGCCCATATCTCTCTAAACCTTTCCTATCCATGTACCTGTCCAAATGTCTTGTAAATGTTGTAATTGTACCCACCTCTACGACTTCCTGAGGCAGTTCATTCCATATATGCACCACTTTCTATGTGGAAAAAGTTGACACTCGGGTCCCTTTTAAATATTTCTCCTCTCACCTTAAACTTATGCTCTCTAGTTTTGGACACCGCTGCCTGGAGAATGGACCTCGGTTATTCACCTTTTCTCTGCACCTCGTGATTTTATAAACCTCTGTAGGGTCACCCTGCAGCCTCCTACGCTCTGGGGGAAAAAGTTCCAGCCTCTTTTACAACTCAAACCTTCCAATCTTGGCAAAATCCTTGTAAATTTTTTTGCATCATTTCCAATTCAGTAACATCCTTCCTAACGCAGAGTGACCAGAATTGTACTCAGTACGCCAAATGTGGCCATACCAATGTCTTGTACAGTTTTAATATGACGTCCCAACTCCTGCACTCAGCACTGTGACCAATGGAAGGCATGCATGCCAAACACCACCTTCACCATCCTGTCTACCTGTGGCCCCTCTTTCAAGGAACTATGTACCTGCACCTCTATGACTCTCTGTTCAACAACACTCATTAGGACCCTACCATTGACGGTGTAAGTCCTGCTCTTGTTTGTATTACCAACATGCAACATTTCACATTTTTCTGCATTAACTCCATCTGCTATTCCTTGGCCCACTAAAGTCTATTTATGTCAAAGTTCCATAACAGCAAGTAAGTACTTTGAAAATGTTTGGAAGATCTTTGTCTAAGTTTATACTTCAGCAAAATTATTTTCAACAGAAATAAGTTATTTTTTGAGATTATTGAATCAAGCTAAAACATTGATTCCAAACTGTCATTTCAACTGGAACTATAAAAATGCTATATTTTAATAAAGATTTATTTTGTCACATTATAGGCATTCATGTTGCTTTGTGATCTGCTAATGATATTCAGTCATCAGTTGACAACTGGTGGCAGGGATGGGCTCAAGCCGATTGTTTACAGCCCAGATACTGGACTACAGTCAGAGTTGCTCAGCTTTGTAATGGATCATGTATTTATTGATCAAGATGAGGAGAACCAAAGCATGGGTAAGACTGTCCACATGAAAGTAAATTTCTGTATTTAATTAAAGTTAAGTTTATTTGGTTTCTTGGTGATATTCAGGGTTTATCCATCTTTATCATAATTTAAGATACTCGACCTGACAGTATCTGGGTTATAATGTTATTTATGATATCAATTTTTATTTTTGAGTATCAGCATTGATCTGTTCAGACCACATAACATAGGACTTGAAAGTAATCTGCATCAGGAGCACAGTAGACAAAATTCGATGTGTGTTTTAAGTTTTAGATTGAGAACAAGACACAAGGGTGTAATTGTAATAACTGGTTTCTTCTCTCTACCAAGAATGAAATTGCCATTTTTACCAAATAAATTGTAATCTTGCATTTCTTTTTCCTGTGCAGAAGGAGATGAAGAGGATGAAGCCAACAAGATTGAAGCCCTCCATAAAAGAAGAAACCTCTTGGCAGGTTTTTGCAAGCTTATAATTTATGATGTTGTGGATATGAATGCTGCTGCTGACATTTTCAAGCACTATATGAAGGTAATTTTAGAGAAGAGAAAATTACTCTTATAAAGCAGAATTAAAAGTACCTTGTAGATCAAATCAATAAAGCTTGCTGGTAATTTTCTTTTTAGCTTCACTTAATGTGGACTTATGGGGAATATTCATCCTTTATTACCCTTTTACTTTCTTGACAGTCGTTTCTGCTTGGTTAATGTTCCGAGCCAACAGTATCTCTAAATGCTTTATCCAAGCACCATTTTCCTGTATATGCCCAGACAATGAATATACCCCACGACTGTAATTACAAAGCCATTCCTGATCCTTGCCTAATCCCTCATTGCCTGTGTGCACATTCCAGCTGAAGTCACTTGAAAGAATTTATGTACTTAAATCCCAAGTATTTCCTTAGTAATTCAGGAAAACTGAGGCCACTTGCCACACTGCTTGAGATCAATTAACTCAGCACAAACTGAAAATAAAACTTGAATGCTTAATCCATATGGCTTAGTAATTCATTGGCTATACCTTTACCAGATAAACTTTAGAAAGCCATTGAAGTTTTTTAATGCCAATTAATACATAGCATGTTGAATTAACAGACTGCTCCATTAAGTAATGCAATATTAGTCTACATTCTGCTGTTGAAAAGTGTTCTAGATTTATTGACATCTTGAAAATTATAAATATCTTAAAGAAAAATAATAAATAGATAGTTTCCAATAAGGTATCGTGTCATGTTTGTGTACTTTTAAAAACAGTATTACAATGACTATGGAGACATCATAAAGGAGACGTTAAGTAAAACGAGGCAAATTGACAAAATTCAATGTGCCAAGACACTTATTCTAAGTTTACAACAGGTAAGACATTTATAATGCTCATCAGCAGCAAATTATTTCTGAGCAAATTTGAGTTAGGTGAAATACTGACTTTCAGTATTTTTTACTTTAGCTCTTCAATGAGCTCATCCAGGAGCAAGGTCCAAATCTTGACAGGTCATCAGCCCATGTCAGTGGTATTAAAGAACTTGCTCGTCGGTTTGCCCTCACCTTTGGTCTGGATCAGATCAAGACGAGAGAAGCTGTTGCTACCTTACACAAGTGAGTACCAGCACAAAATTACAAGTACTACAACAGTAAAGTTATACTTCACAAAAGCACCGTCAGGTTGTGACATTTCTTATGCTAATTATAGCCGATTTAGTGTTAGCTGTGATAATCTAAAATTTACACCTCTCCATTCTGATGTACCAACTGATTAAAGCACTCTTTCACTAATATAATCTTAGAATCTTTCATAATTCTGAACGTCTTCATTCAGTTCCCCATGAATTCTGTGTTTTTGAATTTTCCTTCATAACATAACTCCTTATTCTGAGTTTAATTTTGGTGATCCTCCCCTGTTCATGTTACATCTTTCCCATATTGGGATGCATGCAACACAAACATGACGTAAGTGTTTTGTAAATTCAATTTAATTTCCTTTTAAACTCTGTTAATGCAGAGACCCAGATAATGTTCTGGGGACCCAGGTTCAAATCCCGCCATGGCGGAATTCAAATGAAATTTGAATTCAATTTTAAAAATATCTGGAATTAAGAATCTAATGATGACCATAAATCCATTGTCGATTGTCAGAAAAACCCATCTGGTTCACTGATGTCCTTTAGGGAAGGAAACTGCCATCCTTACCCGGTCTGGCCTACATATAACTGCAGACCCACAGCAATGTGGTTGACTCTGAACTGCCCGATGGGCAATGAATGCTGCCTGGTCAGCAATGCCCTTGTCCAATGAATGAATAAATAAAAATCAACTGCTTCTCCTATAAATGTCACTTGACTTAAAGATTTGTCTATCTGTGCTCCTGAAACTCTGTTCTTCCTCCTCTTAATAATTTTATTGTTTAGGGTGTAATTTTTAAAAAATACTTTCTCCCTAAAATTATGGGCGTTAGGTGGCAAGCAGTCTTTGAACAATTTATCATCCATAGGTTATTTGCTTGAATTATGAGACCTAATTGCTTTAAAATCAGGCTCTATACAGTATTTCTAATTTTTTGCTTATTACTTTAGGGATGGCATAGAATTTGCCTTTAAATATCCTAACCCAAATGGACCAGAGTATCCTCCACCAAATCTTGCCTTCCTTGAGATTCTTGGTGAATTTTCTTCTAAACTTCTGCGACAGGACAAAAAAACTGTGTAAGTAAAATATTGAGAAATTCATTTCTAAACTAGTATAATAAAAAACTTGCATTTACTCCTAGTTTCTGTTTTTTAATTGTGTTTTTAAGAATAACATGTTTGAGAAACTAAGATACCACAAATTCATTACTTCAAGTAAAATTATTACTTTTATTCCTGTAAACTATACAGGGAACTATATATTCTCAGCTGTTTATAGAATTTATATAACAGCAGTATTAAAATTAGAGCAGGGAATGACCTGAGCAGATGGAAGGAATGGTTGACAAGCAGGCTAATGAATAATCCAGAATCTCTGTAGGGATCGAAGTGTCTAGAGATTGTCTGGTGGAGTAGACCAGGGTCTGCATTAAAATCAAACTGAAAAGAAACATATTCTCAATTTGCTTCTCTGTATTTGTGTAATACTGTTAAAAAATAACATATTTTATCCTTATTTAATTGAGTTGTTAGATATTACATTACTGTGTTTTCTTTAGCCATGCGTACCTGGAGAAATTCATGTCTGAACAGATGATGGAACGAAGAGAGGATATCTGGCTGCCCCTGATCTCCTATCGCAACTCATTGCTTACTGGTGGGGAGGACGATAGGATGTCGGTGATTAGTGGAGGCAGCAGTAGTAAAGCTTCCTCAATACGTAGTAAAAAAGGTCGCCCATCACTAAACAAAAGGAGGACGGAAGGCAAGTAACAGAACTATTTAGCATGCATCCTTATTTCAGTTATTGAGAAAATTAACTTTCATATTCTAATTTCTATATAGCTAAGAAAGCAGTTTCATAACACTGCTTGTCTCTCTGTCACAGTGCTTTTGTAATTTGTTATTACACCCAACCCCGATACTCTTATTAGGGCTATCAAACAATGAACGTTTTATAAAATATTAAACACTACTGTTTCTGTACATTTTTAAACAGATTTTCCAGTTTTGACATGTTTTTGGACTTGCACTGAACTTATTGTGCTACATGATTATGAATCATTTCTGTTCTTAAAAATTACTTAAAGCAGTATTTTGACACTATGATATATAAATTGCTGAAATGAGTGATGTCAAACAGATTTAATACGACATGCAACACATTGACAAAAGAGACCAAATGGATGCTGCCTAATACAGGTTTTGAGAAAGTGCTTAATATAGAGGTGTATAAAAGCATTGTGAAAGTTAACTTGTGCAGTACTAAAGGGAATGTAACAACATGAAAAAGAAAACGGGTGAAAAACGGCAAGTACAAATAGTAGTTAATCAATAAATAATGGTGCAACATTTTTAAAAGAACAGAAAATGCTGGAACATTCAGCAGATCTGGAAGCATTTACGAAGAGAGAACAGATTAACATTTTGAGTCTGTGTTCTGAATAAGTCATGTTTAACTTGAAATTTTAACACAGTTTTTCTCTGTGCAGATGCTGCCAGAGTTGTGGTATATTTCTAGCACTTTGTCTTTATTTATAATTGACTGAACACTGTTTTAGTAAGAAGCATGTGTTTCAAATTACAGAAAAGACTTCTCACTTAACTTATAAAACAATTGAAAATCCACTCCAAGGTTATAATTTACTCTATCCATTAAGTTGACATTTCATTCTCTTAAAAACCAGTCCAAAATATTCTCGGCTTGTAGTGGATTGTTTCCTTTCCCTTTTCCAGCTGGGTAGTTAGTAATTCCTGAACTAACTGTCACAGTGTGGAATATCCTGGAGGTTCCTCCTTCCGGCCAAAGCTAGGTGAATCTTCCAGCCTTGTTTCACTTTCTTTAATCTGAGTATAAAATTCCATCCATATTCTGCATGGTAAACTATAGAAACTGGACGTCTCTGTCTGTCACCGTCTCTGCCTTGCAGGGCGGTAGAAGTGCTAAATAATATAATCTTCTTTCAGCCCCAATAGTTCGGAATTAAATAGACAGTTTAAGGTATGAATATTTATAAAGCCTGGCATTCTTACAGCCTCCCTGTGAGACTTGGAGATAAAATCTTTCCACAGTCAGCACAGTTGTTCTAATCATAGTTGACAGATGTGAACATCTTATGCCTTTTCCCAGTAAATCAAAATTAGCCCCTCCATCCCCACAGCAACCAAGCCACCCGGATTTGTTGTTAAAGAGGATTCTGAGCAGGCAACATGGCTTCTTTTGTCACTCAATTTTATATTAAACAGTCCCAAGTCCTATATTTATAAACTTTGTATTTTAAGCCCAAGGCATAATCACATGCAACTGATACCCCCACCATTGTCCTCTGTTCTCCTGACCTCGTTCGCCACAGTTGGAATGTCTATTAATAGGCTATCAGCTCATTATTAGAGTGGGCATTGGTGTAGCTTATTAGAGGGCTCCTGTGGAACTCTACATCAGCCTCAGGAGGTGAAAACTAACAAAGCAAACTTCATACAACATCTTTAGTAGTTTTTCTTCACAATGATCACTTTAGAAATGTTGCACTTCATTGAAAGCACCTCAGTGATTCCAGACAAAATTTGTTTGCATGGTAGCGTGTTGAACTTCCCCTCCAGGTTAGCCTCCAAAGTGTTAATTCAGAATTCAACCATTCAAAAACGTATATAGGAGCAACCATCGTGTTATTTCTTCATGACAGCATTTTCTTTGGTTTGGTTTTGTAGAGGAGAGTGTTGATAATTCGTGGATGAACAGGAATGACACTGTTCAAACTCCAGGAGTCTTGCATCCTCCACAGTTGACTTCAACAGTCATGCGGGAAAATCCTCGACAACCGGCAGAACACAACATGGAAGATCAGGAATCTGAACGGGGCTCCGAATCTGATTATGTACAGAAGTGAGTGAGCTTTACCTATGATCAAAACTGATAATTCTTGAGCACTGTGGACCACTAAAGGGGAAAGTGCAACGCTTACAAACAAACTTATGCTTTTAGCAATTTAAAATATTTTCTTTCTGTATTGAAATTTGTAGATATAGTTCACAATTAGTTCATTTTTTAAAGTAAGACACTTTTCTGTTTAGCCCTCAAATGCAAATGCCTTGGTTGGGTCAACACAAGCTTGAAGAGGCACACCGAAAAGACAGAGTGGCCATGAACTACATGAAAGCAAGAGGCGGTGTAAGGCAATCAGTGTAAGTTCATAGACTGTTTATTAAGAAACCATAGTTGCCGTGTTGAGGTACTTGGGAAGATATGAAAGATGTCACAGTGCCAAGGTTAGTTAGTTGTGGTCATATCTGGCAGTTCTGCTAATGATTTTTAATATTTAAAGTATTGAGATTATTTTTAATTAAATTCTAGTTCGAAGTAAAATGGTTAAGTTGCAGCTTGAAGGTGTTTGGGACAGTATTGTTAGGATTTCATTTGTAAATTGAAAGGAATATTGTGATAAAGACTGTACCACAAGAAGTCATAAGGGTTCAGGACCAGAGGCTGCATATTAGTTTAGGGAATTTGTTAGATAAGTGCAAGGAATGATGATTAATTACCCCCTACTGCAGTCTTTTACAGATCCATTTGAAATCAGTTGTACAGCTAACAATTGTGTGCATCAGGTCCGTTCATAGATGGGGGCACTAGGGTGACACCAGATTTAGGAGTTTGCTGAATGTAATCATTTTATTGAAAAATCATAATGCTACTTCCATTGAGACCAGAAGGAAACGATTGGATATAACTGCTCTTCTAGCTTTTTAATTTAATATTTAATCTTTCCCTGTCTCTACAGCCGCAGTCACAGTTTAATGGAGGATGATGCTGAACCAATTTTTGAAGATGTAATGATGTCATCAAGGGGTCAATTGGAGGATATGAATGAAGAATTTGAAGACACTATGGTTATTGATCTGGTGGGTGGTCATTTGTATGTTTAAAAATAAGTGTGCATTTAATATTGGGCAATACCATATTTGGAATAATCCATTTGGAGATTTTGAGACAAAGCAAGCCGTAAGTCACTTTGAGAAGTGGTTTGTAGTTTGCTTTTAACACGAAGAGCTCTGAAAGTACAGAATTAGTATTTTGATTTGTTTGTGGCTATTCTTTTAATTTACACAGCATGTTCCTTTGATTACTTATGAATATAGCAGTTAATTATCTACATTCTTCCATCAAATTGAAAATGCTAATTGATTGTGTTTTAAAAGTGACTACATATCTTAATTTTTCTGCTTGAAGATCCATTTGAATTAGAAACTTCGAGAGATTTATATTTATAATATAAAATTCATATAATGGCAGTGATACAGTATCACGGTGAGTCCACTGAAATGCATTGGTAACCAGGAAAATATAATTTGAAATTCACTGTGGTGCTGAGAGTGATTTCAAACCTATTTCATTGTACGGTGGGATTATGCATTAATATGCTCACTATTCTTGGAGGTGATAAAACATCCAAACCTTACTTAATAGTAGTTACAAAGCGGACAAAGCATAATTCTAAATGAGGCTTGAATCTTGGAAATTATCTAAATTTTACACAATTTTAATGCATCAAGCTCAATCACAATTGGACAAAAGAGCTAAGTGGGTTAAACTGATCAACTATCATCCCTGACTGTTTTTATTGCTTTCTTTTTGCATGAATGAACTTATCAAACTAGTAAATTTGTTGCTCAACAAAATAACAAAACTGGTGAATCCTCTACTGAGAGCGGAATGTCAATTTCATATTCTGATTTATAGGATATAGTAAACCAAATTTTGCTGAAAATCAGACCATTTGTTAATTGTCCTGAATTTATAATAAATGCCTGTAAACCTCAAATTAATAATCTCCCATTTTAGTGAGTCCTCACATAAAGTCGTGGTTGCATTCCTGACTGTCTGGACTTTTGACTGAAATGACTGAATTGAGGCTTCCCATGGAAATCAACACTAAATGCACAGTTAGGTTTCTCGGGACATTTATCGCCTGAGAAAATAGAGGTACAAATTGAAATACTATACACAATATGTGCAGTACCATTTAGTCCTAGTTGAAATAACTTGCAAACTAAAAGAGTACATTAAAAGAAATACAACACAATATACAATTTTACAACAATGTTCACTGTGCAGTACTTTTAGCTTGACCAGGCTCCATCTAGTGGCAGATGTTAATAAATGCTGCTATTACCTAGAGACCCTGTATTGACAAATGCATGCCACTAGATGGAGACCAAAACTTGAGTTCAGGAACATACGAAACCAGAAGCCAGGTAAATAACCCGGCTACCTAAGTTAGAGAGCAGGAGGCAAGGCTTGGGAGAGAGGCTGTCCGAGGAAACGGGGCCCAGAGGAGAGGTGAGGTCAAGAGGACAGGAGGTCAAGCCAAGGACATGACAGGAAACAAGGTTGAGAGAGTTATTGCTGATGGGTAGATGGTAGGTAGGGATACCCAGGGCAAAAGCGGAAGTACCAGGGAAGATCACGTGAGTAGACAGGTCTCAGAACACGAAGTCTGGCACGCAACATTAAAGTGAAATTTAGCACATTAAACAATTATACTGACTTTATTATCAGCAGTGTTAAATAAAACATTAAGCAATTTGCCATTAAGCACAGACTTACTGTACATTTCATAAACATGCTCAGTGTGTGTGTTACAACTGAAATGATTTGCCTCTACTTGTGATCATATTCCTAATTTGAAAGTGGCTTGTTGTCTGTACTCAGATTTTTGAGAGTAGTGTTTGAACCATGATTTATAATTATGTGAACTGTTTTTACAGCCTCCATCACGAAACAGACGTGAACGGGCTGAGCTCAGACCAGATTTCTTCGACTCTACTGCCATAATGGAAGATGATTCGGTGTGTATCAAGGAGTACTTTGGTCTATGATGCATCCTCTAATAATCAAGATAAATTAAGTTTTTGAGTACTCCCTTGTAGCTGTCAAAATATTTATAAGTAGCCGCAAAAGGCCTGAATATATAATTGGAAGAGTTAAATTTCTCGGGGTGTGTTTATTTACTCGAGTTTAAAACTAAACCAAAAAGTTTTGTTTCTTCCAAAATTAGTGGTCAAATATAATTGCCATCTTCAGAGGGTTAAATATTTACAGCAGTTGTCTAATTATTTTCTTTTAACATTTCCTGCTGCAATGTTAATGTATTAATGAGTCTGATTGAACTGTTTTATTGACTGATACTGTATACTATTTAAGTGTATATCATACAAAAACTCCTAAGGAACATTGGTTATGTGAATTTAGGCTTTTTGGCTCTTCCCTAAGGTGGGAACTGCCCTAATTTCACCTTTCCAAATCCAAGCATCTTGAAATCATTGTTTTGTATACTGTATTTACGTATGACTTAAATCATAATTCTTCCCTGTTATCTCTGCTATAAGTTGATCTTGGTTCCAGTGATGTGAATCATTACTAATTATTTTGTGTTCGCTGTGTAAGTAGAAATTTCAAAATTTCACCATCTTTCTTGATTTCTCTAATAGTCTATTCTATAAAAATCTTCAGTGTACTCTTAAATATACTTTTTCAACTTGTAGAACTTCTTTATATATAAACCTTAAATATAGTGATGTACTGTTCTGTTTCACGCAGTGAAGATTTTTAAGTGTCGAGCAATTATAGTGTATCAAAGGTAAAATTCTAACCTGTTTAGTTGATATCCTCAAGATTAACACTAACTAACCAGAATTAGAGGTACAATTGGTTATTCTGCTTAGAATGATTATCATCCATTCTGTACTAAATTTTGTAAATTTATGTCTGCACTTGTAAATTCAGCTTTTGTACTACCACATGTTTGTACATGAATTATTACAGAAAATGTTTTGAATTGATATATTTGAAAATGTTCCATGTTGCATAGATTTATTTCTTCTCACAAATCTGAAGATGGATTTTTTGTTTTATTTTTATTTTTCTACAGGGCTTTGGGATGCCTATGTTCTGAGACTGCTGGAAGTTTTATATTTTTAAGAACTCCATCATCTAAAGAGAATCCAAGATCTAAATACTGTGACAGCAACTTTTAAACTAAATTTTACATACTCAAGATCTGATTTATTTTTTATCAAAGGATAAACTTGATGAAGATTTGATTATGATAAATGGGGAAGCCTGAAGGAGGAAGCACTAAAATGGTCTGTTACTGAGACAGATTTTCTTATGGACCGAAAAACGTGGCATCTTCCTGGGAAGAATTACCCCCTACCCCCAAAATTGACCTGACACATGGACTGTAGCACTGCTGAGGAGTGCCACAGTAGGATTTTTTAAAAAAATATATATATCAACCAAGAGTAAATTGTATTAAAATCATGAAGGCATATTTAAAAAGATAGGGTGGCACATACAGCAGATGACACCAAAAGTACAAATGAGTTCCTTGAGTTTTTGTAATTTTTTTCTGCTGTACAGTTTAATATAAAGAATTTTTGAGATCAGCAGTTTATGTTATGTTTTTTAATTCGAGCTTAGAAATTTTTCAGAAGGCAGCAATGCTGAAAAACTAGATTAGGAGCAAAGCAATTTTCTCACACTGGAGTTTGGTTTCTTTGTGGTACGCATTTATTTTATTGAGGGGTGGGGTGGGTAACTGGAAATTAATTGCAAAAACTTATGCAGTTATTGTATAAATGGGTAATAGATTCTGTGGGGGCTTTTTAGAAATGTGAAATATTGCTTCTGCAAATCACAGGTAACCGTAATCTAGAGATTTCTTTTCTTTTTATTACTAAGGTCTTATACATACATCTACAGCAAGCTACTTCCTTTCATAACAAAAGCTGCCTTATTTACTGTGAAGACTACTCATTACCTGCTTTAAGTTTGACTTCAGCAGAGTTGAGATGTACACTTTTATCATCATTAGGCCGGTGCATTTTGCTTTTAGTTTTAATGCTCAGAATCCAACAGGTAAAATTTAGAAGCAGGTGTAGCTTCCTAAAATTCAGTTGTTTGAGAGATGTTTGTTATTTGATGACACTTCACAATACAGTACATTTTCTAAAACCAGGTTGTATAAATCAATGCTGTACACTCCCAAAAGTGTAAAAATTAGGTCAAGAGCACATCTCATTGATAAATTTTGGTGCACTGTTGCCCTCGATTCCAGATCTACTCTATACCGTATTAAGAAATGCCCACTTTTGACTTTCTCAATTGTCTAAATGTACTTTTACAGATAATGTTAATTTTATACAAAACAGAGTTCAATAATTGAGTAAATGGAGGATTAGCCCAATGTGCTAGAATGTGTGTTCCATCTGTCTTGCTTCTGATTAGTTACCTGCAGTATTGAATTGTTCATTAATTTTAATGCCATTTTCCACCTGATCATATTTTTAAGGTAATGTCAGAAACAAATTAATTTTGTAAACTAACATTTTAACATCTTAATTTAGCTGTTCATAGACAGTTTCCAATATAGAAATTGACAATTTGACACCTGAAATTTCACAAAAGCTAATCAAAACATGAAATTGTTTGCAGAAAATATTTGAAAGCTAGTGTCATAAAAATGAAAGAATAATACATTATAAATTTTAACTTTTTCTCACATTTTGAAAGTAGTTATGACTAGATTTTAAATTATAAGGTCATACGAGTCATTTACTAATCTACAATACTAACTTAGATGAACAGAAAAGCTGATTTTAAAGGTATTGACTTTTTGGTATTGCTATTAAGCAGTTGTGAAAATATGCGATATTGGTTAGTTTTGTACAGTTTTCAGGCTGAATTGTCAATGATCTGAAATAGTTCTGTGGATTGAGTGGCGCGATGATAGGTACTGCATGGTTAGAATCATCTCTGCATCAACTTAAGCTGTGCAGTCAACTATATAAATCTGAATTCTTCGGCAGTATTGTAGCAGAATGTGAAACGATGGTTTCATGTCTGGATACCTCCACGCTGGGCTTGAAATTGAGTTTGAAGTTAATAAGTTTTATATTTTGAGTGTTACCTTGATTGGTTTTACTAGTAATACTGTAAATTGTACATTTTCAGTATAAAATTTCTTTTTGTACATTTTAAAGCTGATGCTTCACCTTTCCTTTAATAAACTGTTTGAAAATAATTGGTTGCAGAGGATGTTATTTACAACTGATTTTTTTTTAATATCAATTAATTTCTGTCTACCAGCTGATGATTTCCTCCTTCATTTTGAACCCCAGTGTATAATATAAGTAGATCATGCATTTTTATAATGGTGGATTGGAGAGAGTTGTTCAGCCAGAATATCCAATTTTTTCAGAAAAAATGTCAGAATTTTAGCACAACTGTTGTGGAATAAGCGTTGTCAATTCAGCTTCCGTTTTTAATGTAGCTTTAATTGCATAAAATATAAGGAGGACAAGTAAATCTATGATTACATATGGCTTCTGTTCCCAGTCCTACATCACTTCCTCAGGAGCCCCCAAGAAACTATGCTTGTACCTCTCTTGTTTTTTCAACTACTTGCTTTCAGCAACTTCATTCTTATGGCGCTAGCTTCCGCATTTACATTGACAACACTCAGCTTGACCTCTCACTTTTGTTGATCCTTAGTACTGTCTTTGTCACGCTATTTTGACATCCAGTGCTGGATAAGCAACAATTTACTCCCAACTAAGAATCTTGAGAAGTACAAAGCTGTTGTTTAATCACAAACTGTTTGCAATCAATTTACTCCATCCCTCACCCTGGCAACTGTCTGTAGCTGAACATATAACTCAGAACCTTGGTGCCACTGTTGATGCTGAATTTCTGACCACATCCACCTGCCACCAAGAAGCTCTATTTCAACCTAACAACACTCCACTGAACCACACTGTCTGTGGTTCTGTCTCACTACTGCTCAAACTCTCACCTGTACATAAGACACTAATTTGAACACCTGCAATGATTTCTGACAGCTGAAGTGATTGGCCTCCAACAACTACAGCAATCTTCCTTCTGTTGGTGTTGACTCCAATCAGATATTTTCTCTATTTTGCTGGGGCACCTTGAATGCTACACTTAAATGCTGTTTTGATCTCAAGCGGAGTCTCTCACCATGTCTCTGGAATTTGATTCCTTTGTCCATATTTGGATCAAGGTTGTAATGAGTTCTGAAACAGAATATTTGTAGACAGAGCCAAGACTATGTTTCAGTAAGCATTTGTTAAGTGCCACTTGATAACATCGATAATGAAAACTTCCCTTGCTTTGAATAAGAATGAGAATGTATTGATTAGGCATTAGTGAGGTGAATTTGAGTTTGCTTTGCTTTTCTGGATCAGTCATTCCTAGATGATTGTTAAGTGTTGTGGCTATTCTACAAAGCTTGGCAAAAGGTATGCTGTAGAATTAATTCAGTTATTTTACAATAATTAACTTTGACTTCCCCACATACTTAATAATGTTTAACTGTGATTAGTTATTGAATAGCATTTGCTAGCAAGAAACATTATGACTAGGTTAGGGCAAGGATTATGGTTTTATTGCTGTATAATGGTTCAATCTAATATAAACTTAGGCTGACCAATGTTAAAATGCTTTTGAAGTTGTCACACGTTTTAAAATGATTGTTTTATAATTTAAAGTTTGAAACGGTTTTTTGTATTAGTTTGTATTGTTATATCAAGGTTTGTGTTTTTGAGTATCAACAGTTTAATTAATTCAGACATGGTTTTTGTAACTGAAGAGTATTGATTGATATTCTAGAATTCTTAGAGTTATCATTTGGAAGGGTAGTTGATCTGTAAGAGGTGGCAGTATATAGTCTCGATATTTTCTAATCTACCCATTCAGAGTTGTAACTACAATACTACATAGTGTAAGCAGACACATCAATTGTCCAGTGGTGCCACCTCATCGTGATCCACGGAATTGCTAAACTAAGGACAACCTGTTATAAAAGGGACAATTTTATAAAATGACTGGCATGTTAATGAATAAGGAGACAATAGGCAGTGATGTTAATAAGGTGACCTTTGGTTTCTTTAAAATAAAAGTACTTTGGAAATGGGTATAACCTATGCAGGATTTAGTATGAACAGCTCATATGCTAATAATCCAATTAGAGTTCAAGAGGCCTATGATTATCATGGGGCTAGTGGCTAGCAAGATTTAATGAGGCCTGAGTTTTAGTGGATGGATGCACAAGAGGTCACTTGGTACTATAGACTTAACTATTTTTGGAAAAAGTCTAAAGTACTGATTGTTTAGCAAAGTGGATTGATTGTAATGGCATTTTCATGGAGAGTTGATGATTGGCAGATAACTGGTAGGTTTTGTTTAAATTTTAAACCAGGTGGTGTTTTGTGGTGCAGTGGTAGTGTCCCTATCTATGAGCCAGGACACCCAAGTAAAGGTCTCATCTCCTCCACAGATGTTCAGTAACATCTCAACAGGTTGACTAGAAAATATGTGAATTTTAAACCAGGCAGGTTGACACTGATTAGCCAGGGCATTGCCCTGAGAAATGAACAAATGGCTGTCACCTCCTGCTGAGTTGGAACAGATATAGTGTGCATATGTTCTTTATGCCTGTAAAGAAGAGCCCTGTATCATAATATATGTAGCTTCCAGTATAGGTCAGTTAGTTCAGTTGGCTGGATGACTGGTTTGTGATGCAGAGTATTGCCAACAGCATGGATTCAATTCCCCACACCAGCTGAGATTACCATGAAGAACCCTGTTTCTCAATTTCTCATCTCAGACATAGCGACACTCAGGTTACCACCGGTCATCTCTCTCTCATGAGAAACAGCCCTACGGTCCACTGGGAGTATGGTGACCTTATAGGTTCAATGAGCAAGGTACTAACTATACCCAGCCTTTCAAAAGTTGCAGCATTGTGTCCATTATTGGATTCTGCTATTGGAAATGTGTTGAATAATCCTAAGTATGGGAAGATTTATACCGTCAAATAATTTGGGATGTCTGAGTTCTTACAAAATTGTTCTGACCTCAAATCTTTCAATTAATTTTAATTAAATGGGTAATTTGTTGTCATAGAGCTTTTCTGAGGGCTCTTGCGGCTCAGTGGTAATATCCCTACCTCTGGACCAGGAGGCCTGGGTTCAAATCCCACCTGCTCCAGGGGTTTGTAATAACATCACTGAAAAGGATGACTAGAGATTTCTTCATAAAGCTTTACTAAAACAGCAGTGGCCAATCCACAAGTTGTGATTGCTTCATGATCATTTTCTATCTCGATTACCTAATTAGTTTGCTGGATATGACTAATGGTTCAATTGGGCAGACTCATCACGTAAGCACAACCATGAATACTACATGAATGACTGGGAAATGGCATGGAATGGAAAATTCTGTCAGTAAGTATGAGTGCAGTCCAGTAATGAGTCAGACAAACTGTTTTGAGAGAGAGATTTTGACAAGTATTAAGTAGGAAAAGGGATTTTTTTAAAGTTGAGTTTTGTTAGTGCAAGGTGCAACAATGATCAAATGGGGATATTGAAAACAAAGAATTGATCTGAAGGTTTCTGGAGTTGATTTAGATATAAATGTTTACGCCCTAAGTTTTTCTTCTGGTGTAGATACTTTACAGTCTCTCTGCTAATATGTTCTAGTGATTGTGCTTTAAGGAAAGCACTCAGGCTGCAGGGTGAAGACGGATGGCATGACTTCATACTGACTCAAGGGCTGCTCTAGAATTGCTCAGCCATTGGAAATGACCCAATCCAGCTGACATACAACAGTGCAGGAAGAGATTGAAACATAAGCAGTGTAAAAAGGAGTTCCAAAATAGAGTCGCTGAGGATTCAAATCAAGCTGTGAAACCAGATTTCCTGAGTTTCTCCAGCACTTTGTTTTTATGTAAGTAAATGTAGTTTTAGTATGCTAATAGCAACTAGGTACAAAGTCATTAGTGGTTCTACCCTCAATTATATTTTGTATTTGATGACATTATATTGTTAATAAGCTGCATAATTGAGAGGTGCTTCTGTGACACTTCAAATATTGCAGCACCTAGGAGCTGGTTGATCATTCATCCTTGCACACATTTATGATCATGTTTACAAGAAGGCTGTCGAATCTGAGCACCTTGAGTTTCATCTTAGCTTTTAATGCCATTTAGGTTTGTTATCCTGTTAATATTTGTCTATTAGAAAAAAAGTTTGAAAATAAAATGACATATACTGCTACTGATGAATTCTTCTCACTTCAACAATGAACTGCAGAAAAGATTTAAAAAAAAGGCGCATTTGCCTTTTTTAAAGTGTGTTCATGACTGATGAGACTAATTTAATCTTAACATCTAATTATTTTTTAGAAGGTGGTGAGCCACTGCAGTCCATTTGATATCAGTATACCAGGTGCTATTCAGTAGGAAGTGTCAGGGTTTTGACCAAGTTGATGAATTAGCAACGTATTTCCAAATCTGTGGTGTGAGATTCAGGGAAACTTGCAATTGATTGTGTTACAAATGCCTGCTGCTCTTGTTCTTCTAGGCACTAGAAGTCAGGGCTTTGATGTTGACAAAAGCCAAGGTGGAGCAGCTCATTGAATCAGCGTTTATCCACAGACTTTAATACTGAGTGGCGGATATCTTAAAAATGGCCATGTTACCCCTGACGGTCCACAGCACCTTATGGATGCCCAATTTTGAGTTGCTGGGTCTGTTCTGAATCTCTGCCATTTCACACCGTGACACTGCTAGAAAACACAATGCAGGGTGCCGTCATTCTGAAGATGAGACTGTCTCCACAGGTAATCTGTAGTGATCCCTCAATGTTATTGTGGATAGATGTAGGTCCAACAGGTGGCATGTTGGGAATGAAATTGAGTAGTATTTGAGCTTTTGTTGTTTCTCACCATCTGGGATGAGAGGATCTGGCCAGCATGGCAAGTTGTGGTGGTACTGAATCACACTTGGGGCAGTCGAGGGCATTCTGTGCCATTGTTAAACACTACCTGGAAGAAAGTACTGAATGTCTCAAAGAGGAATGAGGATTCACGAGTGGAAGGAAAACAGTAGGTGGTAATCAGACTTGGTTATTTCCCCTGTGGGGGGAGAAAAACACAACTAGGCAGCAAATCTATTTGTCGTATCTGGCACCCGGAATATTGATGAATGATCCAGCTGATTTGGTTCATTTTAGTAGTGCTATTGATAGTGGGTCTCGAGGCACTTAGAAACCAGACTGGATCAGATTTCCTTTCCTTAGTATTTTTGACAGTCATCATTAAAATTACTAGATTTCTTTAATCCTAGATTGTGTCATGAACACAGTGTTATAAGATAATTAAATTAAGGGGACATATGAAAACATTCTGTGAAACAGATCACTCTGAAAAGAGGGCTGAAGTAATTATAAACACCACTCAAGAAAATGCTCATAATCTGATTGCTACAGGAGAAGAATTTGACTAAAAATCCACTGTAGTGTTGGGTACCTGACTTGTACACCTTCTCACACTGTTTCGTTGAAAAAAGGCAGCTGAATGACAAGTCTCCCAAGTGTCTTGCTCAGGATAAAATATCCACCCTCTGAAATGGCCTAATAATCCACTCAAATTAAGGGTAAATGAGGACAGCGACAAAGCTAGCTTTGCCAGTAATGCCCACATCCTGTGAAAGAATAAACAAGATAAAATCTTGGAAAATTGTGAATAGAACGATTATCAAAGGAAATTGAATCAGAGATAGTAGGAACTGCAGATGCTGGAGCATCCGAGACAACAAAGTGCAGGGCTGGATGAACACAGCAGGCCAAGCAGCATCATAGGAGCAGAGAGGCTGACGTTTCAGGCCTAGACCCTTCTGATCAAAGGAAATTGGCAGTTTTTGACCCAGTGAGAAATGGGTTTTCTGGACAATAGTCCCTGCAATGCTGTGTGTCTGCCAAAAGCAAGGACATCATGAGAATTCCCTGCTTTGAATAGTGGTGTTGGGTTGTTTTACATCAATGAAGGCAAGTAGGATGAGATTTCAGGTCAAAAGTCACACAACATCGGGTTATAGTCCAACAGGTTTATTTGAAATCACGAGCCTTCAGACCACTGCCCCTTTGTCAGGTAAAGTGAAGTCAGCACACAGACACGGACACGGACTTCATAATGAAAGAAATCAAACGATCACACAAATGGTGTGAGTGGAGTGTTGACAGGTTGAATAATAGACCTCTGCAGGTGATCAAGTGTGTCAGACGGTGTGAGTAAAGTGTCCAACAGCTGAATAACAAGTGAAGGGATGACCTATAGTCTGACTAATTGAGGCAGAAAGATAATTACAAAAAATTAAAAATAAGGTGATGCTGGAGACGCAAGTACAGTACCTGGGAGTGCAGTACTTTCCTGGATTGTGTTCGAGTTTTTGAAGTGGGCCTTGAAACCACAACCCACAGATCTCTTGGGGGAGGATTAATATGCTACCACAGATAAAGAAAGATACCCTTTGGTATAGAAAATATAAATGAAACCTGAAAATGTAGCATTAGATGTTAGAGAAGAATTGGATGAACAGAATTAAATTTTACCAGAACACATTTAATTGTTGTGGCCGCTATCTGTGTTGATTTAATACTTCATTTTTGTTTAGCAGTATCATATTGAACTAAATCTGTTTGGCCCAGTGAAGAATGTATTTTCCTGTTGTACTGACAAGGTTAACTTTAAACATGTTCAATTGTATGTTATTACTTATGCCTTATGATTTGAAGCGATGATCAATGCCCTTTTGAACTGTTTAATGGGTTTATTGAAGAAAAGACAAATTCCCAGTAACTGCAGATTTAGACAGTTGATATCATGGGCTTGCAAGGTTCTCTCAGGTTATTATGGTGTGCTGCTTTGGACAAATTTGTTGCTATCAAAGATTCTAACTGAACCCACTCAACAGACTTCACCAATCCAGCATTTTGTTGGTGATTTCAAATTTATTCCTAAAATACTTTTTCATATTTTTTGCTGAACATTGAAGGATTTCAGACAGCATCATTTGTTAACAGTGAATCAATGGTTTTGGGGGGGGTAACATTCTGTTCATCTGCTGTCCATCTTTAAAAGTTTTTTTTCACAGGGGAATATTGCCATGCTTTTTCCAAGGGTTAGTCTGTTTCTTATTTGCCAGCATCTCCAAGTCTCGACAAATACGCAATCGAGTGGTTGCCGGTTCGATTATGTCATCAACAAAACCTGTGTAGAACAAACAACCAGAGTAGATCAGTTTTAAAGTAGATTTTTGGCTAATTTCTCTAATTTAAGTATTAAAAACAGCTGCCTGGTGTATTAACTGAAACCTGGCCAGTGCTAGATACTGCATGCATATTAAAACTAAACAATGTCTGGAAGAAAGTATGAACTTTTGCAATATAGAAATTATTCATTTTGCACTAGCTCGATGAATACCGTATTGCTTACTCTTAATACAGTTTTTAAAGAAGGCACTGCCGGACCCCACATTCCCATCCTCATTGAATCTGTCTTAAATTAGCTTTTTCTTCTTTAGTTTGTTTCCCAGTCAATTCGAAGCTTATTGAAGCTTTGAGCACCAAGGAAAATTGAACATTTTTCTACTTGTAATATAAAAATGCAACACCACAGAGAATGTGAATACCTAGCTTATCGGCAAGCATCTGTGGAAAAAGAAACAATGTTTCAAGCTGAATAGGAGACCTTGCAACTGAAAATACTTGCAGACCTCCTTAGGATTTCTAGCACACTGTTTTTCCTTCATATCGTTACTGAATGTCAAAGTCCCGACTGCTGTCAACAGAGCACTGTCTCCACTAGTGAAAGTGGAAAAAACATAACCAGTCCTGTGGTCAGCTCTGTCACATTGCAATACGTGGGGCAGTGTGTTATAGGACTGTTACGCTTCTCAGTGCCCGTTTTGAATTAAGATGGGGAACTTGATTTTAATTGATACCTCAGGACTTAAAATACTCAAGGAAACAAAATTAGAAAATGCACAACACATGCTTCTTCTGGAACTTGCCTCTCACAGCTGCTGGGAATGGATTTGCAAATGTCTCTACATATTCTGCTTCTGCCTCAACTTCATTCCCTTTTCCTTTAAAGATGATCTGCACAGCACCCTTTGAAAGAAAAATGTCAATGTTTACATTAACATTATCATGTAAAGAGATGTCATGACCAATCTTACAGTGAACAAAATAAGTTGTAAACAACACATAATCCACTTTTTTGATTGGTCTCTTATGCCGACCAGAGTTGTTTGGTTTTCTCACTAAATTATTGATCAAAGGATTTCATACAGACTGCACTCAACTGTCAGCAGATTCAACATGGATGTGGTAACTCTTCTGGCAACACAGTAACTCCCAATTCTTGGTGAAAATTTCATGTTTTCCGTAAACTAACTAACTATACAAAATATCTGTATGACTCACTATTCTTGTATGTTCTTTTCATTTAATCTCTGATGAATATATGGTCACATAGGCACTGTACAAATCAAAATAGGTCTGCACATAAATAGCTTCCCTAACTTAAATTATATTAAAGTTATCTAGAGACCAGCCATGTTCCAATTTATGTATACTTGCTGCATTACTGACAAGTCTTGAGTTACATCTTCCCTTTCTCTAATATACCTTAGATTGCTGTCCACAAACTAGTTAGAACTTGCACAGCCTCTGCACTACCTCAGATTTTCAATTATTTTGAAGAAGGAATGTGAATTTATATTTGAACTGACCAAATACTGATTTATATTCCACAGAAGGATGGTAAGTGAAGGAAGTATACTAGTCTGATTAGGTAGTTCATTTCACTAATTATTATTTTGGCCGAACTTCAAGAGTTAATTTAAATTTCATGCTGCTAAGTTGTAGTCTCTGTAACCTAACCTCTACCCATCTCTAAACAAAGATTTGTTTGAATTATTAGTGAACTGACTAACAATGTAAGGAAAGGTCAGCCACTCATATGACATCCAGGACTTGCACATATATACTACCAGAAGTGTGTGATCAGAAATGCAGAGGTGTCACCTACCTTAGCACCCATAACTGCAACTTCTGCTGTTGGCCAAGCGTAGTTCAAATCACCTCTTAAGTGCTTGGAGCTCATCACATCATATGCACCACCATAGGCCTACAAAAGAAAAACACATTTCACCTGTTTAAAGCTGATTCACATAAAGTCTGTTAAATTTAACAAAGCTAATAAAATAGAAATAATGTATTTGACACTGAGTTTCAGTTTATCATCTCCTTCAGGTTTCTTGTGCTCTGAAGAACTTTCTCCATGCTTTTGCTCCTACACAATGGTCCCAGCTGTTCCACATCTGTTCCTTACCTCTTTCATCTGTTAGTCTTAAACTCCAAAGGAGTTTAAATAACTAAACAAAATCTGATATCAGGATTCTCTGCAGTTACAAATGGTACAAATGCCACTTCCAAGTGCAAAAGAAGGAACCCAATGTCATTTGGAAGCAACTAATTTTTTATAATGACTGTGGCTTGAGCAGGCCAGAATATTGAGAAACTAAAGGGGCAGCCTGCAGCCCAACAGGAACAAAGACAGCTGCTGTTCATGTCCTGGGTTGGTATGAGGAGCCAGGAGTGCTAATTAATGTGAAATAACAGTAGGGCAAGGGCAGGGGTGTGCACAGGATGCAGTAGTGACATCAACTTATGTACGACATACCTTGAAGCCTGTCACTGCCAGCTAACATCACCAGCCCCATCTGTCCATACACAGGAAACATTTTATTGGCTGCTTTGGTGGTTGGAGTAAATACTTAAGTTTCTTTGCTGCCTGCCACTCCAAATTTGGAATGAAGTCCTGCGTTCCACAAAGTGCAAATAGTTTCTCCTGCACTGACCAGCTAATGACTCTAAATAGGACCTGGTTAATTAAATAAGTAATCAAAGGTGAGTTTACTCTAAATTTAATTTCTAAGAAAAATTATTTTATTCGTTATGTGTAGACATGTAGGAATGAACACCATTTCAATATTTTACTGTTGTTTTCTAGTGAAAGGACCTAACTACAGTGTTTATTTTATATTTAGTAATTTATTCCATTTTTAATTATTTCAGCTAGGAATACACTGATCTACACGTACAGAATGATATTTCAATCTGTGCATTGTTCTTTCTCAGCAAAAAGTGCTTCTTGGTACCTAATTCTGGCTTTAAGGGGAATTAATGCTCCACTGAAAGATACTAACTTCAGGAAGTAAGCACAACAAAATAAGGACGTCCAATACAACAACTGGAAATTATCTTCATTATGTAACTGAGGCTAGTTTATAATGGTCTGGTCAGTTATGTGCAGTGCTCAGAGCTTTAACTTGTTAGTGTCACCACCAGCTTGCAAAAGGACCAAGTGGCAGAAACCCAAACATGGTCATCATGAACGTTTCATCCCAGATATAAATGTTACAGGTCATAAGTTGGATTACTTATCTGTTTGAATGTTACACATTTTAAGATTGAAAATAGTGCTGAAAGTGGCAATTTATGAGTAAACCTGCACCTCTGTTTCAGCAATGTATTATCACACCCAAATATTTGGATTAGCTAGAATTGGTATTAAACACTATATTAACCATGGTTAGACCAGGATATTTTCAATAGTTATTGGATGAACATTTCCTTGCAATGACAAATCTACCTCTCAATACATTTCATACAACCAGTAAACATGTCAGAATTTCACAATTCATGGAACTTCTTTGTTATGGATATAACATTATAAATTACACCGAATCAAACTTGCTCTCCCCTTAACTTCCATTCCCCCAAGCAGCATTCCATGTGAAGCAGTGATTTACATGTACTTCATTCACCTTAAGTCTATCTGCTGCTTACAATATAGAACATTACAGCACAGTACAGGCCCTTCGGCCCTCGATGTTGCGCCGACCTGTGAAACCAATCTGAAGCCCATCTAACCTAAACTATTCCATCATCCATATGTTTATCCAATGACCATTTAAATGCCCTTAAAGTGGGCGAGTCTACTATTTTTGCAGGCAGGGCATTCCACGCCCTTACTACTCTCTGAGTAAAGAACCTACCTCTGACATCTGTCCTATATCTATCACCCCTCAATTTAAAGCTATGTCCCCTCGTGCTAGCCATCACCATCCGAGGAAAAAGGCTCCCACTGTCCACCCTATCTAATCCTCTGATCATCTTGTATGGTCTTCCTTAACAATTACGAGACCTAAACAGATTGGGTGACCACTGTGTGGTACAGCTCACTGCAAATATGTGACCCTAAGTTTCCAGTGGCCTGTCATTTAATTCTCCACATTATTCATGCTGACAAATCTACCCATATCCTGCAAAGCTCAATATAAGCTTGAGGATCAGCAGGCTGTCATTTGTAGAGGCATTTTACAGCCGTGCAGACTCAACACTTATGATGAAAACCGAAAGAACAGCGAATGTTGTAGATCAGGAACAAAAACAGAAGTTGCTGGAAAGGGGCAGGTGTTACACCTTTGCCAGTTGCAGGAGAAGGTGTCATGGGGCTGTGAGGGGTTGGTATTGAGAGTGAAGGAAGAGTGGACCAGGGTGTCTCGGAGGAACAGTCCCTGCGGAAGGCAGACGAGGGAGGGGTGGCATCTCACTGGAGGTGATGGAAATGGTATCTGATGATCATCTGTATGTGGTGGGAATGGTAGGTAAGGACAAGGGGAACTCTATCGTTATTGTGGGAGGGAAGAGAGGGGATGGGTCGGACTTGGTTGAGGAAGAACGTGGACATTTCGGCAGCTCCCTTATCGAAGTTGGCCTCACCTAAATATATACAATGGAGACAGAGGAACTGAGAGAAAGGCATGGAGTCTTTACAGGAAGCAGGGGGTGAGGATGTATAGTCCAGGTACCTGTGGGAGTCAGTTTATAGTGGATATTAGTGGCCAGTCTATACCCAGAAGTGGAAACAGAGGTCAAGGAAGGGAAGGGAGCAGTCAGAGATAGACCACGTGAAAGTGAGGGCAGGGTGGAAATGGGAAGTGAAATCGATGAACTTTTCCAATTCCGGACGAGAGAAGGAAGCAGCACCAACAGTATCGTCAATGTAGCGAAGGAAGAGTTGTGGGTGGGAGCTGGAATAGGACTGGAACAAGAAATGTTGCACGTACCCGATGAAAAGACAGGCAAAACTGGGGCTCATACGGGTACCCGTGGCCAAACCCTCTGACCTAAAGAAAATGAGAGCAGTTAAAAGAGAAGTTGTGAGGGTGAGGATGAGCTCGGCCGAGTGGAGGAAGGTGGTGGTGGGTGGGCTCAGTTCAGGCTTTGCTCCAAGAAAAAGTAGACAGCCCTAAGACCATTCTGGTGGGGAATGGACGTGTAAAGGGATTGCACATCCATGCAGGAGCCTGCAAACTGGAAATTTTGAAACTGGCATAAAGTATCAGAGGGATCACGGTTGTAGGTTGACACGGACTGGACCGAGCGAGAGATGACTGAGTCAAGGTAGGAAGAGATGAGTTCTGTGGGGCATGAGCAGGCTGAAACGATGGGTCTGTCTGTCCAGACAGTCCTGTTAGTGGATTTTTGGGAGGAGGTAGAAGTGAGCTGTGCAGGGCTGGGGGACGATCGGCTTGGAGGCATTTGGGGAGATCAGATGAAATGAGGTCATTTCCTTCACTCCCAACACTCCCCCCAGCCCCACTGCATCTTCCCCTGAAACTGGTGAAGGTGTAACACCTGCCCATTTACTTCCTCCCTCCCTCCCTCCCTCCCTAGTATTCAAAGGCCCAAACATACCTTCCAGGTGAAGCAACAATTCACCAAAACTTCCCACAATCTAGCCTACTGCATTCATTGCTCACAATGTAGTCTCCTCTACATTAAAGGAAATGAAGCATAGACTGGGTGACCTCTTTGTAGAACATCTACGTTCTGCTCGCAAAAAAGACCCTGAGCTACCTGTTGCCTGCCACTTTAACACACCACCCTGTTCCCTGGCCAACATCTCTTGTCTCAGGCTTGCTGCAGTGTTCCAGCAAAGGTCAGTGCAAGCTGGAAGAACAACGCCTCATTTTCTGCTTGAGGACCCTGCAGCCCTCTGGATTCAATACAGAGTTCAATAATTTTAGGGCCTAAACTCTCCCATGTCCTAGGCCTTGTAATCACATAGCCTGCCATTTCACACTACCTATTGTTAATCAGTAACAGTCACCATTAACAGCTATTCAGCCTCCTTGTCTATCCTACTGCTCTCCTCTCTCTTCAGGGTCTATCCTACCCCATCCCTCTCCCTATCTTCTGTACAGAACCAACGTTTTCCCAGCTACCACTAGTTCTGAGGAAGGGTCACCGGACCCGAAATGTGAATTCTGATTTTTTTCTTCACAGATGCTGCCAGACCTGTTGAGTTTTTACAACAACTTCTGTTTTTGTTCAACACTTATGATCCTGGAGCAGGCCACCAAATTTATGTTATGATCTGGCTGGGACCAGCAACTTTTATTTTTGAAGCAGACAAGGTGAGAGTTCCAAAGGATGTATTGAGCAAATACCACTGAAGTTTTTCATTCCCACTGCTCTGCTGCACTGATGTTTTAACGCTTGCAGGCTTTGCTGTGCTCTCTTTCCACTTGCTCAGCTCTCCAGATCTCGGAGTCCGGAATCTAGTTGCCTACAAATTCTTAGAACTTCCTGCAGTGTTCTAACTACTGTTAACCGATCTTGACTCCTCAGCGAGTCCCCTACACACAATCTATGTGGTTCAGCTGACATCTGAGCAGTACAGCTAACTGCATCACTTCAAAACAGATTCTGCAACTCACTCACTCTCTCCACCACTCACATCGCCACTGTAACCTTTGACCTTCTCGCACCCATTTTTGAATTATCCTGAATGACTTATTGCAAGATTTTCAGTAAGCGTCTCATCTGTTGCTAGGCAGAATTGCATGCTGCCAATATTTTGGCACAGCAAAATGTAACTGACTATGGCTGATGATATCTAAGTAAAAGAGGTGGCAGAATCAATATAAGCCAGAAGCTGCTCTTTAGGCCATATTCCATAAGGACATCTGGATCCAAATAAAATCTCAATGCTGATATGAAATTTCAGTTTTTCTCCCAAATACAGTAGTTGTGTGTTTGGTGCCTCTGCAAACTAAGATGACAATTTAAATTATCCACCCATTAAAATCAACCACAAATGTTTTATCTCACTAACTGAGACAAGATTTGAACCAAAATCCCAGAGGTAAGGGTGTAAGGTCTGACTCATTGAGCCCTCAAGTCCCTTTTCAGTTGAGCATGTACAATGATATAAACACCAGAGATACAGAAACACAACATTCTTTCATATTTCTCTCTTTTGGTGTAATAATTGCCACCCAGACTGACCAGACAGGGGATTTTGTTTTCGGGTAAAGATTCTACAGTTCCACAGGGTCTGGCAGCTCTGTGGAGGAGAAAACAGAGTTAACGTTTCG